>NC_072013.1:7805100-8125200 GCF_027791375.1 Indicator indicator | reverse complement strand
AACTTTCTATGCTCTTTATTCAGGTTTTATATTGTTAGTTCTAATTGGCTACCTCAGTGTCAAATTGTGCCTCTTTCTGCAGTGTAACTATAACCTTGTTCTTCTCTTTTAACCAGTTGTGATTTGTTGCTCTATCTGGCTTTGTGTAGTAATTATCTGGTATTCTATAATATCCTAATAACAACAGTTTCTGATGTAGGGGGAGTAAAAGGGTGAATTAACTGTAGAAAGTGCCTCTGAATAGAATCATAGAATGGTCTGGGGTGGAAGGAACCTTTAAACATCATTCAGTCCAACCACCCTGCAGTGGGCAGGGACATCTGCAATTAGATGAGGTTGCTCAGAGACTTGTCCAACCAGACCTGGAATAGTTCCATGGATGGGGCATCCACTACCTCTCTGCACAATCTGTGCCAGTGTTTCACCATGCTCACTATAAAACATTTCTTCCTTACAACTAGGGTAAATCTCCCCTCTTTTAGTTTAAAACCATTAGCCCTTGTCTTGTTGCAACAGGTGCTGCTAAAAAGACTGTCCCTCCCCTTCTTAGAGGCCCCCTTTAAACACTGAAAGGCCACAGTAAATTCTCTCTGGAGCCTTCTCCATCCGGAACCCTAATTCTCTCAGCCTTCCTTTGCAGAAATAGATACTATGTACTAAATAGTATCTACTTTTGCTACTGTTACAGATAAAAGGACCAGATCCAAATGGGTCTGAGCCTGTAGGGTATTCTCTATGTTCTGATGTAATTGTATTTTTTGTATGAGAGTTTATCATGCAGCCTTTGAATCAATGTATGAAACATATGTGAGTGAAGATCCCCATGAGAAGCTGCATGGAATGATAACAAGCAGCCTAAGTCCTCCTATAAAACCAGAAAGCCATTGCAAGGCTTCATAAAGGATAACCATGGGGGGGTGGGGGGGAAGTCTGCTTTCCAGGAAATATTCTTCCTTGTGGGATAAAGGAGATGTGAGAGTTTTCAGCAATGTTTTTCATCCGAAAGGAGCGTTCTAATGTTTCTTCAAGGAATCTTTAAAAATTAAAATCCCCAGCTATGCACAAACATATGCATACATCTGCTGATGGAGTAGAATGACATGACTGATAATGTGTAAGATCTTCTGAACTCGGCTCTGATTTTGTTCATACAGAGGTATATTGGAATAGAAGTTCATCCTGCAAAGTACAGGCTCCTTGGTTTCAAACACTTTCATTGGAACTTCTTTGCCTAGACATCAGGGTGTTGGAGTTCTTTATTTATTTCTGTATGACTCAGAAACTCTGAATAATGTTTCTGTTCAGTTGACCACAGCAGTAGGACAGAAATCACCAGAAATGTTTTTGACAGTAACTGAATGACTGTCAGAAAAGAGGAAAGATGGGACGGGAAGGGATGGGGAGGGGAGGATAGATAGCAAGATGCACAGATTTCTTAAGTATGCATTCCTAAGAGATGGGTAATTCATAGGTTTGGTTAGTCAGTCAATGAACATCCACCAAATCCTAGAATTTATTTGAAATAGTAACTACAAATTAATATATATATATAAATGGAGGTGGAAACAATGCTCTCCCTGAAGAGAAGAAAGGTAAATATCTTTTATAAGCACATGTTTGAGGCAGAAGTCACTGAGCAAAAGAAGTATTGACCCAAGATGAGGCAGTTTTGTAGATATTTAAAGAGGGGCACAGTTCATAGCAAATGAAAAATCACAGTCCTTGAGACACCTGCTTCAGCCCTTTTCCCAAGGAAGGATCAACTTTCTCTAAACCATTCCTGGCCAGTATATGTGAGCCTCTTCCAAAAGTACTTTTGATGGAAATAAATTTTTTTCATGGGCTAGTTCACTATTCTCACTTAAAGAACGAGTTCACCCATTATTTCTCCTTCTATCACCAAAGGACTTCGTTCCCTTCTTCTATGTGACTACCTTAAAATTACAGAATCATAGAATCATAGATACGTTAGAGTTGGAAGGGACCTCCAAAGGTCATCTAGTCCAAACCCCTCTGCAGTAAGCAGGGACATCCTCAACTACATCAGGTTGCCCAGAGCCCTGTGAAGCCTCACCTTGAGTATTTCCAGGGATGGGGCCTCAACCAACTACCCTCACAGTAAAGATTTTGTTCCTAACATCCAATCTAAATCTACTCCTCTCTAGTTTGAAACCATTGCCTCTCATCCTGTCACTACAGGCCTTTGTAAACAGTCTCTCTCCATCCTTCTTGCAGGCCCCCTTCAGGTACTGGGACGTCGCTATTATGTCTCCCCAGAGCCTTCTATTCTCCAGGCTGAAGCGCCCCAGCGCTGTCAGCCTGTCTTCATAGCAGAGGTGCTCCAACCCTCTGATCATTTTTGCGGCCCTCCTCTGTACTCACTCCATCAGGTCCATGTCCTTCCAAAGCTGGACACAGTACTTCAGGTGAGGTCTGACCAGAGCAGAGTGGCAGAATCACCTCTCTGGAGCTGCTGGCAATGCTGCTTTTGATGCAGCCCAGGATGTGATTAGCCTTCTGGGCTGCAAGCACACACTGCCTTCTCATGTCCAGCTTCTCATCCATCAGCACCCCCAAGTCCTTCTCCACAGGGCTGATTTCTATCACCTCATCCTCCAGCCTGTATTGTTAGTGAAGATTGTTCCAACCCACGTGCAGGACCCTGTACATGCTCTTGTTGAACCTCATGAGGTTCACCTGGGCCCACCTCTCCAGCTTGTCCAGGTCCCTCTGGATGACATCCCATCCCTCTGGCTTATCAACAGTACCACTCGGCTTGGTGCCATCTGAAAACTTGCTGATGGTGCACTCACTGCCTATATCACTGCTAAAAGCATTAAACAGTCCAGGTCCCAGTATGGACCCCTGAGGGACACCGCTTGTCACTGCTCTCCATCTGGACTTTGAGCCATTGAGCACCACCCTCTGGATGCGACCATCCAGCCAATTCCTTATCCACTGAACAGTCCACCCATTAAACCTGTATCTCTCCAAGATGGCAAGTAGGATATTATGGGGGACTGTGTCAAAGGCTTGAATACTATTTTCATCTCTCACCATCCATCATCTCTACACTAAAAAAACTGAATTCCCTCAGTGGTTTTTCATAGATCACTATTTCTAGACAGAGAATGACAACGAGCATGAAGGTCAGCACTGAAGAGACAGAGGGATCTTGGATCTTCTGAAGAAGTCCTCTAAGAGCACTGAGTCTAGGTGGTGGTTTTTGTCGACTGAGAGCTTCAGAAACTTTGTGAGTCTTCGTTTTGTGTGTGTTTGGGGTTTGGTTTTGGTTTGGGTTTTTTTGGTAACTTTTCTTTTGAAAAATTTCTCGGATCCCTTACAAGATGTCCTGGGTAACATCATTCCATTCAACTGGTGTCTAGAGAGTGAAACCCAGCATCAGCATCAGGTTTGTAACAACATGAGAACAGGGAGACTTCCTGATTGGTATAGGAAGTTTATTCAGGGAGAAAAGTGAGAGTGTATTTCTGACTAATTTGCCAGGGGCAGAAGGGTCAGTTGGCAGTATACTGCAACCAAAGTATTGATGAGGTGAGATATGGAACAGAAAAAGGAAATTTTACCTCATTATGTATGGGGAATTGTGTTGAGAGCTCTCATAATATGTGTATAATTCCATTTTGCAAAAAGCTTCCTGATGACTGGCTTGTGATAATACCGTCCACACTGAATAAGGTCCAAAAGTGCAAAGCAAGATTGCTGCATAGTCTGATTATGAATAGAGTCATAAAAATGGATTCAGAAAAAATTTACAGCCAAGATGGAAGTTTCAGGTTGCCAACCTAAAATTTAAACAGAGGTTCACTTTCCAGCTTTACCATAGACTGCTGGTCTGACTTTATGGTGAATACACTATTTCTGTGCTTTAGTTTTCCATTTGTAATGACTCACCATGAGTCAGGAGTGGATGACTCAGAGGTTATGGACAGTACAGCTCCTATAGATTGAAACCAGAGCCAGCTTGGTAGGTACTTGTGTAGTGTTTCCCAGAATATAAAGGGAGCCCTGAAGGCAAGTGATACATGTGCAGTGCAGTTCATGCAAGTCTGCTATGATTTCCTTTTTGCTTGAGACTGGCTCCAGCATCAGTATTGTTATAACCTTTAAACATCTGCAAAATAAAAATCGTAATATTTCTGATTTGTTTAATCCATGACATTCTTCAGGCAATTAAATGAGCTACAGTTAAGAGTACTCATATTTCTCATGCAACATAGCACAGCAGATCTTCTGGTAGAGCTGTAGTTGTAAAAACGTGTAACTGACATATAGTTTGCAATGAGCTTTGTAGCATTCTAATGTATAGACTGGGCTCTTTTCAATTTCTGTATATCACCATTGCCTCTTACCTTTGATTTTTGACATTCCCTCTGCCAACTCTGCAATTCCATGAGAATTTCCAACGTTGTGATTTAACTTAGGTATCCTCACCTAATTAAAACAACAATACTCATCTAGACACTGCTGTACTTCCTTCTTGTAAGTTCAAAAGCGTAACTGGGAGATGAATATTCTGCAAAGACAACAGTTGCTTCTATTTGCTTAATAATTTACGCCCCTCAGTATCTACTGTGTGGTTCACAACTCTACAAATGCCAAAAAAAAAAGCAGATGGTCTGGATTCCCTTTTTCATAGCTCTCTCCATTAACAGATGTCAGTTAGAATCTACTCCTGAATACAGACTCTCCCTCTGAAGCACTGACACGTTAAAGAAAGCTCAGGAAGAACCTGCTTGTTTCAGATTCACTG
Organism: Indicator indicator; assembly: GCF_027791375.1. NCBI lineage: Eukaryota > Metazoa > Chordata > Aves > Piciformes > Indicatoridae > Indicator > Indicator indicator. Next base: position 8,120,426 of record NC_072013.1, on the reverse strand, counting down.
AGTACCTCCAATTTTAGTTCATTACTCCAAAATCTCTTATCATTAGTTATCATTTGCATTAAATACAAGAGGAAACGGAAACACAACCATATATATAAATAAAATGTTCATTTTTGGAAAACTAATAAAATTAGATTTTGCAGCATGTGTCATCCCAACTAGCTGTTTAATTAGGCTAATTTGCAACATCTGCCCTTGCTTGTGGACTTGTATATGAATGGTACTGAACAGCTAAGTAATTGGCCAAACATTTATTAAATTTACCTTTTTCAGATTCAAAGGCACAGCTCAGCAATCTCCACTGTTAGCAGGAAAGTGTGTGCTTTCTTCCTGCACCACTGGGTGAAAGATGGCAGCCCCACGCGTACAGCCACTTCTGCTGTATTACAAAATGCTACTCTGTCATTACAGTCTTGGTGTCCAGGCTTCCCAGCAGGTCTGTAAGAAAGTACATCATGGTTAGTTAAAGATTGACATGAGACAAAACTAATTTCTGTATAATTCAACTTTTAATACTAAGTTTGCAGCTGAAAGCATTTCCTGATACGAGATGGAACAGAAGAATATAGATAACTAGCCAGTGACAAACATAACTGCTGGCCAGTGACAAACAGAGGGGCAGCTCACCGGAGGCAGAGGGATGGAGGGCTAGTGAGGGCTCTCAACTTGTTGCCCTGAGGCAAGCCATGAATGATGCACCAGGACACTCTGTGGAAACCACGGGGAATTGGCACAAGAGGAGGACAGGGCCAGCCCAGCTGAAGTGCCTCTATGCAAATGCATGCAGCTTGGGCAACAAACAGGATGAATTAAGGGCCACTGGGATGTCATGACATAGTGGCTATTACTGAAACTTGGTGGGATGATACCCATGACTGGAATGTAGGGATAGATGGGTACAAGGTCTTTAGGAAGGATAGGCAGGGAAGGAGAGGAGGAGGTGTTGCCCTCTATGTCAGTGACCAGCTGGAATCAGTGGAGCTCCACCTGGGGAAGGATGAAGAGCTGGTTGAGAGTGTATGGGTTAAAATTAAAGGCAAGACAGGGGAAGGAGATGTACTGTAGGGGTCTGCTACAGGCCACCTGACCAGCAGAGCCAAGCAGATGAGGCCCTCCACAGGCAAATAGAAGCAGCTTCCAGGTCACAAGCCCTGGTCCTCATGGGGGATTTCAACCACCCTGACATCTGCTGGAGGGACAACAGAGCAAGGCACCAGCAATCCAGGATGTTCCTGGATTGCATAGATGACAACTTCCTCCTCCAAATGGTAGAGGAACCAACAAGAAAAGGTGCTATGCTGGACCTTGTTCTCACCGACAGGGAAGGGCTGGTAACCTATGTGAGGCTCAGAGACAGCCTTGGCTGCAGTGACCATGAAGCAGTTCAATTCAAGATCCTCAGGGCAACCAGGAGGACATACTCTAAGCTTACGACCCTGGACTTTAGGCAGGCAGACTTTGATCACTTCAGGGATCTGCTGGCCAAAGTGTCATGGGACAAAGCCCTAGAGGGAAGAGGGTCCTAGGACAGCTGGTCAGTATTCAAGGACCACCTCCTCTGTGTCCAGGAGCAATGTATAGCAACAAAGAGAAAAGCAGGGAAGAATGCTAGGAGGCCTGCCTGGATGAGCAAGGAGCTGCTGGACACACTATCACTTGAAAGGAAGCTCTACAAGGAGTGGAGGAAAGGACAGCTAGAATGGGGGTATATAAGGAAGCTGACCAAGCAGCAAGAGACCTGCTTAGGAAAGCCAAAGCACAGTTTGAATTGAATCTAGCCAGGGAGGTTAAAGGGAACACTAAGAATTTCTACAGGTGTATTAATGGTTAAAAGAAGACTAGGGAAGGTGTGGGCCCCTCAGAAAGGAAACAGGTGAAATGGTCACAAGTGACCTGGTAAAGGCTGAGGTTCTCAATGACTTCTTTACCTCAGTCTTCACTGCAAGGGCCTCCAGCCACACTCCTGGAATAGTCATGGAAGCTAACGGCAAGAACCAGAAGGAAGAACTGCCCATCATAAGTGAAGATCAGGTTCGTGATCACCTGAAGAACCTGAAAGTGTTCAAGTCCATGGACCGATGGATACCCACGGTACTGAGAGAACTGGCAGATGAGGTTGCTAAACCCCTCTCTATTATATTCCAAAAGTCCTGGCAGTCTGGGGAAGTCCCCATAGACTGGAAAAGGGGAAACATTACTCCCATCTTCAAAAAGGGTAAGAAAGAAGAACCAGGGAACTACAGGCCAGTCAGTCTCACCTCTGTGCCTGGTAAGATCATGGAGCACATTCTCCTGGAGGCACTACTGAGACAGAAGAATAGTGAAGAGGTGATTGGGTACAGTCAGCATGGCTTCACCAAGGGCAAATCCTGCCTGACAAACCTGGTGGCCTTCTATGACAGGTCACAACATTCATAGATGAGGGGCGAGCAACTGATGTCATTTACCGGGACCTCAGCAAAGCCTTTGACACTGTCCTGCACCACGTCCTGGTCTCCAAATTGGTGACACATGGGTTTGATGGGTGGACCACAAGATGGATAAAGAACTGGCTTGATGGCCACACCCAAAGAGTGGCTAGCAATGGCTCCATGTCCCAGTGGAGGCCAGTGACAAGTGGAGGCCCTCAGGGATCAGTCCTGGGACCAGTCTTGTTCAACATCTTTGTCGGTGACATGGACAGTGCCATTGAGTGCACCCTCAGCAAGTTTGCTGATGACACCAAGCTGTGTGGTGCAGCAGACATGCTGGAGAGAAGGGATGCCATCCAGAGGGACCTTGACAGGCTGGAGAGGTAGGCACAAGCCAACCTCATGAGGTTCAACAAGACCAAGTGCAGGGTCCTGCATCTGGGTCGAGGCAATCCCAAGCACAAATCCAGGCTGGGCAGTGACTGGCTGGAAAGCAGCCCTGAGGAGAGGGACTTGGGGGTGCTGGTGGATGAGAAGCTCAACATGAGCTGTCAGTTTGCACTTGCAGCCCAGAAAGCCAATCACATCCTGGGCTGCATCTGGAGAAGTGTGGCCAGCAGGTCAAGGGAGGGGATTCTCCCCCTCTACTCAGCTCTGGTGAGACCCCACCTGGAGTACTGTGTCCAGTTCTGCAGCCCCTATTACAAGGGGGATATGGACATGCTGGAAGGTGTCCAGAGGAGCGCCGCCAGGATGATCAGAAGGCTGGAGCACCTCTCCTATGACAACAGACTGAGAGAGTTGGGGCTGTTCAGTCTGGAGAAGAGAAGGCTCTGAGGTGACCTTATTGTGGCTTTTCAATATCTGAAGGGGGCCTACAAGAAAGCTGGGGAGGGACTTTTTAGAAGATCAGGTATTGATAGGACTAGGGGGAATGGAATGAAGCTGGAAGTGGGGAGATTCAGGCTGGATGTGAGGATGAAGTTCTTCACCATGAGAGTGGCGAGAGCCTGGAATGGGTTGTCCAGGGGGATGGTTGGGACCCCATCCCTGGAGGTGTTTAAGGCCAGGCTGGATGAGGCTCTGGCCAGCCTGATGTAGTGTGAGGTGTCCCTGCCCGTGGCAGGGGGTTTGGAACTAGATGATCCTCGTGGTCCCTTCCAACCCTGACTGATTCTATGATTCTATAACATTGACCTCGAATTGCATTAAGATTGGATCTAAGATATTTCATACATTGATATATTCTTCAGCTTCCACTAGCTGTGGGGGTGACCTCTAATCCCTGTAACACAAAAGGAAGCTTCTCATTTTTGCGTTATAGAAAAAACCCTACATACAGCAGCACTGCCATCTTCTGCTGGTTTGCTTTCCTGCATGCAAGTACAAGTATGCTGCGAACAAGAGGAAAGGTGCATTTTTTAACTAGTAGGTATCAGAAGCAATACTAATTTCTAATACTCAGGGGTAATATATATCTGGATTTCCACAGACATGGGGGGTATTCACATGTGAGCTTTTTTCTGGAACTTCAGACATTTGTGCCAGATTTCTATTATATCACATCCCAGCCAGAGCAATGGCTCAAAAATCCCAGGCAAATGTGTACATTTGTGTACTCGTGCTGTCCACAAGGAATGTGTTACACCTGTTGAATGTGCTCCATGTAGAGCTGATCTGTAGGCAAATGTACACATCCAACAGATCTAATATATTCCTTGTGGTGTCTGTAAGTACGCACGCCACAAAGCATGAAAGATCCATGTGCCTAGGACTAATTCAGTGCAGTTGGGGTATATTTGATCATATACAAGCATCTGTGTGGTCCATACGCAGTAGGTTCAACAAGTCCCAGATGGACCTTGATGATCTTTGAGGTGTTTTCCAACCTTATTGATTCTATGATTCTGTATTGCATATGTTCTTGATCTGAAGTCTACCAGATGTGCTGTACATCAGCAAGATAGAAAGCTGGAAGCTCTACTTCAGCTATTTGCTCTGAAATGGTGAGGGTACTGTAAATTCTGTTCTTCTGAACTGCTGCTGCTGGCAAAAGTCACACTGAGCCTGTACAGCTCCAAGACCTGCCACACAAGGAAGTGGCACTGTAGGAGTCTGCCATGTGGTACTAGATGGTGCATTGTTGGATTGAGGTTTCAGCATAAACATTAGTTTTGAGTCTGATTGTATCAGAAAAACTGAAAAGAGAAAGAATTTCATGGCATAACTTCATCCTGTTGGGATGGCCTCGGGTTGTTTCTCCCTGTGGAGGCATGGATTGACCCAGTCAGTTATGAGCCTTCCTCTTCCATGCAGTAATGTATGAAATGACTTCTGGCAAGTGAGCAAGCCTCAATTGTTTTTTTCTTCTTAGAATATTGCAGTTAGATATTCCTATCTCTGCTTCACTCAGGACTTGGGTAGACTGAATTGCACTGATAACTAATTTTTCACCTTCCTCTGATAACAAGTGTGGTAACACCGATACTTGCAGAGGGATGTCTATGAAAGCAGGAGACCACAAACAAGGTGATCCCAGAATACAAAGTTAGAATCACAGTAACATCATGGTACTGGTTCATTGTTCATCATTAGCTGGGAGAGAACAGTTTATGCTTCTGAGAATATTCACATGCATTACAATCCCTGGTGCAGTGTCCCTTGGATGCTTGTTGCCTCTGCTCTTGCCAGTTAATCCAGCCATGCCCATCCCACAGATAGCTCCATGCCAGGATCAGAAACGTCAGAGGACAAGATGCTTTTGTTTATAGCTTGGGATAAAACTTTATGAGATGAGGATATAGGTTTCTACTACATTGCTCTTGAACCTAGAGAACTTCCCAAAGTAGAATCTACTGTGAGTCATACAGGATCATCCAACTCCTTGGTTACTTGAACTCCTTTCTTGGACACAGTCACCGTCAATACACAGAGGACAGACAATTCCATCCAAAGCAACGAAATACAGAATGATGGGTAAGACACATAACAGTAAATGTAACTGATGGTTGCCTAAGATAGCTTTTTCCTTCCCCCCAAAAAAGCACCAAGTTTCATTATTCTCATTCTTCTTTCTCTTGACATCATATTTATTATTAAGAACAAATTAAGAACTAATGAAGACATTATCAAGTATTGAAGAACAGCCTCTATTGCTTACTGGTCCAAACTTCGGGGGAGCAAAAAGGTGAAAGAAGTTACTATAAATCCGTTTTGTTGGTGAGATCTCAGTTCACAGTTGCCTGTTTTGCAGGACTTAACCTGGTGGCATAAGAACCTTGAAATAAATCTCTTAACTACGATTAGAGATGAAGAAGAGATTAGCATCAGCAGGAGAGCTGAAGTCTTTTTTTCCATCTTCATTGGCGAGCCAGTGTAAAGACAGAAGAACTACACCGACATCAAGAAATCAGTACTCCAGTCTTCCTCAGGATGCCTGATCCAGGTATTTTCTCCCCTGTACTCAGCAAGTTACCAGTTTTCAGATCATGTTCAATCCTTTGATGCAGGTTAGTGGTTTCTTTTACAGTAAGTCACAGAGAGGAATGTGTATTTAACAGATGTATGGCAGATTTTACTGAAACTCACAAGACAAGATGTGGTTTGTGTATGACAAAACTGCAAGCCAAATTTCTTTGGACAATTTGCATCTAATAAGTAAATGTCATTAACAAATAAATAGCTGTGCTATGTCTTCTGTATAGTTAGGGGAATTTGACAGCAAAGGAACAGGTGGGTGGCATTGTGGAAGGGAAAAGCTAGTGTATGCTGGTGACACTGTGTTTGAAGTGCTACACAAGGAAAGCTTGCGAACAGTATTGATAATATGGGAGACATTTCCACATTTGCTGGGCTTCTTCTGTTGAAAGAAATATTTCAGCCTTACTAGAATAAAATCCAGGTTGCTCTGCTTTAGTTGGGGAAAAAAAAAAGTCTGTACGCATATGCTTCATAAGTCTGGAGAGGCTCATGTGCAGTATTGAGGTGTGATTCTGAGAACTCTGATAGAGATGTTAGTTTCCCTGAACTACCAGGAGGATCTGTGGTTTTACAGTAGCCCACTCCAATCATAACTTGGGAGAAAAACACATAGATATATTACAGAACCAGATAATGATACTTTTAGCTCGTAACTGCACTTCAGTTCTTTCAGCTGGAAGAACTTTCTTTGTGGTGCTCAAAAAATGCTACTACATGGCAGTATGCATGTTGCAATACATCTTATACTAATAAATATATTCAATACTTCATGGAACAGTTAAGGAAAAAATAATGTAGTGGTCTTCCCATTATCTAAAACAAAATCACTAAACTGTTTGCCTAGGAATAAATGACCTCAAGAGAAACATTCATGTAGAAGCTGGGAACACAGGAACAGATTATCTAAGTCGTCCTTATGTCCCAGACTTTTTGTACTCCAGGTTTCACAAGGATCACAGCTGTTCCAAAGACCCTTTACACAATCCCAGGTATATCAGTGACAGCAAGGGTCCCAACAACCAGCCATTTCCCTCCTTTCCTCTAACAGTATGACTTGTATAAAATAGCAACTCTTGTACCACTAGAGGACTGTGGTATAGGTACCTCTATTAGATCTATGTGAATATTCCATGAATATTCCATGGTCTTGTAACAATGCTAAAATTGCACCAGGAAAGCTGGAAATACCATATGAGAATTACTGAAGGCAAGGACTCACGAAGAGAGTTGCTCTCCCACATATATTTTTCATGTCTTTAACTTTAGACATCTGGAAATGGGGAAGGCAGGTATATCAATATAGCTACAAGAGATTGGATGCATCCCTGCTTATGAAATCCATCTTCACATCTATTGATGGCTAGAATATGATAGAAAGTTTCAAACGTACATCTTCCAAAAACAACAATACGTCTTGAACAAATGAATTCTAAGTAAAGGTAGAACTTTTAACAACTCTTGTTCAAAGGTTAAAGCAAAGCATGTTTGGCAAGTAGGGTGGTCTCAGTGATGCTGTAACTGCCTAACAATTTAGAGGCATTTCGCAAGTACATTCACATATGTCACAGAAATGAGCAGTGAGTGATGCTCCCATACGTGCTGGCCACTGAACATGAACTGTGTATCAGCAGCTAGGAAGTTCCACAACAGATTCTCCCTGTTGTGAACTCTAAGACTTGAGTATTGGGGGCAAATAAACCTATTTGCAGCAGCCATCTATAGCTATTTAAGTTCAAGTCATGAACTGCTTAGCTGCTGAAGCAATCAAAGATACTGTCTTCAGGCTTAGCAGGCAGCCTGTCAGCTGAACTCGTATGGAAGCTTAACTCTGTGCCAGGAAAGCGTGATCCTTTTATATGAGGTCTAAAGGACAGCACAGAAGAATGGGGTGAAGTAAGTGTTGACATTTTATAAATTACCATTCTCTGGACTTGCCTGTACAGAAGCATCCATCAGTAATTAGTATCTCATCATAATAACTGATATGATTATCACAATATGATCAGAATCAGCGTTCAATCATAACTGATAATCAGCCTTAACAATCATTCCCATTAGGGCCCTGTTTTTAAAGTCAGGCTGCTGCTGATCTTCACACCTTTGGAAATACGTCTGGCAAGGGAAAACACTGCATTTCACACGCTCTTCAGGGTATTGTATAAATGACAGACAGACATAAATGGTTCTGAGGAGAATTAGTTTCCCATGTGAACGCAGGAGAAAATAAATGCCACATGACTGACTGCAATCTCATGCTTTACTGTTCATATGCATAAAAATACCTAACCATACTTTAATCTGAATGGAACAACCTATTCCCTACCTGTGCTGTAGTAGAACTGATTTCATCCAGCAAATGTAGATAAAGATACTACAACAATTTGCTTACCCAGTGTTAAGCTCCATTGCAGCTGTGGATCCTTTAGTGGCTAGGTGCAGCCCTACTCCTGTACAGCTTGTCTGCAGGTGGGTTTCATGCTGTATTAGCTGGCTGGTTCTAGACAAAGTGAAGTAGTACAGTCCACTAGCTTAATGAATATTATATAAGAATAATACTGTTTCTACTTCTCTATTTCCCCAAATTTACAGGATTATGCTTTACTGTTTATAAATCCCACTGTAATAGTAGAATCAGATAGCTCTAAAATCATATAAATACATAGTTGTATCACATAAAATCACTCTAGCGACAATTACTGGATCAGTACATGGCCATGCTAAGAGCAGGTTTTGAAGGAAGGAAAGATAAAACTCCATATCTCCTGCACATGGTGAGGAAAGGCAACAACAAAGCATCGGAAGCACTGAAGGGTAAAAATTCACAGTCTGATCCTGAATTCCAAATTCACATCAGATATATGAAAACCATCCAGCTCTAGCAGGTTTTTAGCTCTTGGGTGTTACTAGCTTCTTTCTGCGATTGTGATGTAACTGGAAAGGCGCAACGGAGAAGTTGTTAGTAGTGCTGCGGAGAAGCAAGATTAAAAGTGCTAAAAAAGATAGTATCTTAGATTCACTAACAGCTGGGGAACAGAAGACAGACCTTGAAACACAGAAGTCTTCCTTCAACTGTGAAGTTCTAAAATAACAGATTTGAAAATCGTGGTGGGGAAGTCTCTCTGAATAATTTTTATGCCCACAATTGTGATCTATGGAGAGAAGAGTAAAAGAGTCTGTAGATTACATAGAAAGTTAGTAAAGGACTACTAATGACATAAAAATAGGTGTATCAAAAATAAGGTAATAAAATATAGAAGATATAAATCACTGAACACAAGTACTTTCCTCTCCTGTTTGAAATGGTTCCACTTAAAAAAAGTATTGTGGTGTTCCTTGGGCTTCTTCGGACTTCTTCAGTCAGGAGAATGTAATCCAATTGGTGGTGAAGAAGTTGAAGTTATTGCAGGAAGTGCAACCAGGAATGAAGCCTAGGATTCTGATGGGAATATGGGGAACCCAGAAAGAAAACCAGTTAACAAGATGGTAGGAGGAATGGAGTAAAGTGTGATTGTCAGTTCTCAGGACAAAGGGAGAGAAGCATGTTCAGCTGCAGGAACAGCAGTCAACACAGTAATAGTGATTTCCTAAGGATTAAACAGTCCTCATTTAATGCCTCCTGTTATTCTAAAATCTGGGTTTTTTTAATTAAAAAAAAATCAGAAAGAAAAGGAATTAAATCAGGTAGGGAAAGAAATACAGCATCTTCAACTGCTGATTTTATTCTTAAGGTGTGAAGACATTGTGCTTTTTTTTGTAGGGTGATACATTACTTCACATAAAAATGGTAGCGCTTCTATGCCAGATCAAGTGGTGGAAGATGGTTTGCTCACCAGTAATAAACACATTCCAATCTTAGCACTTAAAAGTTAAAGATCTTGGCAATATTTTCAAGAAAACCACTACAGTCATTGATAGTTAAACTGTTTGTGGAACATGTTGTGTCTGTGGACAACCACAGTCAACTCCCCCAGCAGTTTTAACCAGGGTGATCATACCTTAGTAGTAAAAATGTAGGAACAAACCTGCTTTTTGCTAGCAAAACCATGTTTTACTGACTTGATGTTACATAATCAATGAAATTACTAGAAATACCCATAGGATACTATGTTTCTAGTACTATTTTTATATTTTTTTTCCATATGGAAAGAAGGCTTTTGTGCTCATGCTGTATGTATCTGCTTGTTTGCCCTGCCTCTTCAACTTTTGACTCCAAATCTGACTATGACACAGTAATCTAAGAATTATAAATCCATAGAATCACCAAGAAAGTACAGGCAACAAGAACATGGGAAAGGAACCATAAATCTCCTGGAGGGAAAGACAGCAGATTAGCTCCCTTCTAGACTTCAGAAAACCTGCACAGAAAATTGCTCTTAACAAAAATCCATAGGAACCCAGAGTTCATTGGTTCTCCTGTTCACTTGTTTTCAATTGTTCTAGCCAGTCCTTACATTTTTTTAATTTTAATTTTTTTTAAATTATTTACATTGTAAGAAATGTAAACAACACATTTCTCTGGGGGACTCCCCTGGCAGGAGTGCGTGAGGCTGTACAGGAAGCTTTCTGTAGTCTCTATAAATACCCAGTCAAACAGACAGTAATCTCTCCCTCTCTCTTCTTCAGATCTCTACTGCATGCCTTGGATACATGCTCCTAATCAGCTTACGAGATTTCCTTGACCTACGCTTCTTTACCTAACCCTGATCTGACTATGGCTGTCCTCAAAGTAAAATTCACCAAAACTAGGAGGGACAAATTGGCCCAGATGTTATGGATCCTCAACTGGGTTTCTGTAGTGAGCGGGGTCATTCTCTTCAGCCTTGGCCTCTTTCTGAAAATAGAGATCAAGAAGCGCAATGAAGTGATGGCAAAAGGGGACATTAACTCCGTCCCCAACATGCTGATCTCTGTAGGGGTCATAGCATGTATCATCAACTTTCTGGGTGGCAAAATCTGCTATGACTGCTCAGATGCCAACAAGTTCTCTCGATGGAAATTAGTCATGCTCCCATACATTGTATGTACCTTCTGCTTTACCTTCTCCATACTGGTGGGTGCTCTCATGTGTTATACCATGAGGAACGAGCTGGAAGAGTCTCTCTACCTAGGACTGAGGGATGCTATTAAGTTCTATAAGGACACAGACATACCTGGACGATGTTTCTTAAAGAAAACAGTGGATATGTTACAAATTGGATTCCGATGCTGTGGAAACAATGGCTTTAGAGACTGGTTTGAGATTCAGTGGGTATCTGCTCGGTATCTGAATATGGCTTCCAAGGAAGTTGTGGAGTAAGTATTCACTAGTCATAACAAAAAAATTCTAGGAGAAAAACGTATTCAAGAAAGCAAAGTAGTTACTAGTTTTTACTGGACTTTTGTCTCTTTAAAAAAATATAGATGGACCATGTTACTCACAAAATATGCTAATTACATAGACAAAGGCTGCCTTTTGTTAACTTTTTAGGGATAGAAAAGAAAGCAAAGATGTATCTTTTTTAGTGTGGTGAACTAACTACCTCAAAACCTCACAGTCAGACGATAACAGAAAGAAAACAAGGGTTGTACTATCAATACATTGCACAGTCAATCCTAAACACTGGAAGTTCTTTCTCCTTCAAAATATTCGGCTTTGCATACCCACGTTCAAATCTGTACGTTCACATGTGATAAAACTGCCAACATGGTGTGCATTGGATAAAAAAAGGAGGAGAAAAACACTTGAAATTTGCTTAGGTTTTTCGGTTAGTGCTTCACATGATGTAGCAATTGTGAAATTAGATGCTCCAAAAGAAAACGTGGTCATTATTACAAGACAATAGAAAAGGTAACAATTAAAAAAAATCTAAGTAGACAATCCAATATGTAATAATTCTTCTACAGCTAAAAAGAAGCCTTCACTGACGAGCTCAGTAGCTATATATTCCTAGGAAAGAAAAACAAAGTTTGACTGGCATTTATCAAGTGTTCTGTTCACTGAACTCAAAAATCAGTGACAGTGAAGCCAGAGACCAAAGATCTTATTTTCACAGAATTTGCAGCTTGCAACTGCCATCATAGCAAAGCATATATACAGAGCTGCAAATACACCAGAGGACAGGACACAGGCGAATACAGATAAGAGGGTGTCAACATGTGTAAGGCAGGTGGTGAGGAAATAAAGCAAGCTTTAGAACTAGTGTTCTCAAAAGAAAAATCAACAATGACAAGAGACTGACCCAGGAGGTGTTTTAAATCCTGGCTATATGCTGAACAGTGGCATAACAAAGATGGTCCACAGGAACTTAAGAGCAGTATCTTGTTGTGAGGTCAGTAGTAAAATACACTGCCTTTTATCTCTGAGGCACATGCAAAACCAGCGACGTTTCACCCAGGGTCTCAGCAGAACTCCACTTTCTTCTGCAGGCTCACCTGTGCTCTGCTCTGCCATTGACTGTCAGTTAATTTTTGCCCCATGGAGGCAGAAGATGCCAGTGAAATGAGTGTAAGAGAAGTAATTACACTTAATTTCTTTTACTGTATATAAATTAGATAATTCCATCTTGATTGCTTGAACTCAAGTTGGTGCTCTCTAACTCATTCCATGATTTCCAAAAACCTGGTAGTGAAACATTTGATACAAAATTGTTGGAAGCAAAGTCCAGCTGGAAACACTCAGAAAGGATGAAGAAGGAACCACATCACGGAATCACAGAACATTAAGAGGTTGGAAGGGACCTCCAGAGATCGAGTCCAACCCCCCTGCCAAAAGCAGGATCATCTAGAGCAGTCTGCACAGGAATGCATTCAGGGAGGTTTTGAAAGTCTCCACAACCTCTCTGGGCAGCCTGTTCTGTTGGTCTCATCTTGTACTGTATGTAGTTAGTACTTGGTAGACTAAGAGGCAAAGCAGGTGAGAACTGACATACTGTCCATCTCACATGTAACCTTTGCAAAACTAAACTTTTCACTTTCCCTCATAATCCTCTTCCCTCCCTTCTCTCCATTGCCCACACCTTAATGTGACAAGAAATGGAGAGAGTCAATAGAAGCATTAGGAGGATGAGGCAGGTTACAGAGGAACAACCCTATCATTGCTTTGGCTGGGTAAAAACCTCTTTTTATAGTCTCAAAAGCATTTTTTGCTTTACAATACCATAAAAACTTTGAATTGCAAGAAAAAAAAAAAAAAAAGAACAGCAAATATCTCGCTGCCTGTTACTGAGGTCTTCCTTTCTAACAGTACCAAGATCCATCATTCTTTAATTTGCTCCTAGTAGAGGAAACCACGGCAAAAGGACACAGACCCAAGTCTGGAAACCGCTGTTACTACCGCAGTAGAAAGAAAATCTCTCTTTATAACGTGTGGCAGGAAATAAAAAAAAAAAACCAAAACAAAAACAAAAAAAAAACAACCCACAACCTTGGGATCAAAAGAAAAGCTTAAAACCTAGTTTAAGAGGTTGTACTTTAACCATTTTAGATGCTGTACTATATTTGGCTCATGTCACTGAAATATACATGGCATTTTGCTGTCCTTTTACAATGTGCCAGCCTTTCTCTCCTCTCTGGGTGAGGTTTTGTTCTTATCCTATGTTTGAGCTTTCCATTTGTAGCTCTCTTGCTCCTTTCCTTGTTTTCATCCCAGTGAGTGGTTTTGCCTAGACCAATTACACTGCTTGCACACTTCAGTCTCATTTCAATGGATTATTTGGGTACTTTCGCATTGGCTTTGTTCTTTTGCCATTTACCAGGAATATGATGGCCACAAAAAGAGTAGCAAGACTTGAAACTGGAGAAGAATTCATGCCTAACTCACTCCTAGGTGGGAATTAGCAAATGAGCTTCCTCACTTACTTAAGATCTTTGAGGAAGACGTTTTTGACAGAATGTTAAATAAAACACCACCCCTCTCCCACCCCCCAAAAAAACCCAAACCAAAACAAACAAACAAAAACCCAAAGAAAACAAGCAGGAGGTTGTATTTAGCAAGCCCACAGCAGTAAGATAAAGGCAGTTATTCTGCCATGCCAGCACAGCCACAAATACTGAAATACAAGCAGCTTACGTCTCTTCTGAAAGATATATTTAGTCACAAAACGCCAGAACACTGGACTGCAGAGCTGCTGCTCAGTCTGCTCACCTGATGAGCTTTCTGTGATAACTTGCTTCCCTTTAATTTAGATCATCTGTAGTGGAACTGGAAAATAGGATAAATTTTGGAAAATATTAAGAATTCTACTATTAGGAAACTGTTAAAGCTGGATGTCTAAGCAAAAATTGTCTTCCATGTCTTCTGACTCTCTTACAAAAGCCAAAGGGCATAGTATTCACTAAAACAACTCTCACCTGTGGGGCTCTCTCAGGAAATAAGCCTTTTTGCAAGGAGCATTTCCCAAAGTGAGACAGCATCTTTCATCTTATATACTCTCCTGTTTCTGGAAAATTTGTTTTTCTGAAGAGCCTGCTTGGAAACAGAAGTCCTCACAAGGAAGCACTAGCTAAATGAAGGTAATAAAATGTAACTGCATGTCAAGGATTCATTTAACTGTTCTAGAAACTCTTGATTAATCTGACACTGTGTTCTCTTTCCATCCTATGATTTCCCTCCCCCCCCCCCCCATATTTCTTGATCTTTCTTCTTTTTCAACCTTTTTTCCTCCTGATTTCAGAGTGGAAGGAAAGGACTTATTTTTGGCAATAAATACAAGTAGTTTCAAAAGTTACAGAAAGTACAGTTAACAAGTAGAAACTCCTTTGTGAATTAATCTCAAAACATGTGCCATACTAGCAACTGCACATGGGTGCAATGATGAAATGCCAGTGCAGAGTTTCCAGTGACTCCTGTGGCATACAAAATGGTTCTTGAACTAATTTCTCTCTTAAGGAATGCTTTTATTGCAAATCAGTTCAGAAGTAGTGAAACACAGTGAAACATAGGGCCATAATTCCATTAAAGATCCACCAAGACATACAAATTCAGAAACTGTCTTTAGTGCTTTCAGAGAAAAGATACCTAAAAAGGCACCACCTCCATGAATACTGAAGCTACACCTTGAACATCCAATACGAAGAGCAACATGAGATACTGTGTTGATATCACACTTAACAGAGCAAATTAAAAATTTAATTTTCCTGCAGTAAGCAACTCTTCATGTTGAAAGCTCTTCCCATTTTTCTTTTGTTACATTGAGGAGAACTACATTGCAGCAAACATGCATTATAGCCTTCTCATAAGAATCACTCTCTGCTGCTGCTGCTACCAGACTGGTGACACCTGAACTTTCTGTCCTGCTGCAGCCGTCTAAAGAGCAACGTTGATGGGAAGTTCTTGGTGGATGGAGTACCCTTCAGCTGCTGCAACCCAAGCTCCCCACGGCCTTGTATCCAGTACCAGCTGACAAACAACAGTGCTCACTACAACTATGACTTTCTGACAGAGGAGCTCAATATCTGGATGAAGGGGTGCAGAGAGGCCCTGCTGGATTACTACACAGCTATTATGAGATCCATCGGTATTGCAGCACTGCTTATTTGGTTGTTTGAGGTAAGTCTCAGAAAAGTGATCTGTGTCAGAATAATTAGAGTCTTCCTCATCTCCATCAGGGCCTCAGTAGCTAAAACGAAATCCACAAACACTTATGAATGTTGCAGGGCTTCCTTCAATACAGACGATTTCTTCAAGCCCCCAGAGCAGAAACAAGTCTCATGGAAGATGAGAACTATTAGAAACAATGTACAGAGTTCTGTATATTTACAGAGCTTTTTCAGCAGACTATAGCATATTCCCTTCCCTAAAGCATTTATGGGATCAGATAGAGGATGATACATGCACTGACACCACTGCAAAGAAATTGTGTGAGAAGGTCTGAGGCTTGTTTTAAGTCAGTTTTAACAACGAATATACAAAATGTGAGCAGGCTTTTGGCTGAGTTTGTTAATTTATTTACAGTAAAAACTGAGCTTAAGTATCAATATATGAAAGCCTCATTTTTACATTATCATTGCTTCCTCATATAGATAGGACTTGCACATATGGCACACCTTTTAGATTGGACTGCTTATTATGCAATAAAATAAGCACATCACAGGCAAGCACACACACCTGCAAAGCTGCAGTTTCTCTGCTGATTGCCTGTGGAGAAAGTTGTCTGGATGTTGTCATCTAAAGCTACAGGACCCTCCAATGGCACAGACTAAAACACAGTTTTGTTTTGTTTTTCAATAAGTTTTGAGTTTTCTCATTATTGTTCTATTACACAATTACCAGCACTGTAATTACAGCAGTTCACAACAGTCATCAAGCAGTGATAGATGGGCTGGTGGTGACAGAAACAGCAAGCCTTTGGCAGCACATGAAAAATCTGTGAGCCATCTCTTTGTGAGCCCTTAAACATTGACAAGCTGGGCATGCTGATCTCCATTCCAACAGAACTATCAAAGTGAGGCTTTCTCCTATGCTTACACTTAAGCCTCTACTATAGAATCATAGAATCATTAAGGTTGGAGAAGTCTTTTAAGATCATCAAGTCCAACCAACAACTATAGGCCATCCATCTTAATCTCAATGCATGTAGGACACATATGGATTACATATGAATGATTGAACTCCTTGGAGGAAATGGTGATTTAATCCAAGTCAGGGTGAAGAAAATCCACAGACTACAATTTTTTTTTTCTAGTGATTGATAGTTCCATTAATTGATCACCCATTCTACATCAATTAGATGTGGTCTCTGAGGCTGCAGTGCTCTCATGTAATTCTAGGTATTTATGTGCTAGTAACATACAAGTGGGAATGCTGCCTGAAGAATGGAGAGAGAATCAATCAATCTATCACTGGTATTTTTTTTCTGAAAAACGTAGTTAATTGGGGTAAGAGTGGTTACATATATTGCTGGGATAAAGAATTTGTCTGCTTTAGTCAATATTCGTTATTAGGGCTGTAAATACACAAGTCAGAAATCTGACTTAGTGGTAGGATTGAGGCTGCAATTTAAACTCTGTTTAACCCTTAACTGTGTCTCGCAGCTCTCTGTACTCATTGGTGTCCGGTACCTACAAACAGCAATGAAGAATGTCCTTCTGCTAGGAGATTTGGAGGGTGAATCAGATGGATGGTTACTAGAAAACAGCTTTGTGGAAACTGCCAAATACAACATCAACATCATTAAGAACCTCGGCAAAGCCAACCAGATATCCACTGTCTCAGGCGTGAATGACCCCAACATTGATGTTCAAAACACAAACTGTGGAAAAAACAATATTACAACAAAATCTATCCCAGCAGGTAGCTAGGCAAGTCTTCAAAGAAAACATCACAAATGTAGCTTTGACATATTAAAGTCTCACAGTTAACCAGATTTTTTACTGGGGGTGGGGGAAGGTAGGAAAACTACTAAGGTGATTGAAGAAACCACAGACTGGTGACAGCTCCAAAACCACTGACAACTTCTTTGGCGGGATTCTTACTCAAGTCTCGTGAAATCCCTGATTTTTAACATTGCAAAAGCAAGCTTTTGGAATTTCCCTTTCTCTTCATTGTTTGCTTACTTCTGTCATAATCTGAATATATCAGAATAATCATCATGCACATGCAAATATTCCTGGTAGGATGGATCTACGTCTCCTAAACATATGAGTTGGTCTACTACACACCAACAATTTTTGTCATTACTGTCATCTGTAGAAATTTGAGCAGCAGGGCAATCCCAAAATAAATTTTTACACCAGAGAAAACGATTCTTCAGGAAAAAAAAAAAAACAACAGAGAAAGACCAAAATTGGGAAATGAAAACTCTGTTAATCCATGGTAGGATAAGTGAAATTTTAGCTCAGTTATACTAAGTTGCAGCCCTTCTAAAAAAAACATTGCTAGGTGAAACTGAGTTGAAGGCAATGAATATTAAATATCATAACTTCCCCTCCCAAATAGTCTGAAGTATCTCTTCTTTTTACTCCCTATATAGTTTACCAGAAGTCAGCTGCCACACAGCCCTGAAAGTCAATGGCTACTGCTGAAAAGAGTTTGCTGCTCAAGAAAAGTAATTGACAGCTCATGCTAGGATATTTAAAATTCCAAGTAGCATGTGATAGCCCAAGTTTAAAAACATACAGATGCTTCCCAGAAAACAAATACTGATGATCCTAGGTACTTAAAAGCCCCTAATTTTAAAAGTACTTACATAGATCCAGAGACTGGAAGATAGGGATTATCTGGAAACAATGAAGGCAGACTGACAGATCTCCCATCACATTTCTAGAGAAGTGCACAGGAACTTTGTCAATGCATGGACTGAAAGCTGCCTATATCCAAGACTCTCTCAGTTACTGGATACCCTACGACCATAAAATCATTATGAATAGTAAGCAGGAAAAAGGTACCAAAATAGAAATAAAAGACCAAATAAAACATTTCATTTGTTACTGTTGTGAATAATACATTGTCGAATGTACCTTTGGACAGCCTGTCTGTTCTTTGTGTATAATCAAGTACAAGTTATATCTCTGGGATATTCAAAGCAGAACCATTCCTGCTTTTGAAATTAGGGTTAGTAATGGTAAACATTCCTTTACCTGTCTAAACAATGTTGTTTCCTGTAACACTAGCATCAGGAAGAACGATATTGTCAGAATATATTGTAAATAAAGTGTGTGATGTAAAAATCTGAACTGTAATTCATGACGGTTCTATGCGTAACCATAATTTCCAATGAATTTGCTCTCCTGCTTAGAATTTTAGGCCTCTACTTAAATTTGTTAAAAACAGACAGATGAGGTCTGTCTGCAACAGCAGCCTGCAGCAGATGTTTTGGAAAAGGTATGTAAGAGGCAAGAACATTTAATGAGTAGTTCTTTCCCTGACAAAGCCTCCCAGCTTCCAGGGAGCATGCGCCTTCAACTTGGTAAGAGCAAGAACGTATTTGCATCACTGTATTTTAATAAAGGTCAGTGGATATTTTTTTCCCCCTATGAATTTGCACAGTATTTTTTTTTTTAACCCATTCATGCTTTTCATATCCAAAACACAACAATGCATTTCAGATTTTAATTTCTCACTACTCAAGTCTATTTCTCTTTGCTTTTTTTTAATCCTTGACAACGTATTTGGGTATCTTCTAATTCTTGATGTAAGATGTAGGTGATGATCACTCATGCTACTGACATTCTCTGTTACAGTCTCTCATGGTCCTATCTTTCCACGTTGAAGACATTGCTATTTAACCTTTTCTTCTATGGAAATTGTTTCACTTCTTAGTTTTCATTACTATTCCCTATTTTTATTGTTTATTTTTAAATGAACACAGTGTAGAGCTGAAGGCATCATGAACTAAACAGGTCTTCTGCCCTTTTCCTCAGAACTCCTGTAACTGACTGACCGTTTCTGAGCATTGAGATAACATTTTCACAGAATTGTCCACTCACATACTAAAAAAAATCTTTGATATGAATGTATCTGGGGGTGCAGATCAACACTAGCTCAATAGAAGCTACCAGTGTGTCCTAACAACGAAGAGGACAAACCTCATCCTGGGGTGCATCACACACAGCATGACCACTCAGTCAGAAGAGATGATTACCTCTATATTCAAGGGTGGCGTAGCCTTGCCTTGAGTGTTGTGTGCAGTTCTGGGCCCCACAATTTAAAGATGTGAAGGTCCTTGAATGCATCCAGGAGGTCAACAAAACTGGTGAAAGGGCTGGAAACAATGTCCTAAAAGGAGTGGCTGAGAACTTTGAGCTTGTCTAGTTTGGAGAAGAAGAGGGTGAGGGGCAAGCTCCTTGCTCTCCAGGGCTTCCTGAGGGAAAGCAGAGAGGGAGGTGCTGAGCTCTTCACCCTCGTATCCGGTGATACAAAGTGTGGGAATGGTTCCAAGCTTCAGCAGAGATTTAAATTGGATGTTATGAAGCACTGAGGTTGAGAGATTAGGGAGAGAGTAGTGCACTGCAAATCAATCAAACTTTGCAACACAATATGATCTTTACAAAAAAACCTTTTTCTTTTTCCAGAGGAGTATGCAAAGTGCCAACTGCATCAGTCCCTAGCAATCACTTAACACAATTTCGGTTTACATTGCTGAATAACCAAAAGGTGTAAGATAATCAGAAGTAACTTCAAGAGAACCAGGAATTAGTTACATAGATTTGTTCCATTCAGAAGAATTTCATCAACAGAACTAATAATATGCAGATTTTAAAAAATAAAAATGGGAATGAGGAATGGTTTAGCATGAAGAAAAAGGCTGTAAACTAGGATATAACAGCATACTTGTTTATTTTTAAATACTTTATTTTTTAATACTTCCTAATGGCAAGATGCATGTAACTGTAGAAGGAAAACCAGACATTTTGCACCACTTAAAAATCAGCTATTCTGCCTGTAGAATCAAAAGAGCTCTGAGCTTACTACTTTGGCACCTCTCTAGATGAGATCCCTGTATGATGGATTTGTCAAGAATCTGCTCTGAAAAATAGTTTTGAAAGAAGAGTGAACTAAAATGATCATTTAGCTTGAGTCTCTCTGTAAAGACAAAGAACTTTCATGCAGTAGTTGCTGCAACACAGGAACATGAAGAGCAGGGGCATAACTGTCCAGCTACACATTTTTCCCAGGCCCCACATGGTTCATTTGCTTTCATATGAGAAGCCATTTTCCCATCAAAGACTAGCTAATATTTGGTAATTCAACCTTTGTCTCTCAGCCAACTGCCAAAAAACACAGCAGTGGCTAGCAACGTGATCACTCCTGAAATTAACCAAGTATCAGCCTACAATTCACAGAGAAGTCGTTGCCTTCACCACTACCAGTAATGACTTAGTCGTCAGACTGTTCATTCCTATCCTGTTTCTACCCTGGACTCAAAGTCCCCATCAGGTCATCTATATTACAGAAAGATGACAGCTCATTCCACAGTAATCAAGATAAAATTTGCTGTTTTAAATAAATGCTATCTCCTCTGCTTTGTATATATTAGTTTCCATGGAGAGTGGAAGTGGCACTCTGCTTATCTAGCTTGCTTTAGAGCAGCTGTCACAGTAGCTTGGGTTTCCTGGAGTATTTGACATTACACTGGAACAAACAAACAAAAAACCAAACCAAAACAAAAAACCCCAAACTCAGGTAGCAGCACAGACTCCTTCTTGAATTCTCTGTAATTTATAAAGACAAGGATGGCTTTAGCAAGCCAAGCCTTTAAGCCGGAGCATCTGCTCAGATACAGAAATAAACACCATTTTGGGGACACTCCTTATCCTATTTCTTATTAACGCTTAATCCAGTCAGAATTAATAACAATACATTTGTGTAACAGCAACTTCCAGATTCAAGAACTCACACCTCTGCTTAAAACATATCATCTTTATGAACTTTTTCACAAAAAAAAAAAAATGGACAAACCTGAAACATTTTAATGTTCAGTTTCTGCTAAAGGCACTCTGGCAGTTCCTGTAGAAATTGCAATTATGATGCTCTTCCTTTAAAGACTACTGAAAACACCACTGAAAACACTGGCTCTATACTGATCACAAAGAAAAAATAATTAATAAGAAATATACAAATACAGCACACTTAAGAGTTTCCTTGGTATTTTTAAAAATGAACAGAGCACATTCCCTTAGAAGCTAGAAACCTCCCTGCTGCAGACAGATCGTTCCTCATTGCTTGCAACCATACAGTGCTCTACAAAACAAGACTACGGACATTTAAAACCTTATAAATGACTTGGTACACCTGTGCTCTGTATCAGTTTCTCACAACACAAGCACTTTAGGCTCTGCATGCAGTACTCTAAGTTTAGCAAAGATCCATGAAGATGTGATGCTCACGGAACCCTAGTGGAGGAGGAGACCGTCACATTAATGGATTGATCCTGTATGTCAATTGTAGGCTGCCTGAAGTACGTAAATGGAATTGCTCAGTGGAGTTCCAAGTTTGAATTGAAAATAGCAGTATTTGTAAATCTCATCTGCTGTATCATGAGACTGAGACACATTGCTTTTGCCACCTTCAGTAGAGGTCAGCATGATTTACAAATGAAAATGGGTTCAAAGAAGACTGGAGGCTTTAAGTCACTGACAAATTATTTCTCAGGCTGCCATGGTACCTTCTGGATAACCTTCAAGCAGAAACTCCGGTACACTGAGATGACCTCTCTCCAAGCACTAGACTACATCTCAATACTTGTACTCAAGGAGTCTAATGTTACCTTTCAGGCACTATTATGAGGAAGGAGACAAGCTTCTGCAGCCTGCTTTAAAAGACTAACCACAGATCTTCACAAATATAGTGAGGACTTGTAGCCATTAAATCCAGTCCCCACTACTTGCTTCTGATCAGTTCATCGAGGCTCATTGACTCACATATGAAGCCTAGAAACCTCCTAAAATTAAGTCTGTTGTTTGATAGCCTGTAATTAAATGTCACAAACTATACTCCCTTTATTGACACTCATCTCATGAGCAATAATCACAGAAAGAAAAAGAAAACTCAGAGACAGTTCTAGTTCTAATGTTTCATGTTTAATTTTATACTTAGTCTCCTCTTACTCACCATTACAGGAAATAAAGTCTCTTTGAATCTCAACTTGCTCTCCTTAAAGCATATTTTCTTGGCACAGCTGCTCTTTCATTTACGCTTTTGACCATACTGAATGTTATGTTTAGAGAAATGTATCTAGGATAGGAAATAACTGGGTTTGAGAGATTTGCACAGGACTGAATTTTCATTACTATCCATTTGTTTTCTGTATGAAACCCAAAATTGAGTCTACCTGCAAAACATATATAAGAACAAATAAAAGAGATCGTGCTACAGAAATGGAATAGATTTCATTTTTTAAGAAAGTATATTTGAAGGTCAAGTAATCGGTTAAAAGAATCTAAGTAACTTCTGTGTTGCATCATGAACCTGAGTAGTTGACAATTTCAACCATAAAGAAAAGCATATAATGGCCCAAATCCACCTCTATATAATTCTGCACACGTGCATATTACATCTTGACATTCTTAGTGGGCAAAAACAAGCAGAGGGCTTTTTTAATTTTATCCCCCTCCTCTCCCCAGTGACTGGGCTTCTTGTTCTAATATTCTTCATGTTTCTGCTAGTAGACCTTGATGTATCTATCTTCAACTTTTACCTCTTCAGGAACTGGTTCTTAAATAAACAATTGCTTTAACAGGACTAAGCACAGAGAGCAAAACCATTAACAACCAAAAACTTGAAGCTTAATGGTGCCCAAAGTTACAAGAAAAAAACTAGAAAGCTATGTCAGCCAGCAGCTTGTTCCTACATGAAAAGTATAAAAGGTTTCTCGGCTGTTTGCTTAACTCTTTAAAAAAGGACTTTTTGTTTGGTTAGGTGTTTTGTTTTTTTTTTTTTTACTTTTGATATGTATCACACAGCACATTATACCAACACCACAAACTTTCCCTCTCTAGAGGTAAAGTATCTGACAGACAGTACAACCAGTTCTTTGAGAAGCCAGAGAACCAGATTCATTCAAACCAGTTTAAGAACATCTAAATACTTCATTCTGTACTTAAGACTTTTTTCCACTAATTAAGGTACAAACCGCAGGAACTCACACCTGTAAAATACTAGGGCAAGTTACAAGTGGAATATTTCTCCAAATAAGAAAAAGTGAGCCACTGTTATTAACTGGCAGAATGATGATATGTACTGCAGGGATAACTGGTATTGTTTACCAACCATTTACTAACTCTTCCTTTTTTCCACACTGACACAGACACTGCTATAATGCTCTTCTAAAATGAACTGTCAAGTGTCAAAGCACCTGCAAATAAAAATGGAAATCTATGAGAAGTTACTTTATTTCCTTTTTTTTTTAAATATACATATACAAGATATTTTATTTCAAAAGCACAAGAACATTATACAAGTTTCAAATTTACAGTTTTGCAATTAAAGATACCAATATGTGCATTATCAAATAACTTCATCTGTCAGCTTGAATGGAATCAGTGGCATAAGCGTCTTGTGATCACTAAATATGGATTATACTCACAGTGAACAAAACTGCATAGTAGTTTATGAAATGAAAGATGACCACACTAGTCACTGAATGATATGGGAGTCCATTTGCTAAATTAGTTATGGGCAAATGTCTAGAAAGATGCAACTTTCCTCTCCCACTTCTTCAGCTACAAAGATGTCTAGAGATTTAAACATGAGCTCAGCTGCTCAGACTTACTCCTGTCCTTACACAAAACAGTTCAGACAGAGTAAGTAAAGTGAACTCACTGCCTATTTGATAACGGAATTTTTTTATCACTGAAGTGCACGGTAACTGAAAGGTTTTGATAAATGAACAGGTAAATATCAGAGGGAAAAAGTAAGTGAATACAATTTTGGTATGAAAGAGGCATACATTTGCTAGTCTTAATCCAAATTTTTTTGTGGTAAGAAGTGTTTTGTTGGCCTTAGAAATTAACAGTGCAGGCAAGCTCTGATAACAGCTGTTCTTCTAAATTCAGTATGTGTTTCAAATGCTTTTTAGAGAAGACTAAAAGAATTAGTATTTGCCTCTAAACAGTTTCATATTCAGGTTTAAAATCTCAGTCAGAGAATGGCCTTAACTGCAAAAAACAGAATACCTGAAAAGATCACCTATTTATATCACCCAAGATTATAGCAGAAGTTACAAACAAGTACTTGATATCAGAACAATACTTGAGTTCATTGGTATTCCATTTTTAGATGGAGTTATGGTGCTCTTTGGTGCACTCATACATACTCTAAAAACTTTTAAAAACTAGAAGAGTAATATTTAAATATAATTCATTATTAGTGATTCTACTATCAGCAAAAAGAAAATATAAAGAAATTGTACAAAAACACTGACATGAATTTGAATCCTCCCCTTTCAAGCCTTATTATTAAAACGACACTTAAGAATCCTGATAGCAAAGGGGTGGGGAAATTTAGAGTACTGACAACTTTGAACTTCCACACAGAAATGGGAAAGTTATTTTTACCCATCACATTACAAATTCTCTCGTATGATGACTGACATTCAGGAAACAGTACAACAAACATTGAGAACTGAAGCACAAACACGTAACATTGAGAGAGAGCCCAATCATAATATGCCACTATCTATTGAAGGGCAAAGAGACAGACTTAGCCACCTTTTTTCCCCTCCCTTTTCTGTTCTGACTGCACTGAACCACTGGACATGCTCCCCAAAATGCAGGAAGGGCTTGAAACAACAAAGAGGATTAAGAGTGGAAAAATCCTCAAATATGGGCAAGCTTATTTCTGCTTCTAAAAATGGCTTCTTTTGGGCGTTGATTTTAGCTTTGAAGGTCTTCTGGTTTACTGAAGTCTCTGGCTCTTGTGTTGGTTGCAGAACTACACAACAGCTACTAACAGTATTTTCATGTGTGCTTCTTGGGGAGAATCTCAGAAGACAAATTGTAAAAGAAGTAAAACCAACCACAAGCTAGCCAAATGGTGCAGCCCTAGACCTCTTAGGATATATGTTAGACAAATTCATTAGATAAAGTGCAGTTCTGGCAATGCAAAAAGCACAGACTTTACTTTTTAATGCAACAAGCAAGATGGTAATTGCCCCATGCACTTTTTATCCCACACTTCTCCTTTAAGAAGTTATTTACTGAAAACTCTTCATTAAATCCCAGCATACAGATGAATGCAGGCTTTTTGTGTACAAACTAATGTTTGCTCTACCTGTTGGTACAGATGACTACAGGCCTGGCACCACATCCATTCCAATATTATGCCACAGATCTTTACATATTTAAAATATTTACTAAGCTAGGGAAAAGAATCCAAAGAAAGTAAAGGAGGCTTTTCCACAGCAACAACATTTAGGTATATTCTCAAGGCATGGAAGAAACAAACACGGCATGTGTCCTGAATCATAGCTATCCTTGTCAAAGCATATGAAACAATTACAACTTCTCAAAAAAGTGGAAATATTTCTGCATCTGAATGTCCAGTAATAACTACCTAAGTAGTTTTCCTTTTTGGGAAAGGGGGCAAAAAAAAACCAAAAAAAAACCAAAAAGAAAACCATGTGACATGAGATTGTTTCAGTACATCAGTAATACTTCCAACCTAGAGAACCCATCAATTGTGTGCAATAGTTGATTATTAACTCCCTTTTCAAAGCACTGCCAAAGGTTAAAGTTTTCACTAAAAATTAAGAGACTCAGAGCAGCTGCCAGTTGAATCCAAAGAAGATCTGATTTGTTTCTTGGCTCCTGGCAATCTCCTCTATGATGCAGTGTTGCTGCCATAGTAGATGGAGCTTCCGGTAACGTTCCCGACATAAGTGAAGGGGATTGCCTCTTCTTCATAGAAGAAAAAAGGATAAGCACATCAGAAGAGCAAGTGACAAACTGTTCCATTAATAATTTATCATTAACACTCTTAACCATGGCCAGAAAAACCTTAAATACTTCCATGAACACCAATTCCAACAAGTGTACTGGAAATGACAAAATTCTACATGTAGCAAGCAATGACTGTAATTTCCAACATGGCATTTCAGCAGTGGCAATTCTTGCACATTTCTAATTAAAAACATAAAAAGTAGTCTTGAGATCAGTACAAAAAATTAACACTATCCAAAAAGGGTATTTTTCCATTATGACTGGCCCATTCATGACTGGAAACTGCCATCAAGAATTTGAAGTTAAACAAGTTGACCAGGCCGAGATGCATACCACAGTGCTGCACATGCTGGCAGGAAGAACATGTTGTCTAAATGGGTGTACGACAGACAGACATACCAAAATGGAAATGGGGAAAGAAAGTCAAACAGCTACTCACTTCAGACCTGGATCTGTTTCTCCATATTCATCCAAGTAGGGTGCAGGATATAAGCAACCCCTGGTTTTACCTTCAATGAGGACAACTTTGCATTCCCTGATTCTTAAGGAAAAACATAGATACATTTAAAATACAAGCCAACTCCCAACACAATCTTAACGTTTTGGTGAGCTTTTATCTTAGGTCAAAGCAATGTTTCTTGAGCTCAGACAAGAAATAAAAATCAAATGTTTTGACAAAGTTGTGAATTTTGACCCCTAAGGATTTTCCTTTGCTCTTTAACATGCTAAATTCTGCCTAGATACTTACTTCAGAAACATACAGACTCCAGCTCCACACTGAAGAGCGTGAGAAGTACAGGCTCCCAGCTCCTCCCCATTCACCAGTTCCTGACAGCAAATATTCTGGGAACACAACATAGCCCCACAGAATAAACACAATACTGGATGCTTCTGTTCATCATCAGAAGACCGCGGGCATCTAAAAGAAGCATCATCAGAATGTTACTGCAGGAATTAAAACTTTAAAAGAAAGAAATGTTAACTGTGGATAATGTTGCTTAAAAACACAACAACAAAAAAACCAACCCCAAAACCCCAACCCAGAAATAAACAAAAGCCCAAGACATACTATGCCATTATCATATTTCACATATCTGGCTCCTTTGGCTATGTTTTCATGTTGCTGGAAACATTTTACGAGCAAGATATCCACTTTGAGCAGGAGGTTGGACTAGGGGATCTGCTGAAGCCCCTTCTAACCTAAATTATCCTATGATTCACTCTTCCTGGCAGAAAACAGTGCCAACCTTCTGGGATGAAAAAGTAATTGTCAGGCTTACAGACAAACCAAATGCATCTTTGCACTGGTGAAAAATGATTAGCAGATTAAGCTATAAAATTTTTATATGCTATCCTACCAAACACAAGGGACTGCATTTAGTAAGCTATTGTGCTTCATGTTTAAAATGAACATGTGCTAGTACTGGCCAGTATAATCAGAACAGCACCTTTGCTTCTGCAACATAATTTTAATACCAGTTACAGTAACTGCAAGAATTTAAAAGGGGACAAAACACGTAGGAAAATAATGAAATACGTCACATCTTACCTAAACTGAGAAGCTTGGTTCAGAAGGCAGCTGTAGTCTTCAGGAAGCTCTATTAAACTATTTCTTTTCCTAGGATACCTGGGTAAGTGAAAAACAGCTATTGCAAGAGTAACAGGGATCACAGCAAAGAATAGAACAGATAGCTATGAATTCCTGCTATGCTTCCAGTCCTTTCTGCAAACTTCCATAGCTTGAGAGCACTTCATCAGTCCTAGAAAGACCAATTAAAAGGCTCCACATGAGAGCTTCAGCATTTCTATATTTCAGCAAACATAATGAAATTAGATTTCATGTTACCTACATGTGTGGGGACATTTCCTATTTCAGTTAGTCTTCTCCCCAGAGTAAGCTAGATAACTTGTTTAACAATGTTGTACACTCTCCACAAAGAAGAGAAATATGCTTTTGGGGGAAGAACAGGAGACAGAAAACAAAAGCACTCTATCTTGCCCATAATAAGCACTTCATTCTTTCAACAGTTAAGTAACAACCAAAACAAAAACCAAAATGAAACAGAAACAAACTTACCTTATTGCAATGTTTTTCCCCTTCAAACAACTTAACACCCCGGGGTCAGCACACCACCTATTTCAAACAAACAGTTGCATATGGTAGTGTTTGCTAGCAACATATATTCAGAATCGCTGAACTACTAAGCAGTAAGTAAACACAGAACACAGATAAAGCATTGATAGTTCTAGCTAAAACTTAACAAGGAACAAGAGCCATTCTTTATTGCTTCAGAACAACACTAAGTTTGCGTACAAAAGAAAAACCTATGTGGAAAAAAACTAAGCATGCTTAAAAATAAATCAACATGCACAAGAAAACACAGCATTAAAAAATTCAAGCAGCTGTGAGACACACTAAGGTTCTCAAAGTGGGCTACAAAACTTAGCTGTTAAGTCAAAGTGTAAAACAGTTTCATCTGCTCTACCAGGAAAATATTTATTGCTTTTATTTTATAACCCAGTAGTTGTGTTACAATGCTTTACTGTATGTTGTATGCTTGCTTAAAATGGCCAAATGAGTCTACCAAAACAATGACAGGCATTGGCAAGCTACTCAAGAGTGAAACTGATGACTGAGAGATCTTGTAAATTATTTCTGTGAGAAGGAAAAGAGGGGAGAACTGAAGCAGATGGTCAATCCAGTAAGATTCATTTAACACATTTCTCAACAATCATCAAATTTAGGCTTTTGAAGTAAGGTTCTTTCAGAAAACATATGGCAGCTTGCATGCTGATTTGAAAACTGTTACTATTAAATACATAGTCATCTACTTTAAACTTCTGCTTTTGACAATGGATTTTTTAACCACTGCCTCTGCTGATCATTTTCTAATGTTCACAAGCACCAACCCCCTCTGTGCTCTTGTGAGTACCGTCAGGTCTTTGAGTGAACATGTAGAAACAATGTAAGACAAATCTATTAGTTAATTTACTTGTGAAAATGCTATCAACTTACATATAATACAATTGCAATTCATTGTAGTAAAATTGTAAGCAGTTGTTTGTCAGCTATATGAACTGTAACTTGGAGTCAACAGCTCAAAATGTTCTTGAATGGAAGTAATCTAGACAAAGGTTTAAAAAACAAAAACACAGAACAAAAAAAAAACCCTCCAACCAACTAAAGGCAAAACAAAACCAAAGAAATGAAAACAGACAACCCAACACCAAACAAAAAAAAAAAAACAAAATAACAAACACCCTCCCCCCCAAAACACCAACCAAAAAAACAATACCACACCAAAGAACCCCACCAAGCAAACAAAAAACAAAAGAAAACAAACCACCAAAAAAGCAAAAAAAAAAATCCAACAACCAAACCAAGCAGAAAAGCCTAGCATTAGCCAGAGAATTCTGCCAGAAACAATAAATTATGCAACCAAGTGCTCAAACAGACATATTAAATAGAATCGTAAAATCATTATGGTTGGAAAAGAACTTCAAGTCCGACGGTTAACCTAACACTGCCAAGTCCACCACTAAACTATATCCCTAAGCACCACATTGGGATCTTTTTAGGACACTTTCAAGGACTGATTCCACCACTTCCTTGGGCAGCCTATTCCAATGCTTAACCACTTTTTCAGTGAAGAAATTTTTCCAACTATCCAATCCAAACCTCCCCTGCCACAACATAAAGCTGTTTCCTCTCATTCTGTGCATGGAGACATTCTCCAGCACAACATAGCAGGATTATTCTCAGAGGTATGTGGGGGAGTGAAGGTGTGTCTGTTTATTTTAACTTGTGTTTTCAAATGGAGCATTTCACCAATTATTTCTTTACTGACAGGTTACAAAATACGTAATACTCAAATTGTACTTTTTGACCATTAAGCTCACTTTGACATCCATCAGTGTATTTTGGAATTAGAAACAAAATAAAAAGCTTCACGCTGTCAACTACAGAATTTTCCATATTCTCATTTTATAGCTCATGCGATCAGCAATTTTGCTATAGACAGATTAAAAACAGGCAACTGAACAGTAACTTGCATACCACGCAAGCACAAGTTTTATAACTTCTTTCTGCATGAATGATTTAATGTAGGTCTGCAAGCACTAGCTCCTTAAACTATAATTGTTTAATGCTTGAATTGAGATAAGATATAGAATGTTTTGTGTTTCTGAAGTCCTTTAAAGGGATTCAGTATACCTGTGTACATCAAACAAATCTTCAGAACTCTGGTATGAATTTGAGCTCAATCATTCATGAACAAATTCGATCCAAAATTCCTGTAAGGTCAGAAAAACATGACTTCTCTAGTCCCAATTAGTACCTTTGAAGCAGTGGATTTACTGTGTCCCGATACTCCTGGAAGAGCAGGAACAAATTAGTAGGTAGAGAAAGGTAACCACAAAGTGCCTTGAATTCCCCTTCTTCAGAAGCTGCAAAAGAAAAAACACAGGCAAATGTTAAAGTGTTTCAGCACTGCTGAATAATTCACTCCAAACTAGAAATCTCCCATTCCCTTTTGCATTGAATAATACGTGTCTTACAGCTTTGGCAGAGCTTATAGCTAGTGCAATTGGATGTAGTTCCACTGACTTAATCAGGGCTATAATAATCTGCATTAGCTGAGGATCTTCCTTTAAGTTTAAAAATTTCTTAATATATTTCAGATATGTTAAGTTGCATATAAGTCACTGTGATAATAGAACTCCCTGCTTAAATTTCATTTCATTGCATAATATGCAACACATTAGTGCAGCAAATTTTCTGTGCTTGTCACATTTTAGCTTTTTAATATCCTTTTGGCCTGCAAGAGTATTAAATTTTACTATGATCAAGTCAGTGCTAACATATTGCATAAGTTGGATTAATTTTATGGGTTTGCTGGGTGGTCATTTAATGGCTCTGCAACACAAAATGGCATTTCTGATTTACCAGAAAGACTCCTCCCTACAGAATCGAAGTTCCAGATTAATGGCAAGGACAATAACATATCCCAAAATGCAGAGATTTTGACTAATGTATCCTCATCAAATTCAAATTTAGTTCATATAAAACAATTTAAGATGCTATATTTTGTCTCAGTTGTTCATAATCCTCCTTTTTAAAGGCCTGACAATTCTGTGTTTCACAGCATT
This sequence comes from Indicator indicator, assembly GCF_027791375.1. NCBI lineage: Eukaryota > Metazoa > Chordata > Aves > Piciformes > Indicatoridae > Indicator > Indicator indicator. Next base: position 8,089,032 of record NC_072013.1, on the reverse strand, counting down.
GTGACAAAAGACAAAATACTTTTTCTGGGGGTTTAGCATCTGTAACGCATTAGAATCCTTCAAGGAAGAGGTTTAAGTTTTATAATGTGCTTTGTATCTATTTGGCTGTTTTGCTGAGTCCCTGTATCTTCAGCATTTATCAACATCAGCAACTGCACAAAACTGCTTTCTTGTTTTTAAATATACTCCAAGCTCTCTCAGGTGGCACAACTTAAGCCCCTTACATCCTTATGTTACAGTATCCTTTTATCCACAAATACTTAGTATCAGCACATCATTGATAATTGACATATTTGCACATATTGAGAAGTAAACCTTTGCCATGCAAAAGTGGCTGAGACAACTCAGCTTCTCCTGCCTGCCTCTTCCTATACACATTAGTATTTCCTTATTACTTCAAGTCTTACTTTAATACATGAACTATTTCAAAGTTAGTATGAACATATAAAAATTCCATTACAGAATCACAAAACCAACCAGGTTGGAAAAGACCTCAGAGATCATCAAGTCCACAAAAACAGCAAAGTCAATAAATACATTTGCTTCTTCGTATTTACCTTGTAGTAGTTCCTCAGGTGGAGAGACTCCCAGCAAATAATGAAAAAACAAAGCAGCACAACGAAGGTAAGGCATGATGCCTTTTTTAACACAATCCCACACAAGCCAGCCTGGAATATCTTGACTAAAGCAACTGTAATACACAAATGATAAATAGCTGCAGTAGCTCACAGTGCAAATCCTTCCAGAACATTCACATTTTGGTTAGCATTGTAGAATGGCAGCTGTGCAAAAGTAACACTGGTGTACCCCAAATTCTGTGAAACAGCCACCAGCACCTAACTTCTGACTTGCCCCGTGCCTACAAAAGCAGTACTGAGTTTATATAGAACACTTAAATTAAACCTCCATATTATCTCAACCTACACTTTTTCAGAATTATGAAAAATAAATAGCCAATGCATAGGTGTCCATCTCAAGGTAACTCAAGATAACCTGATTTAAAGCATGCCATATGGTATCACACAGAGCAACTGATTCTTAAACTGGTTCCTTATTATCAAAAAGGCAGCAATTTTTTTTGCAACTATGAATGTTTCTCAATTCAGTTGGTGATTTGAATCCACCCCAACAAACATAAAAAAAACACTTCAGTAAAACCAAAACCAACACCAACAGAATTGTAAAAAAAAAAACAAAAACCCATACATCACGGAAGTCACAACAGTAACACTCAAAAGATTGTTTAAAATAACACTATACTAATCCATTTCTGAGAAAAACAACTGGAGTGATACTCGTTAATTATTCTTGTCATCTGTACTGATATGAGCATTTAGCCTAAATTTCACTGTAAATTTAACTTAGTGTTCCTATTATCTAAAACTTTTGAACTCGATTCAATTCACGTTTATGTGAACAGGACGGTCACACAAATGCTGACCAGGCGCTGCTGAGGAACACCCTGTAATATTATAGCATTATCCATATTTTCTAGTTCATTTCACACACAGATACTGAAGTACCAAACAGTCTGTAGCTATACCCATCAGAAAAGTCTGACAAGATGGGCACTAACACTCAAACCAATAAGCAACTCTGTATGGCTTTGCACTTGGCTAATAGAACCATTTGCTTCTTCCTAGTTTCCAACTATAATCTGAAAATAAAAACAAACTAAAACACAACAGTGACAAAACCAAACACAAAAAACTCTAAAACCAAACAAGGCAAAGAAAAAATAACTACTATAGTTAGTGGCTGTATTTGTCTCTAGAATGAATATTTCTGGGGGTGGGAGGGGTGTTTAATCCTTAAACTAAGAATTTACTCTGTTTTTCAGAAAAAGTAGCTATTTTTACTAAAACCAGGTAATTTTCTTCTGGTTTTCTGTGTTGCTCAGGTCTGCACTGCCATCTAAGAAAAAGAAATGCTGTTACTTACCCACTGGTGTACTGGCAAAACTCCTTACAAAAAGACTCTGCAGCCCGTGCCTCCTCGCTGTTGTCCAATGACTGAGCAGTAGGGGATTCTGTGTGCAAGAAGATGAATACCACTCTAAGTGTACATCATTTGTGACACAATTCTCTTTTACACATGCTGAGTTCTTTTTACTTTAATTGATTTATGGAAATAATAACACATGATTTTGCTTACTTCCTCGTTATTTGCTGTTTTCAACCTAATAAATGTTCTCCTAACACTGCATACTAGTATGCTATAAAGAATAATCAGGATTACTGACTCACTGTTCATCCCTCACGTAAAACCTGCTTTCTTTTCTTGAACTTCTGCAGTTGTCCTACACAGATTAAACTACAAGAATTTTCTCAGTTCTCAGCATGCTCAAAGAAGTAGCTAGGAAGCCTGTACGTTTCTGCTAGCTTTAAGCAGTAGTAAGAAATAGAGAAGTTAAATGCTATCCTATCAGCTCAGAGGATTCTACATTTTGGCTCTGGGTATTTACTAGGTTGAAGGGTAAAGGAAAGTTTCTTTTCCAGATTCGTAACTGTCACTCTATAGCTTGGAGTGCTGCTGCTGGGCAGAGCTTTGCTATTCCTACAAGGAGTGAAGAGGGGAAAGTTGGCACTCTAATGAATGACTTGTTCAAGTCCTGATGTATCAGTAACTATGTTGTTTTCTTTGGCTAAGAAGACATAAAACTAAATGCTCTGAAATTATGTAGTGCTATTTATTTTTTACCAGAAGAACAGTTATTACTGCCTAGTATTAAGTGTCATTTCTTCTGCTTAAGTTTATACCTGGCAGACATTAGTGGTGCCCATCCATTATTTTTAAGAAATTGTGTAAAAATGCCAGAATAATCCAACCCAAACCCAGCTCCTCTACCTGTTGCTGAAGAGATGATGATTTGTGTTATGTGTGCCAGTGTTGTCAGATGGAAGAGGTAGAGATGGTTATAGGCTGAACTAACAGATGAGGGTTGCAAATCTACAGCATCCTCCCAGTATAAAGATGGAAAGGACAACACAACTCCCACCTACAGTGAAAGGGAAGGAACAAATATTAAAGTAACAAATTTGACAATAGCTACATAAGTAATAGAAAGTATATTCTTACTATATGTTTATATTTCATTTCTGTAGTCAATTTAAACCTGTTCATTTATATTCCTAGTTTTAATTCAAAGGATACCAAAAACTCACTGAAAAGCATTAACCGTTTGTGCCCTTCTAGCACGCAGGAAACTCAGAAGCATTTCCATTGTAATTGCCAGTTTAGGTACACAAAGAAGAAAGCTTTAAGTAACAGTGTGACAGAAAAGACTTGAAAGCTAGAAGAGCAAAATTAAAGCTAAGACTTGTAATAGCAGCTACATGCAACCATTTTCTTGTATGCAGTACACCTGTACAATCATTTGATTCATGCAAGTGAACAGATAATGCAAGACTATCCATAGGGTAAAGTACACAGAAATCCATGTTAAAAAGTAAGTATTAATATGAAAAAGAAAATTAACCTGCTTACCAAAACATGAAACATATCTACTTCTAAGAGGGATGGAGTGTCCTCCACTTTAAAGTTTGGAAGAAGAACTATGAAATAAAAATGTCAGTTATGTATTTGGTAGGTATTTCTTCTTTTAGATTGAACTGCAATATCAAAATCTGATTTTAGAGCCTCTATCTTTTCCGTGTACCACTTAGTTAATTGATTATGTATCTGTTTAGCTATTTCCACACACACCCAACCAGCTCACAATTTCAGTGACTATATCATCAAAATCCCAAGGTGAAAATCTTGATTAGAGCTAGAGAAATTAAGTACACACAGTGTTAAAGATGAAGTCCACAAGTATACTTAGGCACTGCAATACTGCCTCACAAGCTAGCCCAGTACAAAACCTGTACCACACCTAAGAATCCTAATGAAGAGAAGGCAAGTCAAAGAGTGGGATTCACAAAGGTCACCATGCTGCCCTCATCAGTAAGAAACATGAAGGGTAGCTATGTGTCTCAAACTAGCTCCTTAATCTACACTGCAAGCAGCCTTTTAAAAGTACTAAAAATTTGAAGTCTTAATAATTAAGAGACAAATACCTGTTTTGTGGCATTACCTAGCTTTTTAGCACAGTATGAGAACTTTGAGCACTGCCAGAAACACATTGTTACTCAGATCACTTAGACATGGTTATCTCCACACCTAGGCAATCCAGGATAGAGGATTGTTTGGGGACTTGATTGACACAGGGCTGCATTAAGAACCATTGATGACTTCTCCTCAGGCAACATTAGAGAAACTGAAGTCAGCACTGTTGTCAGTAGTCTAACTTTTGCCTCTATGCTGTACTATTGTGAGTGCCATTTTGCAATAGAAACCTCAGCAACATTCAAGGTAGGCATGAAATGGAATACCATACCTCCTAGAAGACGAACCAGATGTTTCTGTATCAGGACCTGTGGTGATGTTGTTCTCTGAGCAGCTGCAAACTGCACTAATGCTTTAAGGCCACTGTGCTAGAGCACAAGAGAAAATGGTTGGACAGGAAAAAGATGTAAGTGTAAAATAAAGCTGTAAAAACATCTACAAATAGAAAACACACTGATAATTTACTAAAAATTTCCACGTGTAAGTAGAAACATTCTTCCCAAAATGCTCTTTATTTTATCAATCTAAACATTTTGAGAGCTATTCCTCAACAAAGAATGATGTTATGTCAGCACTTTCAACAGAAAGGTTTTTTATGTGTGGGTATATATATATACATATATTTAAAAATTGGTTTTTTGTTTAAAATCTATTGCATATCTTACTTGCCCATACCTGTCTATTTTGTAGAGATCCAAATAAAGGCTTTCCCTCTGTTTCCAAGAGGTTTTCTTAAAATTAAACAGAAAAAAATAAGTTGCTTTGTTCTACAGAAGCTAACATTTCTGTTAGAATAGACTTAGCCCAAAATTAATTCATTCTTAGTATATGTACTTCCTTTTAAAGCTCAACTTTACTCAAATAAGAGAATTCTCTTGAACAACAACAAAAATCTGTCTTAAAAAATACTGAATGTTTCCCAGATAAATGGTTGTAACAAGCTTTTTAGAAACATTTGGTTTTCATACCTTGGTAACTAGGGGTTTAAGAAAACACTTTCATGTCAATGATGATACAACCTACAGGTTTAGTCATATTTTAAGTTATCCTCATAAAATGTGCTCAAACCACTAAGGTATATTTATAGGGATGCTACACAGCCATGGCTGCATTTGACTACAGTCTAACAAAAAGCATTTTGAAAAAAAATGCCCGAGCTGGAAGAAAATTCAGCTTTCTCCTTGAGTGCATAGGTTGTGAAGGGAAAAGAAAATAAACCCATAAAAATAAGAAACCAAATTAACCCAATTGAGTAAAACAGTATCCATTGAAATGTTTTTGCGCTTTAGTCACTTTTCAGAGATTAATCTGTGTGCTTCAAGATCTTGAATTTTTTGTTTGTTTGTTTTCCCTGAGTTTTTTCTGGTTGGGAAGTTTTTGTTTGACTGTTTCAGTATGTTAGTTGTGGTAGTAGTGTATGTTGTATGTACTATGTGTAGTAGTTAGCACTTCTGTACACTGGTGTAACACTTAACACGTGGAGCTGCTGAAGAAACATGGGAAAAATCAGATCTGCATTTGTCTGGCTCTAGGCAATGAAAGCAATTCACATCCCATACTTTCAACCTCCTCTAAAGACCCCACCAGTGGAGGTAGCTACAGTGCCTTGCCTAGGTAGCTTGGCCACAGGCCTGTGAAATGGTTTTAATAACGCGCTCTAAGACTAGATTCAAACCTAGCATACTAGAAGCTACGTAAGCAGTTCTGCTTTACAGTTTCATGGAATTGTGTTCTATTTGTTAACAACTAGTATGTCCTAAGACAGGTCAGACCATCACAGTGGTCTCTCTGGTTTGATAGTCTTGACTTGATATGGCATCTGAATTATCTATTTCTGACCTTCAATGCCTTCAATATCACATCGCTGATGAATTATTGCATTTATACACTTGCTGGCAAATTCATCCCTGAGAGCTACAAAGGTTGTTTGGGGTTTTGTTCAGGTATCAAATGAAAACATTCTGCACAGCATTAAATGCATTAATGTTCATAAAGCTTCCAGTTCTCTCCCAACCCATTTGAAATCTCTGCTAAAATATAACACTAGAAAGATGCAATCAGTTTTCATCGCTATTCCTGTCTTACCAGAATATTCCCAGTTCTCCTAAACACTTCTTGAATGCTCTAAACCCCAGTTAGGTCAAGTCCACTAAAGATTTAGTGTAGACTACACTTGTACACTAACAGCTTCACCAATTAAAAAGGACACACCTGGCAGATAGTATTTATGGAGATGTGCAATTACATTCTCAGTTCCTACAGCAAGCATTTCAGACATATCTTTCCCTACCTGAAAGCCACTACAGATTTATCTACAGCTTCACCTTTATTACACAAATTCCTTCATGTATATAGTACAGAAATGAGAATGACTGATAAATATGTGCATTAGCTCCAAAATAGCAAACGTTTCTGGTTGTTATTTTTCTTTCAAAAGGATATTCATGCCAGAGAATGCCCGGTGTGTTGGTTTTGTTTGCTTGTTTCTCTACCAGGTACCTCCTTAGCAATTTCAGAATACGGAAGACCACATTTCTAATTTCATGACAATTCTTCAAGCATAGAGGTGGAAAGATATAATGAGAGAAAACTGCTTCATAGCTGTTAAAGACTTAGCTGTGGAGGAGATGCCTGTAGGTCAACGATCTGAGGCAGCCTGAGAATATTCATTAAACATGCTTAATGCTACAATTAATAACGTGGAACAGGATCACTGACCTCATTCATATCAGTCTTCCATATCTTACTTTATGAACTATCATCTAAGAAAAACTTTATAAAATATTATAGATTATGACTATTATTATAAATATAATGACATGTCATTTACATTGCTGTATTACCACATAATATGACAATTATTCTTGTTATTATTTACACAATCAAACCACTATTATTTATACAACCAAACCACTACTATTTATACAATCAGATTGTATAAAATTATGTGAACCACTGTAAGATTTTCAAGTGATGAGAAGGACTAAACCCAAGTTATGTTTTACCTATACACTGGATGGTAAAAGCACATGTGCTCCAGGTCATCATAGGAATCCGGTAGTCAGCTTCATTTGGAGCAACTTTTAGCCCAACTCTATAAATGGTGGTGGCAAAGAGAATAAGCATCTCCTTTATACTGCTGGAGTATTTGGCTCTGTAAAAGCAACCCAAGATAATTTCAGTCTGAATTATTCATTGTGCTTATTGCTTACTAGTCAATCACTAACAATGTTGGAGTTATTTGTAAAAAAAAAAAAAATCCTTGAGTACAACACAGGAGAAAAGTTTACTAGTTGACAGTAATAGAGAAGTACCTTGACATAACCTCTCAATTTGTATAGCCTGTTAAGAGCTGCCAGGCTGGAAGGAGTCTGTTTCTCTGTATTGTATTACGATTAATATTAAAAAATTGCAAACATCTAAATTAAAGTAAAATACCATGAGAGAAAAAACAGATCTGCGTAAGGAAATATAATTAAGTACTAGAATGAAAATACTTCCCTTTTCATAAGCAACTAAAAATGTTTGCAAATATTAAACACAAGGTCCTTTCAACTGACACTAGGTTAGTTTTCTGCAGTCACATGCAGAAAAGTGCCTAAGCAAAAACACCCACAGTTTTGATAGCTTGTGGTTTGTCTGAAGTCACACATGAAGCTCCATAACAGGAAGAGATGACACACACAGTAAGCCTTCAAATCGTTACAGAGAAGACAATATTACGACAAATTTTGGGGTTTAGCCAAACTCAAATATCATACTGTTTAAGTGCATCCTACAGAATCTTTCCCATAGAGATCAGTTATCAAGAAGGAACAGATTTCAACTTTCTGACTGAATTGTTGCAAATAGCAGACATGCTTAAGTACTTAGCATAAATACAACGTCGCTTAGAAGTAGCAGAAGTAGAGTTCTTATGGCATGATCTAAAAAGAAGACAGGCAGCCTGGTCCCCTTGAAAAAAATCTATCCCTTCATTCTGGTTTAATGGGTGAGTGTTTTTGCCCACGGGAATAAAAACAGAGACCTATTCCTTCGACTAACCTGTGTTACATCATTGCATTCAAAACCAAGTGAAATCTATCCCTGAGACAAACACGTATCAGGAAAATTAAGGCAGATACATTAAATAACTTGGCTAGAGGCATAGGAAGTGACTCAGATCACTGAGGTTGTGGATTAGAAGATTCCAGACTCCTAGCTCTGTATTAAGAACATAACTACCAAAGTGGACTTGAGCAAGAAGTCTACCTAGCTCTGTACAGATGCAATATCCAGTGAATTCTTAATGAAAAGTCTAAGCCCATATTCCCACCAAAGAAATCATACGCCTTTCCTTCAACACAAATCCTGAGGTATATATAGATTATTTTAGGGAGAAAAAGTATAATGCAGATAACTCCTTTAGTAACACTTACGAGGACTGAACTCCAAAACTAAGGATGGAATGGAATTCCAAAGCAGAGTTCCCCATTCCCTTGCTGGTGAAATCTGGAAGATTTTGTTTCTCACCTTGGGGGGGTGGGGGAGGAAAAGACAGGGGAAGAAGAAAAGTATTAAAAAACAAAATAAATTGTTAGTTTTTACAGCACTCTGACAGAAGTTAGACTTTTTATTTTAAACAGCCCTCATCAGCCAGACTGTCTTCTAACCCTCCTCTTCAAATAGTATTTTCTTCTATTCCCAGAAACATAAGGATTAAAGTAGTGCTTTCCTGGTGAGGAAAAAGAATTTCCTGCTTTATAAGTGCAAGTAGTATCTTGACCCTCAGGTACCTTCAGTTCTCTAAAACTGACACGTTTTCACTTTGGCCCTTTTTATTTAATTTTATCTTTTTTTCACTACATCCTAGTCCATACAGAAGTTTAACTCTTAAGTGTCAGTTGGTGACTACCTCTCGACTACCCTCTCCAAGTATACATGATTTCTTCCGCAAATAATAATGGAAGAATTTAACAGGAAAGAATAAAAAAGGGCCACAACCTCATCTCCAGATTTCTCTGATACTATATTGACCAATAGCAAAATTTTCTTTATTTGAAGTTTTCTGGTGTTAGTTAAAACATGTACTGGTATATTACACATCACATAGAACAGCTTCCAAAACAAGATACCATACCTTTAGCATTTTTGACACTGTAGCCCGATATCCTGACGGTAATAATCTCTAGCCACCTAGCCAGGGACAGAATTTGAGCTACTGCTTCTGCATCCTCACTGAAAATAGAAACACAAAGCAAATTTTACTTTAATAATCATTAAAGAATCACTTCATCTTTAAAAACAAAGAGCACATTTAGATCAGAATACATTAACTTAGTATTTGCAAAGTTTGGCTGACTTTGCAAATTTTGAGTAAACAGTAACATAAGCGTTAGGCTAAATAATAGATCTAGGTACTTTCTCATCTGATCTCAGCTCTGAAGAACAGACAATCCAAGTAAGTTTTTAAAAAAATAAATAGACTGCCAAAAGCAGTGTATTTGGCTGAATATCCAATAAGGAAATAAGCAGTCTTTTATACAGATTAGGAAGCTCAGCCCAAGCTTTCCTTCTGAATGTCTGAAAGGCTCAAATGGCCCTAAAAAGTGCTGCAGTGCAGTCTAGTAATTCACCTGTTTATTTTTTGAGCCTGCAACGGAACAATAGGAATCACAGTATTGCACAGAGACTTGCAGAGCGGACAAAGATACTCTCCATTCTCCAAGTCAAATATCTGCTCAACATGCAGGCGCTGCCGGAAGTTTAGTTGCATGGCTTCAAAGTACCTACAAGATGGAAAAGGAAATTACTAGCAAGAGGAATGATCAAATGTGACATGATTCAATGTTCAAATAATTAAAAGTGCTATTATCTAGCAAATGCCCAGCCAAGCCAACAAACAAGTGTTTACCTATGATTTGTAACTCTTTCAAGTGCCTACATGTAAAAATAAAAACATTTCAGTATACAGATGAACTCATGCAAAAACTACAGCAACTCTTCCTTGCCTTTCAGATTCTTTTAAATTTCACTAACATTTTCACAGTCTAACTTGTCTACCCTTCTCTACTCTCACATCTCCAACACAATGAAATGTTGTACCTGATGTCTCTCACACGCAACTTGTTACAATAAGTGTGAAACACGGATTGTACGTGTTTTTATTTAATTTTAGGAAAAACAAAAACTACCAGTAACACCTCATGAATGAATAATCAGCTATTCACAGCAATGACTGAGCCTCATGATTAGACCATGAAAACTGTAGCCTTTTAACAGGAAGAGAGGATAATTTATATTACAGTATCACATTTGAGCTATTTTAAACTCAAAAAGAAAAGAAGAAGTAACTATGATTCCTTTTACAGGTTTCATTACGATTTTGCCCCCTCAGTGGAGGCAATGAGCTTTCCAATTTCATTAATGCCTCAGTGGTATTACTAGGAACATAAAGGTCCAATATTCCAATCTTCTTACCCAGATACAAGCAATTAAATTTAGTACTCGTTTTCAGACCGAGTATGTAGGGTCTTAAAAGACAGATATGAAATTATCTAACTGCCACATTAAGGTAATAACTACATTTATTTTTTTCCTCTAAATCATACATCTTAAGGGGAAAAAAAAATCCCATTTGTGTAACAGAAGAAAGGTGAATGTGGGAGTATATGCAGAAGCTCTAATGACTACAGAATATTAAGGAAACTAATCTATTACTATCAACCAAAACATACGTATGTTTCCCCACATTTAAAGAAATACAGTTTTACAAGCAACTCTGCTTCCTCATAACATGGAAACTACAGAGATATCCTATTCATTTGAACTTGTACTGCTTAAGAGAGTATTCTGCAGTATTTTTAGGCTCCACAGATACTCTAAGAGAGGTGTGGCAGGCATCATTTGGAGGAATATTAGTAAGTTAGAATGTCTGTTATATAAAAAATAAAAGACTATACTCAAACCTTCCATGCCATCCTGTATGAGAAGAGCCTGTTGTCCATTTTAATCCCATTTACCCATACAGCAAGTCATCTTTTCTTAAAAAGAGCAAGGGAACTGAGCTCCAATGTTGCACTACTTAGATCTACGCAGATGTAGATGGATCTGCCGAGAGCAGATGCATTACACTCAAAGAACATACTTGTGTATCATTTTAACATGTGCACCTATTTATTCTGTACTGATGTTTCATAGCTAAAAAAATACACACACATAACAGAAAAGCAAATGACAAGCACTAGAAGTTTAGTCAGATTTTTTTTTGAAGTCAAATGGTACAAGTACAAACAACAAAGCTCAAGAAATACAACAGTATAAAGTAGCTTGCAAGCGTATGACCCAACTCTCTCCATCTGTTGATAAAACTTCAGTGAGGTTGTTTGTGTTACTATATCACACTATTACCTTGTTTGGCCTTGCCAGGCCTGAGTCAAATGCAGATGGTATTGTTTTGCACTCTAATCCTGCAAATGTGGCTGCTATCAGGATGGCTTTATTCTGCATTTAAGGTTACTCAGTCTTTTAAAATTTCAGGTTTCATTCTAATCGAACACACCTGGTCTAAACTGTGTACTCCCAAGAACAGGAATCTAGTGAAGATTTTTAAGCACTGCATCAATTCTTCCCTCTTACTTTTTATTAAGAGTTTGTTCACCAATAGGGGAGGAGAAGAAACAAATGGTAGATTTAGCCATTCATATTCTATTCTAAATGCATCTGAAGTCTCACTGAAATAAGCTAACTTCATCCTGTAAGTACGGAACTGGTGACAGACTTTCAGTCAAAACAATGCTGCTATGGAACGCTCACCTGGAACATCCTATTGCTTCTCGTTGGATTGCTCAAATATAAACCTACAAGAGTGGTTTCTTATTCTTGAACGACTTTAACCCATTTATTTGCATAAATTAGTAAGTGCTTACAGATTTTTCTTTGGGTCACAGAAGGCACTAAAAACATTTGATGACGATTTTGTTCATCAGGTGAACTTACTTTGTGCCATGTTTCATTTTTGATGAGGTACAAATAGTTTCAACTCCTTAACTGAAATAACCAGTTACTGTACAGTGTTTTAGTGTGCACTTAGATGTTTCGGAAAACAGATCAATAAAAAAAGAAAAAAAAAAAAAACAAGAGAGACAGCCTTACTTCTGCCAGCACGCTGCATGCATCACATGACCACAGCTTCCTGTGTGGGTCCCACAAGGTAAGTCAGGGTGCATGAAGAGAGGATCCAGCGTATCTAGAAAGACACAACAGAAAGGACTTCTTCAAAGAACAGAACCAGTATGAACAGAAATAAGCAACAGTATACACAGAAAACAACCCTTCAGATCTCATTTTCCCACTAGCACATTAAAATCCTACTTGGCTAGAGCTTTTCCAGACCAATACTCCAGCAAACTGCAAGACAGTGCACCTTAAACTGGTGAAGGCTAATTATTTTGCAAAAGACAACAGAATTCAAAACCAACAGTAAACTGATTTAAAAAAAGGAAGAAAAAAAAAGGGAAAACCAGAAAAAAAAGGGTTCTTCAGTACTGGAAATGCTCTGTGGTTGGATTTGCTATCATTGAAGTTTTTAATGCATATTTAATTGTATTTGTAAATGAAAGAAAGTGGAACTACTAAGACAAGAAAGATTAGGCATTTCTTCAAGTATTTCCTTATATTTTCAAACCATATTAACAGCACTGCCAAATAACAAAGTCAAGCCTATCTTTCACTGATCTTGCATAATTCTTAACAGCAAAAACTTGGAGAATGCAATGGTGTCTCTGTGCTACATATGCACTCAAAGCGAGATTCCCTTTTACCCTTAGCGTTATCAAAACAATAGTGAACTAAACACCACCAGCCCTCTAATCCAAAAACACCCAACCCAAAACCTAACAAAACTGAAAAAACCCAAACAAAACCAGAACATCATACAAAAACTCTGGTATCCAAATTGCACCAAACATAGAATTCTATCTGACAGCATCAGAAGCTGCTTTTAATGTAGTGGAGACAGAAATAAGAAAGCTAACACAATGGTATAACGCTGATTTGCCACCATGTGCACTTCTGCTCTGAGAGCAAGCATTTTTCCACTTATTTAGGTCTCTAAGGAAGGGGGGAAGGAGAGAAAAAAAAAGTTTTAGGACCATGCAGTAGAGTAAGTACTATAAATAACAGGAAAAAAGTGGCTTCTGGAAAGGGAACTTCATTCTCTTCCTTTTTCAATTACTTCAATAGCCCAACACATCACTGTAGAAAGCTTACAAGTGTATCTTGCCAGAAAAGCATAGGATTTAATTTGTACTTCAAAGTACCACACAAGAAAGCAAATAAAAAAACAGATGTAATTAGTACATGGCCTAGATACAAATTCTATACAGCTGGCTCAAGATTGCAATTGTCAGTAGTTCACTATTAAGAAAAAAAAAATAGATCAAAAAGGACTCTGTAGGAGTCAGACCTAGGACTTATAAGCATTTGGTTAATAACCCTGAGGAGGAAACATAAAACATCGTAAGTGAAACAATTTGGTAAAGGTCGACAAGCATGACAGAAAACAGAGTAATATCCTGGAGAAATAAGAAACAATGCTGAACTTTACTTCAGAATTCTATTTGATAGCATTCAAGACTGTACTTCAAACACCGAAGCAGGGATAATGAAATGCACAAACAGAACGTCAAGCTATTTGCTAGACAGTAATTTAAAAAATAGGACATTGGGTTAATTTTGCTTTATGAGCTTCTTATGAGTCAATGATATCTTGTTCTAAAACAGGACAAAACTATCAATAAGCTATTATGCAATTCCAACTTGTGGTTTGGTTTTTTTTTCATCAGATGGTGTCATAGGATCCTTGCTTATATTTTTCTGTTTTATTATGTTGGTGCTTATGTTCCTTCCTAGACACAAAACCAAACCAAAACTACAAAACCTCCTAAGGCTGCCAAATGGGCCTCTGATAGTGTTAATGTATTTCCTCTGTATTGGCAAAGTTTTCTGCTGTGCTTGAATAAACAGGAACTATTAACATTCTTGGATTTTTTCCCATAGTGACCACTCCTACTCAGTCCCTAAGGTTTATAAAATCTTGTGAGATTAAAGCATTCTCTGACTTCCCAGGGACAAATGGAAATCTTCACACACTTCTCATTTTTAAGTTTTAACACAGGGACTTCAGAACGATGCAAATGTTTTCACTTTCTATTAAGGAGGATAAGGCATTCTGCAATCTGACTGAATAGAGTTAAATTGGGTTCAAAGGGTACAAACTCTAAGTAGAGAACTGCTTTTAGTCCAGAAGAAGAAAAACTGCATACCCCCTGAGAGTTCAAGAATTCTGCTCCTGTTCTGAGTTAAGGCAGTTGATTTCTGGACACAGGCAGACAATACCATGGCAGCACTTTCCAACTTTACTTCCTGCTCCTCTTGACAAAGAATGCAGGTCAGAACTTCTTTCTCAGCAACAGATGGACCTCGTTTGGGACCCAATGCAATTCTGGAGTAATCAACTCCTGAAGACATGCTGTAAGACCACCACACAGAGAAAATAAACAGATGGCTTTTTCTAAGCAAACTTGTTCTTCCAGGCATCTAAAAATGTCATGTGCTGCTAACATTCCTGGGTTTCTATCAACAAGTGCTTTGCAAAACCACATGATGACCAAACAATAAAGAAACACCTCAATCCTCAATGAAATGCAATATTCTTTAAAAATACAAAGTGGAAGCCAGTTAAGAGAGACCAACACAAATAACTGTGGATTCTGACATTAGGCAGGTAATTGAGGAACTTGTATTCAGCATAGACAGGATTAGATACATTTTAATCCTATAGACACTAAAATTGTTACCCATTGTTGAAGAAAACACACTGAAAACGAGCACCACTATCTTAACTTAATGCTTTGTGACACAATAAGTATATTTTCTCCCCCGCTCCGCCTCCCAAGCATTCCTTATTCCAGAGTTCAACAATGATTTATAGAACATCATTTATAGATCACAACACACAGAAGTGATTTGTAATGTTTTTCCCAGCAGGTATCTCTGTTTTCCAACTAGAATAAAATTAAGTTGTGCTAGGTATAGTACATGGTTGAACTGTCTCTAGAACAGGAGCAATCCATACCACCGAAATTATAACCAACAAAGCAAACAACTTCAGTATGAAACGAATTTTTTTCAAGTAATGAGCAGAAATACATTACCAACTTGAGCTGCAGAAAGCTCATTTTCTTAAGTAAAAATTACTTAATAATACGGCATACTGGCTTTCAGATTCCTTACAAATTACTTCTATTTTCATAGAAAGCAGACAGTCACCTCTGAAATAAGTGTTGTCAACTCAGCAGGTTTCTAAAGGCATCTTTCAAACACTTCAAATATGGTATACTTGTATTTTTTTTCTTATTGTTTACCTTACACTGCTCTACTAAGAGCGTGCACTGTTCTTACATTAGCATGCAGACGCTAGTTTACTCTTAAGTCATCTTCTGTTTCAGAATTATATGTCAATAGAGACACTGACTGGGATGACACAATCTGTCTCCTGAAAGTAATCTTAAATTCTACGTAGCATAATGAACTCAGGTAGCAGGCAATGAACTCTTGCCACCATAACTCTGGATATCTTGTTCTTACCTTTCTTCCTCCATAATGGCATCATCTTTCCCCTGTGCCTCCAGTGTGTTTTCATACAAGAGCTTATGGGTTTCAATAAAATTCCTCTGTAGTGCAGACATCTGGGCCATTATCTTCTGACGGTGCAACCTAGCTGCTTCTGCCTTCCTCTTCCGTTCAGCTTTCTCTTTATCCTGAGTGCTCTGTGACTTACAGTAAAAGAGTGTAGCAAAATCACAGCCAAGGGAGAAGACTCTAACCTCTGACATTAAATTCCTTAACTGACAAGACTACTGATTACAAAAAAAAAAAAAATCTATCTGAAACATGTAAAACTAAAACCTTACATGTTGAATATGTTTGTTAATCTTGTCAGCAGAAAGACTCTGAGGGGTCCACAAAAGATCACTAATACAATCCCTTGCTCAAAGACATGATCAGTAACACCTGATCGATGTGAATTACCTGCTTGTCTGCTCTTAAAACTTGATCAAGGTGACCATCACAAACTTATTCTAGTGTTACAGTTTTCTCCCCATAAATGAATCCCATATGTATCAGTATCTGCCTTACAAAAATTTAGGAAAAAATTATCTTCAATTATCCATGGATGACACAGCATATAGATGACAGCACACAGATTGTTCCTACGTTTTTCTGGAAGGATTTTATGCATCTAAGGATTGCATTTTGCTTTATTCCTCTTTATTGTAGACTGGAAAACTGTTTTTCTTCCAGTATTTCCTCATCTATTACATTTTCAAAAACTATAAACAAAGTATTCATATAATTTGGAAATGTAGACTTCAAAGGACACAGGTAGAGTTAATGAAACCACATAGAACCTAACTCCTCTTGCTCAATTATCTAAGGCACAAATTCAGCATTTTACACATCGCTTCAATTCATGGTATGAAACAACAAATTGCTCCACAGCAGCAAAACTCTAGGAGTCTCATTTCTGACTTCTGTTATTTGATTCCCCTACCTCACCAGGTATCATATGACACCTTTCTCAAAAAAGAAAGGCAGCATATGCTGTGATAAATTTAGAGCTACATAGGCATGCAATGACTAGCCAAGAGATTGTTTGGCAGCAAGATGCTGCCAAACAGAAAGTACAAGAGCAAACTGGCCTGTTGTTGCACACTGTCTAAAGGTAATCAGATTCCTCTTTGTATCCAACTCTCAATTTAAACAACAAAACCAGAACAGCAAACCTCATGGCACTGGAGCAATCTCTGAAATACCCATTTCACTCTGTCATTTGACCACTGGATTCAAAAGTTATTTTTTAATAGAGACAGGTAGAGACTGACAGAATAATCACCTAAGCCTGATGTCTTTATACAATCAAGGCAAAGCAGATTAACCTCTTAGCAGATCACATGAATTACAAGACATCACTTTAAGTGGATTTGTATTTCTAATTATTGCACAATGACAACATAATAGAAAAAGGTGGTCAAATAAAAGAAATAAAAGAAATGAACACAAATGACTTCTCCACTCATGTCAGCTGTTCCACTCAAAAGCACAATCAGACCCCCATTAGCTGTTGGCAATTCCATGAAGCACACTTATTGATTGATCTTCTAATCTAAATCCTATTTGTGGACAATACATCAGAAATCAGTACTTCTTAAGTTAAAATTTTAAGTAATGAGAGTAGCTACTCAAGACACTACATACAAGTGCTCCATATAAGGCTTTCACTGAATATTTTATTATTACCTCATCCCCTTTTGTAGCTTCTGAACCTGATGTAGTCGTCACTGTTGTCAAACTAGATTTTTCTCTCAACCTCTTCACTGTGTCAAACATCTAGGAACAAAGATTTAGATGTCAAAAGCAAAATCCAACTTGGCTCTAATTACAATATAGACAGGATAAAAGCTTTTGATACTTAGTTTCACGTTATTTTTCAGTTTTCAAATGCATTAAATCAACTGCCATATGCCTATGTAACATAACATCTAGCTTAGACAATAGTTCTGCCATGTCTGTACACTAAACCTGACAAACACTGTTCAGCATGAAGGAACATAAAATTTTCCAACTTATCTAGTAGGACTAACACTGCTAAGCAGCTGAAGCATCTCTGCATCAGAAGAATGGATCAAGACTACGAGCTTATTTCAAGTAGGTGAGATGTGGATCATCCCATGGAAACATCTAGAACAGAAAGCTTGCCAGCATTTGTCCTATTAATAAAAACTGAGTCTTCAATTTTCATTTATTACTTTGAGCTAACTTTAGTAAGTGTCCCCAAAGCTTTTATGATATTAAATACTCTACATTTACTATACATATCACTAAAGAGTTAAAATGCACTTTTAAGTGCATTTTACTTTTTTCCTTAGAGTTCTAGTACAACAATTTCTCCAAGAGAAAACAAACAAAACCCAAAAAACCCAAGCAAACAAAACAAACATCAAACAAACAAAAAAACCCACCAAAAATGTCAAACGTGCCAATCTAATGTACCAAGATAGCCCAGTTTCAGTAGCTGAGGATAGGTTTGGAACCCTACTATGGATTCGTGCCCTCTTATCTAAGAGCAGTGTTTTCTATGTTTGCCATCTAAAACAAGAAGTCACCTAAAATGGGACAGGACAGTAGTCCTCCTGCTAAGTGAAAGCAGCAGCTTCCTGTGTTAGAGGAGGTGCCACAGCTCTAGAAGTTTCTCCCATCCCTTCCTGGGTAATAGCAGGGTGTCAGACAGAAAAAAATCGACAGATCAAATGTACAATTTGGCCATTAGTCAGATCCGTGTGACTTAAGCCTCAACACAAGCAGCTTCTAAAACATTTTCCTAGTGAAGAAACCTTTATTTTTTACTTGCTGTTATTTTGCAATAGAAATACGAGAAGTTTATATATTGAAATGTGAGTTATCCAAGCAAAAAATGAGCTAATACTTGAAAGAAGCAAGAGAAGTACAATGACTTTGAAGCATTAATGCAGTATTCAAAAAACCATCTTGGGTAAGAAAAATGTTCAAACAAATTAAGCTTCCTGACATGCAGGAATCATAACATCTTTCACAAAAGCTTTCTGAACTACTAAAATGAGATACCTGCAGTATCCAATTGACTGTGTCCTTCTGTGCCTCTAACTGAGGAACTCTCTTTAATTTTTCCAGAAGCATTAACACGTTCACAGCATTCAATGCTGAGCTTCCCATTCCTTCACAAAGTAGAGAAAGATACAAGAGAGTAGCTTTTCAGTGGAAAAAAACAAAGGAACATAAAACATGTAGATGAAAACATACAAGAACACAAGCTGTGTAGCTACATTTCTGGTTTAATTTCAATTGTTTATGCAAGTTAACTGTGGTATAACCTTTTCCCCTTGTAGATCAATAAATTTTGCTACTTCCAAGAGCAGAAGTACAGACAAAATCAGAATTGCCTTGTTCTTCAAGGAGAAGCAAGAAAGCTCTTAGAGCTTAAGTAAGTTTGCTAGAAGTGTAGCGTGCACAGAAAAACTCAACACAAAAAATATTACAATTAGTGTTTTGCTTCCTCACACCTTGGTAACAGTCCATAAGGTTCTACACCATTCTCTAACACAAGCATGCTTTAAAATTGAAATCACTCTCTTCAAATTTATTTCTTTTGCAGCACTTTCCACTTGAAATTCATTTGCACATTTTAGAAGTCAAATACGGATTCTTTTTCTAATTTAACTTGTTTTTAAAATCACTTTTCAGTAAGAGTCTTCTTACAAAGATTAATTTTTTGTTGATTTTTTCTTTTTTTTCTTTTTTTTTTTTTTTCATTCCTTACATATAAATAGGGGTTTGGGTTTTGTTTTTTTTCGGGTTATACAAAACTAAAGCTGGCAAAGAATTCTAACATCTCAATTGTAATTACTGAATGTATTCCTAGAGTTGATATGAAGCTCCTTTAATAGAAATATACTCAGTGGGACAATACTTATCCTTGTTCAACTGTAAAGAAAAAATTGAGAGAGAGAAAACTCTTCTAAAACTCAGTGACACCTCTTTACACAACGTTTTTAAAAAAATTAAACAAGGGCAGTATAGCTGCTCTATGTATTTATTTATATAGGAAGTATTTAAAAGACATGTAGATGTGTTGCTGAGGGCCACGGTTCAGTGGTAGACCTGAGAGTGTTAGGTTAATGGTAGTAGTCTTAAAGGTCTTTTCCAACCTACACAGTTCTAGGATTGTGTTTCAAAATTCTTATCTCTATTTCATCTCTCAAGTGACAATTATGTTCAGCCTGAAAATTAATTACTTTTTTCAATTATTCTTACACATGAAGCAGTAACTCTATGTAAAATGAAAGCTCCCATTCACTAGTCCTGAGAAAGTACTCTACAGGCTTTTAGAAAGAAATTGAAGAGGAAAAAGACACTTCATAGCTGCTAAATTGGGCTTCTACTCTCTCTACTATTGTACAAGACTTGAACTTGCACATAAATCAGTAACTGTACAGTTCAGGAGTATGTAAGATGGAGACAGTTGACTTAAAACCACTATCTTTTTCCAAGGAGTTCTTAGTTGCTATTCCAATAATGTTCTTGTGAAGGAAGAATCATTTTCAGTTAACCAATGAGTATTAGTTTTTCCTTTCTTCCCTAGGAGAAGCACATCTCCCCTTCAGCATACCTGGTAACCAGGAACAAAGGAGCCTAGCCATGTTTGAAAGCATTAAAAGAAAAAAAAACCCACAACATGAAATCGTTCCTGCTTTACATCACTGAATGCGTTCTTCTAGTTTACTTTTGGCCTTGCAAAATCAATATAGCCTAATTTACTCTGCCCTTTTAAAGAAAACTCAACATACGTGTTGCTTTGTGATAAAAATCAAAGGTTACTTCTTCTTCTGGAGACTTCTGTAACTGCTGCTTCTCTTCTAGTAACCCTAAAGAAAGGATATGAAGCACCTGAAAAAGAGCAGAATAGTAAATCACTCACTGTTAGAGGCTTGAAAAAGTGGCATATGAAATCAGGATGCTTAACATTAGTTTTGTATTACATGCTGATTATATCTATGACAAAATACAGAAATGAGGAAAAGTGCAGAGACTGTGCATGGAAACTGGAATAACAACACACAAAATTTTCCTGCTTATTACTTGCACTCACTTCACATTGTATACATAGAACTATTGTAATTTTGTTGACATAAATCTATGACTATTTTGTTAATTCGTAAGATTAGCAGGCAAGGCAATTTAAGTAATCTGTGCACTCTAATAAACAAAAATGATGAATTCAACGAGTTTGTACATTCACATTCTAATCCTATAAAGACAGAAAATAACTAACTAAAATAATACTAGTAACAACAATCAACAGCCACCTTCGATATTGGTAACTCCTTTTTTTAAAAGCATAACGTCACTGTGGGAAAATTCAATGTTTAAACACTTACAAAAATACACTATTTCATGAGTGAAGCCTCAAAGACATTTACATACTTGGAGACTTCGCAGGATACAAGATGAAACAATTCCAATTTCTTTAAGATGATCAAACTGTTACTTACTTGAACATGAAGCTTCAGGCAAAAGATGATGTAAGGAGAATTAGATATTGAGACAGCTTAAGTAGTGAGACAACATCAGAAGGAATGTGAAGTAGAAAACTGAGTGTATTCTCAATTTAATACTATCATGTTTCACATTTCTATTTTATAGTGGGGATAAATAATTAAATTTTTTTTCTTTGTGAGAAAGATTTATAAATCCAGCTTTGAGAACAAGCAAATTCTTATTCTCCCAAGCTGAAGTTTATCTTTATGTATTTTTATCTCATCATACGCAGTTAACATGGCAATGACCATAGGAAGACAAGAGCTAACCATACCATTTGAATCATAGCTTCAGTCCACAAATGGGTTTCCAGTTCTACTGCCCTCTGAAGAATGGTCCGCAGTATGTGCATCATAACATCACAATTCAGAATCCTCACCACGTTGCTGAATGCAGGACTGAAGTCTGGAGGAGGTGGTGGTGGCAATGCTAGAAAATTGAGATGTGCAAATGTATTAACAAACTGGCATCTTACCACAGATTGCAAGTAAAATGTAGAAAGCACAAACACGAACTCCAGCAAAAGAACTGGACGTTTAAACTAATAAGACCACACTGAATTCCAATTGTTTATCCAGCTCAGCCTCTACCTTTAGCACAGCTAAGTACTTTTAGTAATTTCTTACATAAAACACATGCAAACTACACTGACCAATCACAAGTATTTAGTTGCACCTCTAAATGTATATCCTTAATACTCTACACAGGCTTATTTCTGTCTGTACGTTGCACCAGATAGAAAGTTTTCAAGTAGTTGAAGAAGAGCAAGCTGTGGATCTTCAGAGTGTGGTGTCCCACATTACTGTCCCATGTTTAAGATGGTTGGAGTTCTAAACTACTGCCTCTGGGACATGCCCACCATTTCTAGTTATGTACACTTTCAGAGCTAATAGCAAAACTGTGTGATGTTGTGTCTCACCCAAAAGCCATCTGGAATACTGGCATCTACTAACAGCAGCTCACTTAACACTGCAGCCTTTCTCTACCTGGAAGCACTAACTTAAGTCATCTTTTCTTTCTCTACTTTCAGAAAACGTCTATGAACACAGGTCTCTAAAACCATTAATCTTTTGACAATTTAGACTAAATGAATTATAAAAAGCTACTGATGGAGATAACACAACCACATTGTGGTTGTGGCACACGTATGAAGTATTTGCTACAAAATGAGTAGTCTCAGAGGAACATGCATCCATGTAATTGGTTATCCTGGTATTTTGGAACTGTACCACCCTATTACATCAATGTGAGTTTCTGACAATTACATCTAAACATCTGAATTGTAAAAAGAATTTTACAAAATACATGTCCCTGCTAATATTATAATTTGCTAAAGTGAATAGGGGGAAAGAAAAATAAAAGGTACTACTGCAAAATCCATCAACTGTATAAAATAAACACTGGAGAAAGAAAACAAGAGTAATCCTTTATTATTTAACCCAAAATCATCTTCCCCTTGTTTTCCAGCGATCAGTCTTCCATGTTACTTACAACTGAAAGAAATGAAAGTTTCTCAAAGCAAATGCGATTTCTGATTTAACTGTGTCCCCTAAATGACAAGGCTAATTTATTCCTTTTGTGTTCCACTGTTTCAACTGAAAGAACACAAAAGCAAATAAAAATGTTACCAGAATGAATTTTAACCACCTGCGGCACAAAATGCTGTAGTATCCTTGATTGCACACAAAAATCAATATACCAAATTTCCCATTCGAGCTCTGTTTTATCAGAGCCATCCACTTAGACCATGTTGCATCTGTCCTGTGATGTGGTGAAGAACCGTTACCTTTGAACATCCAATTCAAAACTAGTAATCTAGGAGCTAAAAGAAGTTGTGACCCAGTTCCATTTACTTCAGAAGCAGCTTTTACTCCTTCAGAAGCAGCTAATATCTCTTTCTCTGTTGGAGTATAACTCGCCTCTGAGCCTTTGCAGCCACGACTCCAGAAACCAACATCCATGCGTCTCCCCTGGAGCTCTTTGCCATAAGCACCAGGTGGACCATTGTCACTTGCAGCTCTGTACAGAACGTTCTTAACGTCTGGACCAGTTCCAACAGGTCCCAGACCCACTGCATGGACGACTACTCGCTTTATTTGATCAAAAGCTGCTTGTTACTCAGGACCCTGCTGGAGACTGTTTCTCTTCCAAGTCACATCATAAAGAAGTTTCACAATCTGACTGTATCCAGGAATATGCAGTCTCCAAAATCCCACTGTGCCTAAGAAACAGAGTTTCCTTCTTATTGATGGGATTTGCCATGGTGGAGACTCTGTTTATCACAACGCTTCAGAGTAGGAAGCAAAGACTGAAGTATTCAATTGGAAGGGCAATCTGGGGAAGGAAATAATTCTCTGTTGCAACTCACAAAAGCAGGTGATAGCTGACATTAATAAACTGCTCATTGTACTTGTTTGTTCAGCTCAAACTCTTCCTTGAACTCACTTAATGCTCAAGAGTTGAATAGGTAAAATCAAAGGGAAATAACATTTGGGTTACAATAGAAACATGAGGGCTTAGTTATACACATTTGCATCTTCTAAAAAATTAAAATTTTGATTTACAAAATTTAAGGCTCAATTTTAAGAATGGATATAAGCACTAGTTCCTGTAGCAATCTTCTCTCCATAGCATTATTAGGTCTTAACATTGGGCTAAAGAAACTACTTACAAAAACAAACCAAAAAAATCCAAAAAACACCACCACTTCTGTTACCTAGTTACACCATCATAAAAATCTAAGCTGTTCATTTTGTCAGGGGTTATTATGCCATGTTTATTTATCTACCTGAAATTTAAGCTAAAAACTCTGAAACTCCTATCTTTGTTTAATAAAAAGAGAGAATCACTACAAACTACAATAAATTTAATATGAACTCGACTACACAAATGAAGTTACAAAATCATCTCCCAAAGCTCATTTTATATGCACAACTGCATCTCACATTTACTGAGTCATCTGTTTCAAAGTTTTACCTTCATCTCTGTTTTCTTGTTTTCTTCTTTTCTTTTGTGTATGTTCAGCCTACAGAAAAGGTAGTGTTATTATATCAGCATCTTTACAGAAGTATACAATAAAACAATGAGAATTCTAAACCAGAAATCTGGCAAGATCCATAGTCAGTACTTGGTCATGTAACTAGACTCTTGTCTGAGAGCTAGCCAACAGCACTGCATTTTGGACTTCATTTTGTAGTAGACAAACAATTGGACATACTGGCTTCCTCAGTAAGAGTTGTAAAAGCAAAGCTTGGGATTTTCCAGTTCAAAAATCATTCTTACCATATTTTGGTCTTAACCTAAACAGCATTAATGTAGAAGTAATTTTAGGCATAATATCAATGCAAACCATACCACATGAATTTATACTAACAACTTCAACTTCATTATAACTTGGGTTCTGCAATTAGTTGCACTGAATTGAATTCATTTCTTTAGATTCTATTAATTCTTTTGACCTAGCAAAATTTTTTAGACGATGTACATGTTTTTTAACCTTTGAGAGTGAATCTTATACTGCTTACCTTGCTGTGCTGGGTCTTAGTATAGTGATAAAAGAACATATTGAACTCCTTCAAGCATTCTTCTTTCAGTTCATAAACTCCATGACCAGACACACCCGGTTTCCTTACACAGAAATATTTCATGACATAGAAACTAATAATTCATGTTCAGCACATTTCTGAATGTAAGCAGACCAGTAATATAAATTTCTAAGAACATGCTAGTAAGCAAAATAGTGATGGTTGCTTCATTAATTTATAGAGTGAATACAGGTATCAGCTTTTAATGTTCAAGACTGTTCAACTGCTACAAATCCTACCCTGCAGCAAAATATTTCTAGTCTGTACAATCTACAGTACACCAGATAGCCTCTGACAGGCAAATTCTTTTTCCCTTTATGACTTACAATTTCAGACACTGGATGTTGTTACATCAAATTCAGTATTTTATTTGACCAAGGAACAAAACAGGTAAAACAGCTCCTTTCCAGCCACTTAGATTTTTTCAAACCTTCGCTGTAATTCTCAAAGCAAAATTCTTAGGTACACCTCTATAAATATATTTCTATATACCTATAGACATTTCTACATAATTGCTAGGTATATTTCTATAGCTGCCCTTGATTAATAAACAAGCAAGCCACATGAAATTTAAAGTGAAGTATACTAAAATGACTAAATTTGAGATTTTTGTGATAAAAATCGCAGACATTTGAACAAGGTTTTCAGTTTTCTCAACTGCTACAACTAATTATTCTTTATTGCATATTTATATATGCATGTTAAAAAGAAGTAACTCATATCTGAAGGCTACACCAAGTCAACAACTTGGTACAATGAGTTGTTAAGGTTTCCAACCATTTCTGAAATATAATGAAAGCTTTTGAAGACTTTCCCACTAGGAGTTAAGATTATTCGACTGAGACTTCTCAGACTGAATTTGAGGAAAGCAAGGGGCAAAAGGAAGCAAGCAGCAGCTCTGGATATTCCATGCCCTTTTCTTTCCTATGTGTATTTGAAAGTGTGCACATTTCAAGACAGCAAAATATTAAGAGAAGAGAGACTGTGCAGTGCAGCCGGCTTAACCCATACAATTAAAAAGGTTTTATTCTACATTTATACTACAGTGAAAAAAAGACCAGTATTAAGAACTTACTTAAATGTAGCCACTTTATCAATTACATTCTCCAAGCCAGTTTCATTGTTCTCCTGGTAAAGGGAAAAAAAAATATTTTCTTTAGGTGTAACAAAAATAGATATAAATATATAATATATAATATAATATAATATAATATAATATAATATAATATAATATAATATAATATAATATAATATAATATAATATAATATAATATAATATAATATAATATAGATATAAATATAGATTTAGATTTAGATTTAGATCAATTCCCTAGCTCATTAATTAACATTTTGGCCACTAGTATTCAGAAAGCAAATATTGATCAGTGACAAGAAACACCAAAGACAGACCATACTTTCAATTACATATGTAAAGTTTTCTTTATATCACAGCTGGTCTCCAGAAAAAAGAGCAGTGCCTTACATAGCCTCAATGGAAGGAAAACCAGAGTTTTAGTCTCTTAAAACACTCAATCTGGATCACCCATTATTGGTTTCTGGTAATAATTCTAGGCTACTAAATTTACAGCTTTCACAGACTGTAAAATCTAATTCACATTCTTCCTCTCCTTTGCTTGAATTTTGAAGCGTTAGAATACAACGTCAGGGAAATCTGTACTTTCAAATAGACCTGCACAATACTTGACTTCTAATAGGTCTGCACAAGTTAAAGAGATCAAAATTACAGAATCAAACTCAGTGATGGTACACAGGGCAGAGTGGAATCCAGATGCAGGGTCCTACAAAGCCAAAAGAGGAAATACTTTTTAAACTCTTCTTTTTGAATTTAGGAAAGCTACAGCTGAATATCCTGTAAGATTCCATGTCTTCATCAAAAGGCACAATCCCCACACAACTTTTCAGATTAGACCATACTGGAATTAGAATCATAGAATCATAGAATCAAGAAGGTTGGAAGAGACCTCAAAGATCATCGAGTCCAACCTGTCACCCTACACCTCATGACTATCTAAACCATGGCACCAAGTGCCATGTCCAATCCTCTCTTGAACACCTCCAGGGATGGTGACTCCACCACCTCCCCGGGCAGCCCATTCCAATGGCCAACCACTCTGTGTGAAGAACTTTCTCCTCACCTCCAGCCTAAACCTCCCCTGGCGCAGCTTGAGACTGTGTCTGGTTGCCTGGGAGAAGAGACCAACCCCCTCCTGACATCTACATCAGTAAAGTGTGTAAAGTTCCTCTATCATGATGTTTTGTAATTCTGAAATCAACTTTTGAGTTTTGTATCAAAAATAAAATGCTTCCATAGGGAAGGGAAAGAACAAAGACATAAAACAAGGAAAAGTGAATAAATGAGGACTCACGTCTTCAGGCAAGGACTTGGTAATTGCACTGTGAGCCATTGGTTCAATACATAACAGATGGATGATTTCCCTCATGGTAACATCTTCTTTTGTCACATTACTCACTCCAGGCACATATCTTTCACCTACCAGAGTGAATCAGGAGCAGAAGAATGACAGATACAGAGGTAATGCTATTGCTGAGATATTTCATAGTTAAGTTTGAATATGCCAGAAAGCTGTCCCAAGTGTCTGAGGGGAAAAGGGTTTATAGTCCGGATTCCTAATAAAATGAGCTACAATAAAGTTTCTCTTCATATTCTACTTAATAAATATAAGTTTATTTAACAGGGCTTTTTTCACTATGCAACTCCTATTGCTTCTGGTTGGTAAATATTTGTGGTACTATTTAAAATAGACTACAATCCAATTAAAACTGGTATTCTTCAGTATCCTCTCTGTACCATCTATGTTAAAGAAAGCAATCAAACTTGTTTTGCCAAACTTTAACAATCCAGTACTACAACAGCAGAGAGCAATTAAACTTACCTACAACATAGATGACAATCTGCAGCATCTCTTCTATTAATACATTATATTGTTTGATCAAATCCTAGAAGAATTAGAGAAACCAGTTAAAAAAAAAAAGTCAATCTGTCACACAACACTGAGCTCAGCCTTCAGGACTTTGCTGAAGTACTGTACTGTATGAAGAAACCTCCTCTAACAAGCTGAAAAAAACGTCTGCTCTTGTGGGGGATTCTGCAATTGAAGTGCAACATTCATGTGCAGGAAAAGAAACAGCTAAAAACATATCCCAAATGAAGGATTACATGAAAGTTCAAGCATCAAAAACTACCACAACAATCAAGGAAAACTCAAGCCAAAATAAGAACATGTAATATGGCTTAAGAGACAGAAATGAGTTTGGTCGATGGCCTATGAAATAGAAGTTAGAGAGGGTAAAACCTGTTTGCTAATCCTGAGTAAGCCTCTACAAATTCTGAATACAAAGTAATCCACTTAACCATTATGTCGAATATTGACTAAGTATAGTCTTAAAAATGCACTTCTTAATATTAGCTTACTGTTGAATTCATGTTCCATAAGCATACAAACAAATGAATCAGCAAAAATGTGCCACTTACTTGATCTTTGGAGGGCTTCATCTTTTTGAAAGCATCAACAAGCTCATACCTCTGCAGCATCAGCAGGAGAAACTGGTTGGGATCCATAAAAGATGCACCTATCTATCAAAAAAAACACAGACTAATATGAATGTCAGTTCTTCATTAACTATGAAAAATACTCTTAACAAAACAAGCTTAAATCATACATTTTAATCAAAATTAAAAGAAATTCCTTTAAAATGTTGTAAGTCAAGAAAGCAAGGACTCAGAACATTATACCTGAAGCATGATGATGTCTTTGTCATACATCTCTTCTCTGCATTTAACATCTTGGTAATAGAATACCTGAAAAACAGGAAGACAAAATTTAAGTAGTGAAGTAATGCACTAGCAAATGTGCACTAGTTAATGTCTGAGGCTTTAAGCTGTACAGCACCTTTCCCTTACTCAGTCAAGTCTTGCATTTCTTTCAAAACAAGTGTGCACTTGGAAGGAAGTGAAAAATGTTGGGCTTTTTTTTTTCCAATGATTACAGGAAATCTGTACTATACCCCTCCCCCAAAGAACCCCAATTCTAATGGTTGCTATTGATTGGAGTCAAAACACTCTCCTCCTCCTACCCCAGTTCTCAGAGACAATTCTACAAGCTTCTACCAATTTAATTTCAAAGGGTCCTGTGAAAGGTAAACAAAAATTTTCTGCCAGGAAAGAAAAAAAACCAAAAACCCAACCCACAACAGTGAAGCAAAAGCAGGCAAAACACAAGGATCACAGGATGTTAGAGGTTGGAAGGGACCTCCAGAGATGACTTAGTCCCACCCCCACCAAGCAAGACCATAGAATCTAGCACAGGTCACACAGGAATGCTTCCAGACAGGGCTTGAAAGTCTCCAGAGAAGGAGACTCCACAACTTAAGGTGAGACTGTCCCTTTTACTCTTGCAACAAAAAAGCCTGCCAGTATTATGAAGTGTTTATGTGCAGTCATACAGATTAAAATAGTTGGACTTTTGTATATAATGATCACCATACACTACGAGATTCTTCTAACATGTTATAAGCAACAGTGTGAGCAGTACTTAAGTAGCGATTTCTTTATTGCATCTGAAAGTATTTTAGAGTAGATGTCAGCAACATTCATAACATATCACAAAAGTCATAAGAACAGTGAAAATACTAATTTAATACAGGGAGGCAAGTCATTGATGAAGCTGGAAATAAAACCAGGTCATCTAAATTCCCACCTAAACATTTTTTTATTTAGTGTAGTAGTGACACCCACAACCTTCTGAACTGGATAAAATCACTACTGGGAGCATCACTTAGCAACACTTGCATACACCACTAGGACCAATTCACTATTGAATATTGTAGGGTGTACCTGGCTTATCAAGGACAGCCCATTCCTTCTCCACATCTCTGCAGCAACCTGAGCAACTAAGACAAGACATCGCAAAGGATATTCTACTAGCAGCTCCACTTGAAACTCTTCCTAGAATTACAAACAAAACAAAGGATTAAATTAAAAGCAAACAAGTCTGTTGGTGATTTTAAAAGTGTAAGTCAAAAAACACTTTGACAGCTGCGAAATAACTTGTGTGCCTGTCATGAGTTACAGAATATAACTTTTGGCTTTTTCCTTCCCCGAGTATAAATCCCAATTATTATTTGGGGAAGGAGAGAGGGGGAAAAAATAATTTAAAAAATAAAATCTTACAGGTGAAACAAACTCATGTAACCTTGAGATGGCACCAGTCTTGCTTAATCGTACATGAAGACCTACAAAACCAACAGGAGAAAAATTAGAAATTATATTAAAAAATCAGTACAGTTTCTCCTCCAACCCATTCTGAATGTTAGCTAAATTATCTACAACTCAGAGAATTACAGAAAAAAAGGTCAAAGTTTATTTAGGAAAGACTTGTTACTTTCTTCTTTTTGTTTTTTTAAAGATAGGAGATCTATGCATTATCATAGCAGTGCTTACAGTCTTACAATCCATTATTTTATGAATAGATCTATTCATTTAATGAATAAAAACTATTTACACCAAGATGCTAAATTGTATTAGCAACATTTTCATTGCTCTTTTAAATCGTATGTCCGTAATCACTACATTTAAGACTGCAAGGCTTAATAGACGGTATCTTGGTATAAAATGATGTGATAAAGAATCTCCAACTTAATTCTAGCGTATGATTTCATTTGTCTGCTAGAGAAAGCAGCCATCACCCACTGCTATGGTCCTTTGTATTCTGACTGGAAATCCGTCCTGGTATGCTACAAACATCCGTCTTTTAGTAGGAGCATTTTAACAGTCCTAAGATATATGTGGCTGGAAAATAAATTTGAGATAAAGCAAGAATGAGCATTTGTCTAGGTAAAACAAGCAGAAATAGAAACAGAATGACATAAGTTTAGGTAGTTTACAGAAAACTAAAGATCTCATTAAAACCTGAAGCTTTTCCTTCTCACCTGACTATCTGTCCTGTTTAAAAAAAGGTCTTCCAACCTCTGTGGCAAATTCTCATTCTCAAAAGAAAAAACCAAACAACAAAAATAATCCACCCAACCCACAACCAAAAAAAAAAACAAAACAAAACTTTTTCTTATTGAGACATTTAGGGAACAGGATTACCTGATATCAGAAAGTCAGAGAACAAATGATCTGTGAAAGACAATCTAAAAGCTTTCCAATGTCAAGAAAGAGATGGATGATGAAACAATTCAACTAGATATCAAAACACACCACCTACCAGCAAGCGTCCTGGAGAGCGGTAAATGTATGCTGACAGGATCTGCAGACACTCTGTAAGGTCTGCTCTCCAGAGTATGGCCACACAAATGAAACACTGTCTTCTCCCGCGCGCGACCATTTGTGCTGCACCTCATCACAGCTTTGTGACATTCACTGTAGGCCCTGAGCAACAGTTCTTCCTGAAATTTAAAATAAATGCATAGTTGCACTTAAAATTCCTCATTTGTTTTTTCAGATGGTTTAAAGTTACTAAAAAGCCACAGTATAATTACTTATGTCTCTTAAAACAAAGTAGTACTGGATTGGAACAGTGGAGCATCCACTAAAGCTAGCTGAGAACATGCTTCTATTCAAAAAAGCTGCTCTGGCAAATGCTCTAAAAATCTGTGTGCCTATTGAAGCTCCAGTATTTTCATAGCTTGCATAATATAGAGCCCAAATTGGATAAAGAAGCTCCTGAACTGCTGTAGTTCTTCCCTTCTCTGTCTACTGATAAAACAACAACAAAACAAAATAAAAGCCAAACAAAAACAAAACAACACCCACAACGTTCAAAGTATCTTTAAGTTAATAAACTCTACTATTTGCTCCCTTCCTCCAGCACAGGGAAAAGCTCCAGCACCAATTAAGACTACTCATAGTGCAAATACCCAATTAGCACAAAGATTTTGCAGTTGGCTTTTGCAATAAAAGAACACCATCACAGGCTCCAAAACCTTGAAACTTGACAGGGATACCATGAACTCAATTTTCTAAAACCTTGAATTATGAGGAGTATTTTCTCTTCTTGATTTTCCTGATACCCTCTGCAGCTTTGTC
Source organism: Indicator indicator (assembly GCF_027791375.1). Taxonomy (NCBI): domain Eukaryota; kingdom Metazoa; phylum Chordata; class Aves; order Piciformes; family Indicatoridae; genus Indicator; species Indicator indicator. The sequence continues at coordinate 8,057,094 of NC_072013.1, read as the reverse complement.
AGCTGGAAGGTCCTATCTTTCTAAGATCCCGTCTCTCTTTTGTCATTCCAGAGATGAGTTCCTTCACACCCATTTTTTTATGGAGATCCATATTGCTCAATACTGAGCTATTTCAAGAAGCTGCTACTCAAGAAGCACTCAAATATTCACAAAAGGCACAGAATCCCAGACAACTGATGTACTCACATCACAGGCACACCACTCCTGGAACATCAAAAGAATGTTCTTGAGCTGCATCTGTATAGCAATAGCTGCTTCCCAGTCAGGGTCCACCTCTATGTGCTGACCAATCTGTCTTTTTATCTCCTCCATTCCCTGAAATGGAGATGCCACAGAATTACTTGAGCACAAGCAGTGATCACAGGCTTAAAACAACACAAAATCCCGTAAGCCAACGGTAAAATACAGGTTGTTCAGATACTTGTGGCTGAAGTTGACGAATTTTACTTATGTAAAGTAAGCACTACTTTTTCACCCACCCAGGAATATCACAAAGAATTTACCATCTTAATTGCATGTTTAGCTGCACAATAGTGTTGTGGACAAAAAGATGACCCAAAAAAACCACTGTAATGTAACAGTATATTGGGAAGAAATTATTCAAATCTCTTGTACCTGCATGCATGTTAGAATCCTTAGGAAAGAAACAAATCCTTCTAAAAACCGCTCCCTCAGACGGTCTGTCCATAACGTAGGCTTGCTGACTAGGATGTACCTGTCCCCAAGAAAACATGATCATCTTTTGCTCAGACTTATCTTCTGCTTATGCTTGTATTGAAAGTGTTCTTTATATCAAAATAAGCAACTGCATCATCACATTATATCATACAGCTTTCCCAGCATAATAATGAACAAAGCCAGATGTTCCACACTGTTCTGAAGTAAATATATTTTATTAATGCGATTGTTATATGGAATTATATCAGTGTAAAAAAAAAATCAAAAATCGTCTTTATAGAATACAAATTTTGTATTTGAACATTTTAAATTCCCACTGAAATAATAAAACAAAGTTTTATGTGTGTTTTTCAGGGGGTTTTAAAGTTTTCTCATCCAGTTCCTGAATTGAAAGCACCTCATACACTGCAGATTTTTTTTTAAAGATTTGCTCTAGCTTCTCAGATTTGTACTTACCTGAGGTCAAATATTACAGCATATACTCGATTCAATTTGTCCTGACTGTAACCTTGGAAGTTGAACTTGTCATTTTTGTCTAGGTATTCTGGAAGAACTTCTAGGAGAGTCTCTGTAATGGTGGTGATTACATTTTGCTCTTCGATAAGGTGTCGGGCCTGAAAAGAAAAAAAAAAAAATTGAAATTTTCTTCCTATTTTTGTTGAAGAAAAATGTCCAATTAATTTTTCCTTTGAATTCAGTCTCTTGGATTAGAAATTATTTAAGCATTTGTGAAGACACTAAGCTACAAAAAAATTATAGTACTTATTGTATACGAACACAATGTCTATCAACTTAGATGTTTGCTCACTCTGACAGCTTCAATGTCACAGACACACTATTTTTTCTAGAAAGGTCACGCATAAATGGGTCATGGACATTATTACTTCAAGCAAGAAACCTAACCTTTAAAAGCTATAGATGTACTTACTTCCCCACAGGTTTTAACAATCTCACCCAGCACAAAAAGACATTTAACCATTTTTTTTGCCCCCCTCCCCTCAAATTTTTGAAGCTATGTAAGCTAGATGTGACCAGTAAATGAAAGCAAAAAGTTAATGCAGAGAATGACGCTGCCTAGAACGTCTCTTTATTTGCACTCCCTCGTCTTCTGTAATGACTTTTCACAATCTCAAGCTCCTATTTCCACTTTGGCCTCAGCAAATCTCAGAAAAACTAATTTTCAACTCAACAATGCATAAAGACTCACTGCCAAGTGCAGCAGTCTGCAAAGGAGGTGCTGCCAGCAATTCTAAAATTTATCTTGCATTTCTGTCTTAGACAGTCTTCACATACCAGAGTAGGTACAGTGAACATCTGAACTGAGAGTGCTGTCACAGAGAGAACTCTGTCATGATCATCACTGATGTACTCTTTTTGCAATGTCTTGTAATACTAGGAAAAAGAAAATATTGAAGAAATTAAGTACATGTAGCCAGTGTTAATTACAAATGTTTATTTTTTGAGATGTAATTCTCACAAATAAAAACCCATTCTCCTTTCCTGTAAGAGCAGTTCAAACAACAAAACTAGCACAATGGCTTTAACACACCAAAGCAATTAAATATCTACCAAACTGCCTTAAAACTGAAGTTAAGCACAAAATTTACTGTTCTTTCAGACTGGAACCAAACCAATTTTTATCTTACAACCAATCTTCCCCAAGACAAGAAATATCTTCAAAAAGGATCAATAAAGCCATTAACTAGCTTCCTAGTAAGTCTTCCTCCTGCAGTGAACTGCATGGATAGTCATTCAACAGCTGTCTACGAAGGATGTGTACGATGAGCTATGTAAGTCTGTCTGCTTTGTTTCAGTCCAGAGAAAACAAATCAAATGTCTGCCATTTTTAACAAGATTAAAAAGTCTCACCCTAAAACAACAAAAAAACCCACACAACACTTGGCCTTCTGTTTTGTGTATTTATTAACTACTGCATCCAACTATTAAAAGGGCCAGTTTCTTTCCAGTTCACCTGCCACTTCAAAAGATACACAAGCTAGTAACAATACTGCACTCAGAATGAGTCTGTGCACCTACATGATTACACAGAACAAACCAATGACACTGGAAGTAGTACACTATCAAAGATTGAGCTAGCTGCTAAGGCTCTGCTTGTTGAAAATTCATTATTTATATTGAAGCAATTCTAGTGTTTGGAGGAAATTTCACAAAGCTAGTTAAAATTCAAAGGACAAAAACTAAAACCAACCATTTACCTTCACAAATTCCACAGCAAAAAGTTTTTTGTATTCCATTTCCATGAAAAAACTACTGAAGATAAGTTCATGAAGAACCTTCCTTGCCCCTGTGAAGAGCCAATACAATGCATGTCACTTCACTGTACTAAGACGCAGATTTTTGTGGAAAAGAGGAACAGACAAATTAATTATAACTTAAAACCATTAAAAGCCTTGAAACGATTACCAAGTATATGAACAAAAATATTAATATGCAGTAGGGACTTTTAACATTTATTAGCATGCATTTAAAACATGGGGTAAGCATCAAGTCACTCAGGCTACCTCTAGCGAAAAGATTCTTCAAAATACACAAAGCAGGAAAAATTTAGGAGGCAAACACATAACCAAAATACCAATTATCTATCTCAGCTGTAAAAATAAAGGCAGTATAAAACCTGTAATATAAAAACTATAAAGAAATGTAAGTCCACCTGCATAGCACTTAGTTACTTTTACATATTTGTTCCAACCACGGAAAATTAATTTGCTTCTTTAGTTTATAGCAACATGAATACACAAACCTTTATGAAGTTTTGCATCCCACAGCATTAACTTGCTTATGAAGCATGGCTTTTCAGATCCAGCTTCTTCTTGGAGACATATTTGACAAAAGATCTGGCGAAAGTCACCTATAGAGATAAAATTATTCATCTGTACAAGAATTTTTCTGGTAATTAAGTGAGCCAACAAATTCAAAATTACAAAATCTTGTTCTTAAAACAACTTTACAAGACACATCAGTACAATTTTTTTTTAACCATTTCCTCAGTGAATATATACCCATAAACTTTAATTATTTGCTTACTATTCTTATCTACATTATTTAATAAATCTAGTTATGCAGAAGAGTAGTTTTAAATGAAAAGCCGTTAGGCAGCCTTGCAAAGCAGATCCATCAGAAGACTTCACTATATCAGTGCAGAAATGCACAGGGTAGGCAAGTCTACACTGGTCCCTGTAAGCCAGACTCTTGTGGAGTTTCAGAACATTATACGAACATTACACATTTGGTGCATACTTTCTCACATACAGAACTTGCTGAAGCATTTTTGGAGATCAAGACACAAGTATGACAAAACTCAGGTTTTTAACAGGAATAATGTTAGTGGATTCAGAAGTCGTCTTCACAACCACAGGCATCATTAAACACCCAAATGTTTGAAAGCTTAAAATACAACTTTCCACTACAGGACAGATTTTTCAACTAAAGCTATTTATTTGTTTTTACTGACACTCATTAATCAGAGTTATCAAATCTTAAACAGGAATTAATTCAAGCAGAGGATGCATGATATTCTGGAGCATCTTGAAATGTTCTGCAGATTTCATCGAGCACTGTGGAAAACAGCTAAAATTTTAAGCAAGTCAGTAAAATAGGAAATATAATGCTGAAACAAAACTTACAGAGGAACAGACACAGCTCATGCAGGGAAAAACATGCATTTTACCAAGAAGGAACAGAAAAGTGCTGCTCTTCATAACCATATTGATGTACATCAATATGGTACCACTATATTTACTAATTAGGTGGAATGTGAAAGTATTTTAATTGTGAAATATCATCTATAACACTACTACAGACATCTTTCAGATAATTAGTCATTCAAATACTGACATGGCTTTACCATTACAGAAATGAGTTATGCTTACTTGAATAGCTCATCAGCTTGTTCAGCCAAGAACCAAGGCGCAAGGCAAACTTCTGGTGAGCCATAACGTCAGCATGCAGAACCTCCACATGAAGCGGTCGTTGAGAAACATTTTCAGAATGCCTCTAGGAGTCAGGTAAATATTTGTAGATGTAAGATAAAGATAATACATATTTTTGTATTGGTCTTTACCACCCAATAACTCTCCCAAGAAAATAAAAAAAAAAATCAGCACAGAAGAACTAAGATAAAGACTATACAGCAAGCCATACAGTAAGTCTTCAGTATTAATAATAGTGATGTTGATTTCTTTTTTAAAGGAGAAGCATTTTTTAGAAGTTTACCTTAATTTCTTCTTTTGCTTCCTGACAAGATGCATAATGTCCTGCCTTAACAGCTCTACGACCCTGTTTAAAGAAAACACTAAGAATGAAACAAATACAAAACAAACTCACAGGCCTGATCCCTGCTGTGTTTTATAGATGAAAGAAAAATGGGGACCAACATCACTCGTGATGCTTTTAGACATCTAGAAGCAAATCCAAATTAACATAATTATCTTCAGAAAAAAACAGCTACAGAACAAAGTAACATCTAGGTATCTTAATATTATTACATAAGGAAAATTCACATACACATTGAAACAGAGAAGAACACTTCAAATACAAAGCACATCAACTTTCTTCCTAGCACAAAGTAAACTCGCACTGAGTTGCTCTTCTACCATATTTCCTACTACTTCTTACTTTTCTATATGAAATAGTAGGGCATATAATAAACACAGGTTTGATATCTCTTTCAATGCCAAGAACAGGTCCAGCTTAGACCTCAAACTCCACTCAGAGGAAATCAGAGATAGGAGCTTCCAAAACAAGGTTTCCATACTGCAGAAGTTCAACAAGAGACGAAGTAGCTGTTGGTTGTGGAACTGTGACAATTAATACAATATAACCTAGTCCTGTGCTGTATCATGTGCTTTATAAAACAAGTGTGATCAACTCTGGATACAAAATTTAGGTTCCTACCAAAATTATCTTGACAACAGAAGCCTTCAGAACTTCCTCTATAAGCATGCATGTATAAACATACTTTACAAAACCTGCATGGCAAGTCTTGCAATCATGTAAGACTGACACTAACTACATACAACTGACCTCTCATGGCCTGAAAAACACAAAATCAGGGTCTCTGGATATTAAAAAAAACAGTCTAATATTAGCAGGAGGGTTTACACGCAAACATACAAATACATACGCACTTATAGACGAAGTTTCTCTATGTGAAAACACATAAATTGCTTACTTCTGTGACATAAAAACTATTACTGCAATTAAGGTAATTCAAACACTGATCATGCTTCCCGTCCAGAGAGGAGGAGGAAGATTCTCAAATGAAGTCTGAGCCAGCAGAAGTACTAACTCTCGCAAAATGTAAGTTACTCCTCTGATTAAATAACTGAATCTGCACATTGCTGACTTGTACATTTTCCAGACAAATACTGTTAAAATAAAACATTCATCTCAGCTGAAGAGAAAAAAAAGGAAAGAAAACGCAACAAACATCAAAGGAACAACCGCAGATAAATATGCTGCTTCTTTTCTCCAGAAATCGAATTTTCATCCTGAAGAAGAAAAATTAATACTGTTTAAAAACCTTCTTGTATCAAGTGCTGATAAGTGACTCCACCACATGCCTGTCTACTTTTTCCAGCACCCCAGAAACAAAGATTTTATGACACAGAGACTCTAGCAATACTTCTTAGTGATTAAAAACTGACACTCTCACACACAAAACGCACTGACCTCTTTATCTATGGCAGTGGTATGCAACTGGGCTTCACCAAGTTCACAGCCAAGTGCCCTTTGCAGGCTGTAGATGACATGATCGTAAGAATGATGTTCATCATTGAAAAGGACACAGTAGTAGCTGTCTGCCTTCTCTCTACTGGGAAAAGCCAACAAGTCATCATACAAATGAAAATAAAATTCTAAATACCGTCCAACACACTCTACCTCACCATTTGTACCAGAAAAAGCTGAATAGTGATTTTATTTGATTATTCCAGTATTGTTTGGCCTTTCTGCTGTTCTATGATGCCATTTGTCTTTTCAACAGTCTTTCTCCATTTTCATAGAATCATGAAGGGTTTTGGGTTCAATGGGACGTCTAGAGGTCATCTAACCCCATCACCCTGCAGTAAGCAGGGACAAATTCAACTAGATCAGGCTGCTCAGAGACTTGTCCAACCTGACCTGAAATGGTTCTAGGGATCGGGCATCTGCCACCTCTCTTGGCAACCTGGGACAGTGTTTCACTACCCTCAGTGTAAATAATTTCTCCCTTATATCCAATCTAAATCTCCTTTCTTTTAGTTCAAATCCATCACCCCTTGCCCTGTTGCACCCAACCCCACTAAAGCATTTGTCCTCAGCTTCTCATAGGCTCCCTTTAAGTACTGAAAGGCTGCAATAAGGTCTCCCAGAGCCTTCTCTTCTCCAGGCTGAACAACCCCAACACTATCAGTCTTTCTTCACCGCAGAGGTGCTCTGGCCCTCCATAATTTTTGTGGTCCTCCTCTGGATCCCCCCACTCCAACAGGTTGATGTATTTCATGTGCTGAGGACCTAGCACTTCAGGTAGGGTCTCAGAGTATACGGGAGAATCCCACCCCCTGAACCTGCAGGCCATGCTGCTTTTGATGCAGGCCAGGATAGCTTTCTGCACTGTGAGCGCAGAGTTGCCTCATGTTCATCTTTTCATCCATCAATACCCCTAAGTCCTTCTCCCTATGGATTCTGGAACTCATGTTTGCACAAGAGTAATACCATAGGCAAAACTCTCATCAAAGTTTCCAATGCCATGAAGAGAAAGTTGGAAGTACTCATTACCTAATTGTGAGTTCTGGAGGCAGTTCCTTCTCTTCTTCCCATATAAGCATATCTACAATGTATTTTATCACAGAGGGAAACACTCTCCTAGAATGCTCCGTAATTTCTTCATTCAACTCACATTCCGAATGCTGTAAAACAGAAAAATAATATTAATATAGAACAGAAAACTAAAAAAAAAAAAAAAAGGGGGGGAAGAGCATAGTCAGAATATCTATTATACTTGTTTCAGAAAATTAGCCATTTCATGACTTTCAAGCACATGAATTTCACCTAATTTCTTCTAATTTATTTCATTCCAAGGGCTCTTAATAGTATTCTGACAGTTTCATAACCTTTTTTTAAACTTATCCAATTTTTATCTAGGAATAGACTATGAAAGGTCTTGCCAGATGTGTTAGAAAACTTAATTCAATTTTTTTTAAATTTAAGTTTCAAAATGCTGGTTAAGAGCTTTCTTTACACTTAAAAATAATAAGATTTTGCAGTCCACATCAAAATTCTTCCACTGTATTGCCTGTTCTGTGCAGACATTCCATCAAATATTTATGACACTCCTTGAACAAAACCCTAATGGCTGCAAGGAAACCTCTTCTTTTCAGAGATGTCATTCCAGATCTAGAAAACATTCAAAATATCCTTGTGAACCCACATATTTCCCATCCTCCCAGAAAAAGCTCTTGAAGTGAATTGTCAACATCATATAACATTATTAATCCTTTCCATACGCATTGAAACGGGAGAGAAATTAAGGTTATACGCGAACGATTACCAAATCTGCACTCAGGAATGAAGCTATCAATATTCAAATACATGACACACACTGCAACAACATTGTATTAAGAAGACTTCAGTCCAAAGGTTCTGATGAGCTTCTTCACATACAACCTTTTTGACATATGCAAATGGTATATAATGGTATTAATGGTAGCACAACCAAATCCAATAATTTCATACAAAACCAATGCAGAAACAGAAGTTGGTGTTTTCAAGAGTATTTACACAAAGTTGCCTATCATTTTAGGATCACCCAAATTGGCTACAAAATCTGACTACGTATGTGCTTGCCAGAGTGAGAAAAGATGAGAAACAAAAGATACTTTCCAAGAATGAAGATTTTTACATGAGTCATTTTATCTCAAAGTACAAAGGGCACTCACCTCCAAAATGTAGAGCCTGATATACCAAATACAAAGGAACAGAGTGATGTGCTTAATATACTAAAGAACTATGTTATTGAAAAATTACATTTATCCATTATTAAATTACATTTAGCCAGTTACGAAGCAGATTGCTCTGGGGAGAAGAAAAAAAAAAAAAAAAAAGGGGAAATCTTGTTGTGTCCGTGTGACAGAAAAAGCTGAAAAATGTAGTGGAACAGAAGTAAAAATGCATTAACACCTCCAATTGCTTCCAAAGCTCTGAAGTTTTCTGTCCTGATAAGCACTAGAAGAATAAATTGGAGTCAAGCATACAATCTAAAATGTCTGCCAATGAAATCATGGTCTATAAATATCACTGTGTACATAATATTAGATAAGCTCTTAAATCATGGTAATTAAGAATGTAAACATTTGGAGTAATTACTTTTTCCCAAACTGACAAAGCTATCATCTTAAAGTTTGGAGCAGAAAGAAAAAAGCTGAAAGTGCTAAGAATTATATAACAGAACTAAGCTGTAAATAAACTGATTTTTTAATTACTTTTTTTTTTTCAAAAATATTCCAAGAGTTCAGCTTTTCAAGCATTAAACAAAAGACAGAGCTGGAAGAAAACAGATCTGAGCATAGAGATACTCCAAACAAGGGCCTTGTAGTAAGACATGCTTATCTCCTTCAGTCTATGGAAGAAGTCAAAAGGAAACCACATCTAAGGATTTTTAAGCCATTAGAAGTGCAGACTTCACTCAAACAGTGAAAAGGTAAATAATTCAATGACACCTCTAATTCCATCCACATGAACAGAATTCACAGTAATATGAAATTAAGATACATCTAGTGTAATGTGAAAGGGTTAAAATAAAATTGCCTCAATACCAAGTTTCAGAAAACAAAACTGTGAAAGAATGAACAGAAGTATATTGAGATGTCAGAAGTTCAGAAATGACCAATACTCACATTTGCTTGGGGATGGGGGGGAGGAAGTGCCTGGGAATTATTTTTACCTTTTCAGAAACAAATTCTTCAACTTTTCTGCTTTTAAGAATATATTTAGGCAATGAGGGGTTTATATTTCTAGTATAGTGAAGACACAAATTTGGAATCAATAGGGAACAGATGACTAGAATGAATTATTACTTGACTGAGCACCATATTACACACATACCAGTGCAAAACTGGAGGGTTTTGGTTGATGTAATCTGGAGTTAGCACTTTTGTGCAGATACTGTATTTCTGTAATGCTCACCTCAAATCTCAGAAATGCTAAGAACTCTGGTGTTTACCTTTAATGCCATAGCTGGAAACCTGGACTCGACCGAAGGGCCATTTTTAAGAGGTCATGCCGTAGATCAAACTCTAAACGTAATGTACCTTTTAAAAATAGCAGCCAGTTCCTCTTGTGCATAGCAGATAAACATACTGCAAACACACACTTCTTCTCATTTGTTCCTATCTGATTCAAGTAAGTTTGTACACACTCTAGCATGTTATATTCTCTGCATTTAGAGTCATTAAAGGAATATTGGTCAGGATCATCCAGAAAAGAGTGTTTTTTCCTTGGCAAACGTGATAAATTTCTGTTTTGTCAGAAAACTTGCTGGAAAAGAAATAAGGAAGACACCTCTTCCAAATGTGTTTGGCAACTCCTTTCTTTTAATAAGCACCACATGCTAAGAAACTTCCTACATTATAGATGTCCTTGACTCTCAGAACAGAACGAACTATGAGGTAGTCCAAATGCTCACAAGCTTCTTCATTGTGAAAAAGGAAGATGCTCATGCAATGCTATCTACCCAACAGTTTAGTATATATTCATATACTGATAAAATTCATTAATGTAGTGGTTGAAATTCTGCCCCTTTTAGTAAAGCATCTACATACACTGACAGCTCAATACCCAGGGATAAGTACTGCACAGCAGAATAGACTTCACTGAAGTAGGAGCAGGTGAACATTTTACAGTGGCAAGCTCCAAGAGATAATCAGATGACCCCATCTTGAGCTTCAGTTATTTTTATTTTCACTGCCATCAGAATCCATCAAGATTCAGGTTTCTTTAGACTGAACAAGGAAAGAAAAGCCTTATTTTTCTGCAAAGACCAGTGCTTTTTATTCATATTCTATTTCATTTTTGCCAGGTCAAAGAACAGCACTTCTGCAACAAAAAACAGGAGGAATTAGGTGTCTATTTGCAATGGCAAATGCTGAGTTTTTTTGGTCCTGATTATCCCAGAATGTAGGGTTCTTAAACAAAACAAAACCAAATTTACCTCAAACAAGGGATTTGCCTACAGTCTCTTTGAGAATTACTTATATGCTGCTTTATCAAGTACAATAAGCATGAGACATCCTAGCATAAGAGCTTACTTTTAAAGCTTATGGACTTACCTAGTCATAGTGACAGATCACATACCAGAAGCAACTGACCAAAAAAGGTCAGTAATGTGGAAAAGATAAAATATTTAAATCATCTAATCATCTGTGATTTATTAACTGATGGGAAAACAATTACTTGTAAATAACAACCAAGTAATACACATAAGCAAAGTGCAAGACACTGCAATTGGAATTCCATATCAAAGACAGAAACGCACAAAACAGGCAGACGGAATTGTTTCATTACTTCTGCCTTTTGTTTGGAGACAAAGGATGTCTAATACACGGGTTTGACTTCAAAAAACTCAACCAAGAAAAACTTCAGTTGACTCAGTTGGACATGCTATGTGAATTACACCATCGTTTCATACACAAGAACAAGGCAAAATTTACAGTATTTATTCTGCAAGCAATATTCTTACTTCTTTTGCAGAACCTGATGCTCCGGGCTCATGTCTAGTACACAGTGGCCCAGCCTTCCATGCCTCTGTATCCCCACAGTCACAAAATCCTCCTCCAGTGGAGCTATGCATCTGTGCAACACGTGTATTTCAGTCAGGATACAGGAGCACATACACAAAAAAAAACAACAGAGAAAAATACAAATATGCATTACTTAGATGAAACACAAGTATAAGCACCTCCTTATAAAATACAAGTCACTGCAAAACCAATGGAGTTGCCACAAGATTTTTTTCCTTTTTTTAAATAAAAGGAGACTTATTGGAAGGGGGAACATAAACTTTTTGAGCAGAAAAAAGAAGAAATACAGTTGCCAATGCAAAAAAGTATGCAACTGGAAAGTAGGTGAAAAAGGCTATGCCTGATGAATAAGCACTTCATTAGTGGCAAAATACTGTTTTCTCAATTTATTACTACAATCACAAAACATTTTTAATGCCTTCTTCACAGATCATTTGGTGAAGTTTTAAAATCATCGGAACAATTATGTGTGTATATTAAAAAGGTATGTAATAGTACCTTCACTTCTAACCAAAGACAGTAAGATATTATCAGCATATAAATACGTTCTTGCTTCTTAGCATTACACAAATTCTGACCCTTCACTTTGGCAAAAAGTTCAGTCAAAACTCAAAAATAATCATCCTTAACTTTCTCTAAACACTCAATCCTACAACAATAATAAAAATACTAAGCAACCCAATAGAAAGACAGACAAAAATATGTTATTTACTTGAAACATTTTAAAATAGCCTGATCAAATTACATCTGCTTTAAACAGGAGGTTGGATTAGGTGACCTCCTTAGGTCCCTTCCAACCTACATTAATCTATCAGTCTATAAAGACTCTGTATTTTTTAGATTGCTCTGTAATCATGATTGTCTATTTCTTCTGGTTTTCATCTCACCTCTCTGTAAACATGTATTTGTGCATGGAAGTTATATTTACGTTATCCAAGTAGTTTTATCAAGTCTTGGAATCAGTATTGACAACAACACATTTGCGGATCAGTGTACTAAGGCTTCCACAGAGAGAGAAAATACTGTATTTCAGTCCCAAGTTATTCTTGCCATTGCTAGGAACTTCTTCCCATCTCTCTCATTGAAAGAGGGCTGGTGAAGGGTCTGATGAACAGCTCTTATGAGGAGTGGATGAGGAAACACAGGTTGTTCAGTTTGGAGAAAAAAAGGCTGAGGGGAGACCTCCTCCTCCTGAAAGGAGGCTGTACCAAGATGGGTGCCAGTCTCTTCTCCCTACTAACAAGGGATGAACAAGGAAATGGCCCCAAGCAGCACCACAGGAGGCTAAAATTGGGTATTAGACGAAACCTCTCCACAGAAAGTATTATCAACCACTGGAATAGATTCCCAAGGGAAGTGGTTGAATCACCATCCCCGGAAGTGTTTAAAAGACACAGAGATGTCAAGGGCTACAGTTTAACACCAAACTTGGTAGAGTAATATAATGGCTGGGCTCAATGATCTTAAAGGTCTTTTCCAACCAAAATAATTCCAGAATTCTATGAAACATACCCACTTGAAGGGGTTTTATGACCAACTGTCAATATAAGCATAACAAATCTATTCATGGATGCCATGTCGATGAATCGAAGGAATAGTTAAACAAACAAAAAAACCCCAACATTAACCCAATCTTTGGGTTATGAAAGATAATTAAATTGAACGCAATGTAATCATGGACTACATGAGGTTGGACACCTCATGCAAGTTGACAATATACTGTTTTCCATTTGTGCTTCCAAGGTAGTTGAAATTACACAGTTCTCAATGAAGAGGGCAAACAAATGGGGCGTAGGAACATCAGATGATGGTTTAGGCCATGAGTTAGATTAAGAATTATTTAGAAGATCCTGCTTTAATCATGCACATCTCTCAAATCTAACATACATCTGGCTTACAAAGAATCAAAAGGATATCAGAAAGAGATGATCCAGCTCCAGAAGAATCTTCTCAATAAAAAACCAGATACTTAATGTTTGCTTTAACTTCATCATAGCCCACACTAAGCGTAAAGTAGCTTATGCACAAGTGGAGGAATGGAGTGGAAAAGTCAGGACTGCAGTTTATTATATCCTCAAAACATCTTCTCCAAAGCTCCAAGCACAATTTGCATGTTAAAATATTTTCTCCTACCTTGTACCGGTGGTTCCTGTGAATGCTGTTCTGGAAGCAGTCCATACAGAGTACACAAGTTGGATCAACTGCACAGTCTCTGCAAAGGAAAACTGAAACTGAAAAACTTTCTAAAACAAACACATCAAATTTTGATGCACAAATCGCTGCATTGAAAAAACATTGAGATTAACAACAGATTCCAACTATAGTAACATTGGCTACTTCCACGTCACAAGATGAAAGCCAATCTTGTTAGGCTTGAACCATGTACACGAACCTGTTACATCAGATGCTTTCAGAAACATGCTTGCTTTTCACTGAGAAAACTTGTTGCTAACATATTTCTGGTTTTGCCAAAAATAAGCAGCTATTAAAAACCAGAAGGACTCTCAAGTAGCCGGTATTACTGTTTCCAACAACTGTAGCTAGTTTGCTAATGAAACTTCTGCTACTAGGTTAATTTTCTTGCAATTTTAAAAGTTAGAAAAGTCAGTCACAAATTCCTCCTAGATTAGAATGACCAATTTAAGATATTTAGATTTTAGTATTTCAGTGTCTACTATTTTTAACATTTTAGAAGCCTAAAGCAAATGCATGTTTTGCTTTAGTTGCAGTACGAAGTACAGCATTTCGTAAAAATATTAACGAATTTTTGCAAGGAACTCAAACAACAAACAAAAAAGAGACCCCTTTAGAGAAACCCAGCTTTGTCTTTTTGGTATCACACAAGAACTCTGCAGAAGCAGGAACACAATGATTCCTGCTACTGCAGCACTAAATTGCCTTGGAGATAGTTTTCCTTCATACACATTGTTTTCCAACGTCACATTTACCACGCCGCATGTAGCAAACATGTAAGGACTTCTTTAAAGACTATTCTCCATTTGTATACAACACTAGCATGAGTAGAAAAAGCTGAAAAATATGTTATTGATTAAAGCATTGCAGAGTAATTTGTGAAGTTTTCAGAGTCTTCATTTTGACATTTACTAAACTCTAAGGGCTGGATTTTTTTTTTTAGCAGTAACATTCTTTATTCTTAATAACATTCTTTTGGTAACTCTTACGATATTTTCTAGGCTTTTGAAATGAGCTGAAAGCTACAATATGGCATGACAATAGCATCATTTTCCAATCTCAAGAGTTCTGTGATTCTCTATTAATACTAATGAATTGCTTACAAAGCTGCAAACAAAGACCTCTGGATTTTAAATATTACTATATTACCAGTCATACTACTGAGTATTTTGTATTCATATTAATTAGTAAATTGTGTCAAATCAATGGACTGACATATTTCATGTGCTCCAGGAAGAAAAAGGGGGTGAGAAACGATGACCAATGGTCAACATGGCTGCTGCTTAAGCCAAGGACTGATGATGCTCAGAAACACTGGATTCAGTTCCAGGCTTTGAATGGGTGAGTACTGCATAGCGCATAGGTTTTTATGCCTGCTGTCCCTCAGTTCAGGTACAGACCACATATCCATACCTTATTATCCAATCCTTCTAACCAACAGCTTTCAGTATACCTTTAGTATCTTTTCCATCTCCTTCTCCATATCTCTGCCAGAGCCTGCTTTTCACAGGAAGTTTTCTTCACGCTGAAGTGGTTTGAAATGTGTTACCGTCAGTTAAGCAAAGACTTCCCATGACACAAGCAATGACTCGTTAGCAGCACAACTCTTTTTATTACACCACTTGGCTGCATTATCTCATGTGGTAACATCTGTGCTAACATACCTTCAGTCTTACCTGCAAGAGTATGTTGTCTCCCCTCCTTTAAACACCTTGCCACAGAGCTGGGAGGTTCCGCTCTGTTGTAGTTTCTCCAGGAATATATCTGGGTCTTCCCCAAACAAGTAACATTCCAGGGGGTACAATATTGCTGCCTGGACCATTTCTTCTTGTTTCTCCAGCAAGGGGTCCATTTCAGCTGAGTAAATATTAGGCACATGTTTTGCCAAGGACTCTAAAAATGCAGCTTGGAAGCTGAATCTTTCATCGCACCACTACAAGAAAAGTAAACAAACAAGAAAATAGGAGCAAGTACTACTGTGGATCAAGAGTTCTTTTCCACATCTGAAGTCTGTTCTGCAAGCAATAAAAACCAAGAAACCATTGTTTCCCAAGAAACTCTGTATTTTCCTTTCAGCACCCACCACAGTAACCTCTGCTCCCTTCAAGTCTTCTACTGAAACACTCTGAGGCAAGAGTTGGCAAGTGCTACGCTACTGTACAGCAACCCATGCACTAAATAATTTTCACCTACATGCTTGCCAACTGCCCAGCCAATACACAAATCTTGATGTCTGCTCAGCTGCTGACAAATGCAAAGAGCAGTAGTAGCAGGTTTCCCTGCCCTAGCTTAGATTGGGATTCATTCTTTACCCTTCTAACATTCACAAGATGTACAACAAGTATTCTAGTTGTCTAAGCAATTACTTTCAATTGTTATATTTCTGTCTTTCAAGTCAGAATATTCTTTCTTTCCTTATTTCCATTATTTAGGAATACCTTTTGTTTTCCCCCGTTGCAAATTACAAAGTAAGTTTACCCATCAAGACTCCTAAATACAGCCTCCTTTCATATACAACTTTGATTTACACCCAAAGTTACTTCGGTAAGTGAAAAAAATTAAAATTTTTACGCAGGTCTAAAGGGACTTTCCTCTAGGTCAGCAAGCAGAGAATGAGCAAAGCAATGACCAAAGAGTTCTAAGAGAAGTCTCAGAAGAGTCTGAGAAGGCTCAAAACAGACTACTCAACTTTTTCAAAGGATGAAAATGCCAATCATCTTACTTGAAATGAAAAAAAAAAAAGATTTTGCATTTAAAATGAAACCTACATCAAATGAATTAATGGATTTTCTCCCAAAATCGAGAGCGACAATGTATTAAATAATAGATTTGGAAGGCTACAGTTCCCTAGTTTATTAACTAGAACACTCCTCAAAAAAAAAAAAATCCAGTTCACACGCAGACCTAAGTGCTGCAGACCCAGTACTCTGAAAGCCAGATCTGCAAACATCATGTAGAAATTGTGCATTTGTTTTCAGAAAAACTGTGTCTACTTAAAACATAAACAAGTACACAAAATTGTCTATAACCAAAATCTAAACAGAAAAAATAGAAACAACACCATGTTGAAACAGCCTAGATTACAAATAACATCCATTACCCAAAATCTGTTAGATTTGTTCCACACTGTAGTCATTCTGAATACTTGTTTTACGGCTTTTTGAGGCTTCTAATGGTATTTTGACCATCAATCTTCCTTATAATTACCCTTAGGTAGTCCATTACTTGACTTATCACAGTGATCCACAAAATCAAAAATTATGGAGGAACATCTACCAGTAGGTACTGATGGAAAAGAGAAGCCAGAAGTAACATGGTCAACAGGGAGAGCAAGTCTGTCCTCAAATCATTTTAGAATATCCTTGTAAGAGCAGGTTGACTAGTCTTATCAGATTTCTTGAATCACAAAGTACTCAACCCATCCTTAAATATCTGAAAATGCAGATTCATCCGTTCAAGGGAAACGCTTATTAATTCCAATTCTAATAAAACTTCTAAATCAAGAACAGATTCATTACTTGAGCAATATGCACCACCCCCATCACCAAAACTTCAACATACACATGAATGTAAAACATATGCATTCTGCACACATATGCACACATGCACTCAAATATATATGTATGCATTTATTTTCACATAGTCACAGTGCTAAGGAACAAATTGAAATGGAAACAAAAATTGCCAACTGACTTGTTTTAATTAAGTTGTTCAAACTTTACCACCACCAAGCAACAATTAAAATAAAAGTTATACTTAGCTGGGCCATGAATACACCAAATTGTAAAAAAGCAACTGAAAATTAAATCCAAATTTATCAAACACCTAACACCACCTACAAAGACAAAATACCAAACTTGACTAGGGGTTCTCAGAAAGGTACCAAATTCTAAAAGGTAACTTAAAACTGAATTCCTTAATCATATGTGCCTATTTTATGTCTGATATGAGTGGAAGCAAATTATTCCTGTCACATTTGAACTCCTTAATTCAGTGTTCCTCTTCAAACATGTTTCCTCCTGTAACTTGTTTCAACTCACCTATACTGCACTATGGCTTTAGCAAGCTCTCCTCCAAATTTATTGTTTTCGTTCAAATAGTGGTGGGATAGGACCTCTTGGAATGTTCTCTTTCCAAAGCACAAGGGGATCCCAGTCTGTAGCTCTTCTATCTTAGTGTGTTCCCAAGAGACTGTAAGTTTAGCTTCTGCATTGTTGGAACAGAACACATCATAGCTTCAAGAAACACAGAGCTAAACTTTCCTGAAAATCTGCCAGAAGTGTAGACTGGGTTCTTACACAAACTTAACTCACAAGGATTTCAAACATTCTTGTGCAAAGCTTGTAATTCCATTTAAACATTGTCCAGAGAAGGGAAGATAGGAAGCAGGGAACAAGAAGAAAGAAGGGAAAAGGAACCCTCTCAAGTAGGCTGCCTGCCTTCTGATAAATACACTAAATTACATCCCCAACTTATATACTGTCCCAGGAAATACTTATTGTATTCACAAAAGAAACAATACACTTTTTCTTCCTTCCAAAAGCTGCACTAGGCTAAACCTCAGACCTCTGTGTCTCCTAGGAGAAGTGATTTATTCCTTGCATCAAAGTCTGTTTAGTAAACTATATTCAATTGCATAAATTTACATACAAAACTGTAAAAAATATAGAAGCTGCCAAATAAAGCACACTCCCAAGTTCAGACTGACTGCAATATCAGTCCTCTCGTGAACAGATATGAAATTAAAGTTTGAATACCTTGATTAACCCTCTGAGTAGTTCCACCTCCCCTCTGCTCACTCACTCCTTTACCCAAGAATGTACCCATCAAGTGCTCAGTTGCTACAGATATTAAAAAAAAATTAAAAAAAAATTTAACAAAGTTTTAGTTTTTCTTCATTGATCATATACTCAGTGGTGAAGAGGAAATGAAGTACTGTATCATCATCAGTCATGTTCTAACCACCCTATGCACAGGATGAGCTGGGATGCTAGAAGAGCCTAAGAGATGTCCAAGACAGCTGCAAGCAGCCATAGGGCTCATACTGCAGCTTCCTGACCAGCACAGGAACCAGCTTCCTAAGAGCTTGTGGAGTTGCCATCCTTGGACACAGTCAAAAAACAACTGGACATGATCCTGGGCAACCTGTTACAGATGACCTTTCTGAGGCAGGGTCTTTTGGATGGGATGATCTCCACAGGTCTCTTTTAAGCTCAACCATTCTGTGATTCAAATGTCTTTGCTGGGAGAAATTCTATTTCCTTCTCAATTTATTATTCTTCCAGTTCCTGCTAGAAGCAAGCCCTACATAAAAGTCAGTTTACAAATTTAATTTTGCTCAAGAATAAATTTGAAAGTGTATCTGGCAGAAGCAGAGGCCATGAGATAATGCAATTAGCATTCTTGAAATTAATTAGCATATTTGTTCTTCCCTGCCTTGAATCAAAATGAACTTTTTTTTAGAACACACAATCTACTATCCCAGGAACTTCAGGGTGTTAAAATGGAAGTTTACTCCATTTTTCTGCCACACAAGCACTACGTAAGTGTCATGATGTGTTTCAAATTCCCTAAAGAAAGTACAGCCAGTAGAGAATATAAACTCAAAAAAAACCCATTGGGAATTCAATTACAAAATATCTGTTCCTGCCATTCGTTGAATAGCTCCTTTGTGTAACAACCATGTTCTAAACTCTGGTATGCTCAGGATATAGCTCATTAGAGTGAAAGAAGCAAGTTTGGTTTCAAAATTATCTTCTATTGGCACAAAATGGATAACACTGAAGACTCTCCAACACTGTCCTAACAAAACATCAACTCTGACCTGAGAACATAAAAGAACTCTTTGATCTCCACATTCATTTTAACTCTGGCCTCTAAGCCAAAGCAGGGTGTTAATTAATGTTAAAAGATGCTTTAATGATGCAGGTGTTTGCCTACTGGGAATGAGACTCATAGCAACAGTGCACACTACTAAAGCTTTGTCTACAGTAGAATCTACCTTTATTCCAGTAGTCTCCAACAACTACCTGTTTAGATGAAACAGTGCAAACCAGTGACAAAACCAGCAGCACCACTGGTGACTGTTTCAGCAGCTGGACAGCTAAAACTCATGTCATCTCCTGGGTAAACAAGGCACAGAGCCAAATGTTCAAGCTCTTTGAAACTGCAGGTCAGGTATCAGTTTTAAATCAGTCATCTCCAAAATCACAAGAATGTTTTCGGTTTATGAGGGCAAGTGCTTGAATGCAAAGAGGTGCCCAAGGAAATATATGAAGTGAAAAAAAAAAAAAATAAAAAAACCACAACAAAAAACCACAAGCAAAACTGTATCTTTTTTTATTAACTCCTGTGTACTCAAACTTGTCTTGCAACCACTCAATTTTCCAATTATTGTTAATTTTAAGATCCATTGTATATGTACTCCAATTCTGCATCAAATTAACATGTAATAAATTTCAGGTGAATCTACCCGTACTTAGCATTCACTCTGCATCTCCCAGATTTTTTCCTTTAGACACTAAACCAAACCTGTTTAGCTTCCCCCCTGCTCTGGGATCCAGAAGCCATAGTTGCATGCTATCAGGAACATCCACCTGTGCTACCTTCCCCTGGTGCCACATACCTTTCATAACATTGTAACAGCAGAGTGACAGCAGACATAATTTGTGCATTTAATGTGGACTTGACCAAAGATGACAGTTTCAAATCACAGTTCACTCCTGCATTAACAGAAGTCACAAAAACGGCCAAGAAGATCAGCAAACATGAAAGCAGACTACAAAGAAAAAAACCCAGCATTGTTCAATGCCATAAGAAAATGAAAGCACTTCAGTGGAGTGCTAAATATAAGGACAGCTGGAGGACCTTGGCAATGCTCCAGTTACCTGTTGCAGCTTCAAAGACTCCACCACTTCTTGGACAACGATCAAGTGTACACTATACACTGCACTGTTCTAAAAACAGTGGCTTTGACAATATGCAATTCAGGACTTTTTTACACAACAGGATATGATGGTTTACCTAAAGATTAATTTTTAAACTAATTTAGCCTCTAACAAACTGATATAAAAATATATGGACATGTCATCTGGTCTTAACAGGGTAGCTCAGTTCAGAAGAGGTTAGACCTAAAACTGGAAGAAGTCACTGCAACTCCAAAATAAGATGCCTGACAGATTTCATTCATCTCAAGAAAGGACTTGCATATAAATATCCCCTCCTTATTACTACTTGATTACAACACGGCTACAGAAGCAAGGCTCCTCAAACGCATTTTCTCAACCATGTAAAAGTATTGAATGGCACAATACAGGACGTAACATACATTACAATTCACAAGTGGCTGTATCATACTTTGCTTTTTAAGATTAAAATTCGAACTCTGGGATTTCTTCAGCCTTTAAAGGAAATGTCCTAATAATAAAGCTTTTCTCTTCTTGTACACCACTACCCACTCACATCTATACCTCTGGTACAGGAGTACTGACTGATGACAAAAGATGGGACTCCTGAAAAAAGTCCGTTTTCTTGACAAATATTACTGAAAAGTTATACACATACATCAATGGTTTTGAAGATTTAGTATCAATTAAAACTTTAATATAAAAGCTATAGAAATATTTTAATATACATAAACCCTGCTTGTACTCCACATAGCAGCGAGCAAAGCAAGCAGGTGGAACTTGTTTAGGATGCTGATGGACAAACAGCCAAAGGGCTGAAACCAGCCTGCAAAGCAGGCTTTTATTAGGCCACCAGGAAAGCCTGCTAGCTAACTACACAAGCCAAGTGCAGCCCATTGGTCAGCCAAGCCAACTGTGGATGCTACTGGGAAAGAAAGTAATCTTCAATTTGGTAGACAGGGTTTACTATTAGGTCAGTGGCAGTGCAGCCGAAATCCAGCCCTGTCTCTTCATGATAAATCAGCTCAGAAAGCAATACAGCCATGACAGAAGTAGAGGGCTGAGACTGGTCCTTACAACTAATGCAGCCAAATACCAACTACAGTCACTGAACCCAAAGAGCTGGAGTTCTGTGCACAGAAACAACCACTGACTCAGGTTATGTGCAAAAGAGTGTAATACCCGAGTCATCACCAGGCACTGTGGAATCAGGCTGGCTCCTGCAGATCATTCAGGTAATCCTGCATCATGCACCCAGCACTCTGAGAAGGTTTCATAGTCCCACAGTCAGGTACAGTGCTGCACTGCAACCAGAGCACGCAAAGCCAGAGGGGAAAAAGGAGAGAAAGAGTCAATTTAACTGGTCTAACAGTGAGACAGATCTAACAAGTTCATTAAGGCTGGAGCTCCCTCCACTCAGCCAGCTGTTTCTGCTCAACTCCTGACTGAATTCAACTTCCTGATTCTAGCACCATTGTGAAAGAACATTCAGACCAGCTGTGCACCCTGAAAACACAAGTCAGTCAGGTTACATTACTTCCACCTAACTAATACCATCTTTAGTACAGCAGTAAACTGGGTGTACTTCCAGATTACAGCTGTGTCAGGTTTGTAATTTAACTTCAGGAATACTGTCCGATCCAACCCAAGTACATACCCCTAGTTCCCCTTCTCCATTATATCCTCAACCCATATACCCTGTGAAGATTCCTGCAGCTTGCTTGGATAGATAGCAGACAACACAGACTGAATGCCCACCTACCTCCCCTGGAACAACAGTAATTCTGGAACTAAGACTCTCAGTTGGCTGAAACCACATAAAAATTAAGACACCCTACCGGACCAGCAATCAATTTTGAGGAACAACGGAGCTCTTCAGCATCTTTCTCCCTGTTTTTCATGATACCACTATTGCCAGTTTTATGCATTGCCTAAGCTAACTCAGCCTCTTACACTCCCAAAGAAAGAAAGGTTGATTGCACTGCTTTTGCTGCTGATTGCAACGATCACCCTCAGTAGGTCTCTGACTCTATACATGGCTATCAAGCTGAAAGCGGTGTCTGATTAAGGTCATATTTTTGACACTATAATGCAATTGAATCACATCTTTACTAGTTTAAAAATCAAGCTGTTTCTAACATAGAAAAACAACTTTCAGACATGTTATTCATGTGTGATTCATACAGTTGGGGTCACATTCCACTTTAGAAATGGCTCTGTAGTCAGAGGCTGCATCCTTATGATTTGAAGATTCCCTTCGAATTTCGAGAGGAAGAGCACAACTAGTAATGGTTGTTGGCTTCGCACTGTAACCTGCCAGAGAAACTCCATGACTAAACATGTCTCTACACATATATTCCTGATTTTATTAAGGGTGTGCAACATCACAAAGCTATTCCACAGGCTTGACAGTAGTAATCATACCATATATTCAGATCGTTACAGGAAAATGTTAACATAAAACGTAAGGTTTCTGATTGCACATTCAGGCTCCCTTTCTTAAAATGACAGCCTTTGGGCAACACCATAATCACAAGGTTGCAAAGAAAAGCACAGATACTCCTCACCTACTACCACTAGAGATACTCAGCACCAAGCTGTGCTCTGTAAGGGAATATTAAAGCCCGAAGTGATTAACGTAATTCCCAGAAAAAATAGAGTAATTAGGTTCAGCAATTAACTGTCGCCATCTATGGCTTTTCCAAGTTCATTATTTGGTGCTTCGTTCACACCTCTGTAGAACAATAAGCTGACATTCAGCCTGCATGCTGAAGTCGCATTTAGTAATAAAGGTAAAGTCAGAAAAAGGCTAAAAGGTGCACGTATATGCCACAACGTTTTAAGGATGCAAGATAGTCTCTGACGCTTTCTTAAACTCGATCTGATTTAATTACGCAGATCAAATGAAAACACAGGACCGGGAACTGGAGATGGTGCGGTGAGCTGGCAGCGAGCCGCTTCCCTCCGGGCCATCTGCCTGAGGGGCGCCGGGCCCAAGGCTCTCCAGGGTCGTAGGCAGTCCAGGCCGCCGGGCCCAGGGCTGTACGCAGCAGCGGGCCGCCCGTTCTCGTCGTCCGGCGCCCCGTGCTCCAGCCCCGCAGCCCGCGACGCTGTCGCGCCTCGGCAGGTGTCGCCGCCAACACCCGCCGGTAACAGCGACGCACAATAGCGCGTCCCGCCCCTCCGCGGCGCCGTACAGCAGCCCCGCCACGCAGAAGACAGCCGTGACGGAGAACTCGGCCGCGACAGCACCGCCCCTCCGGTAGGGGAAGCCTGTTCCCTCCGCGGCCAGCAGCTGGGGGCACCGCGGCGAGCAAAGCTCAACATAGCGGCGGGATGGCAGGGCGAAGATAGGGGGAACCGCGTCGCCGCACAGAGCTGCAGTCTCACCATGGCTCGCTCCTGGGACCGCATAGGGACCCGACCACCCGCTGCTCCCGCCGCTCCTACTCTAGGCCCTCCGTCGTCTCCGTCCGCCATTTTGAGAGCGAGGGACGCGGACGGCGACGCCGTCAGCGCCTAGACGAAGCCACCGCAGTCACTCGACCGCCGCGCCGCCTCTCGCCGCGTCCACAGCCCGCCCCCTACAGCGGTTCAGGCTACACTGCGCAGACGCTTCCCGCCCTGCGCGCATGCTCCGAGGAGCCAAGTGAATCTGGGATGAGGGGCGAATTGCGGGAGGGATTGGTGGTGTTAGAGGTGAGGCGGCTGGTGACTGAGAGCAGGAGGTTTCTGGCAGTTCAAGGCTGCGAGGCGAATCAAGTGCGGTCCTCATGGTCCGGCCAGGCTCGCTCAGGGGCACTGTGAGGAACTGGGGGAGGTCCGCATCTGTCCGGCAGCGCCTCCGGCCTTCTAAGGGCAGACGAAGCAGAACGCTTACCCAGGATGTCTGGACTGTCGGCAGGCGAAACATCTGTTGATCCTGCTTGCAGAGTCATATGGATGAAGTTAATTTGCGAGCTCTTAAACTGCATAGTGTGGCTGTTCTCATAGGTCCTGCATTAATATCAAGATAATTGCTGAAGCACTCCACTGATGTGGAGTCACACTACTGCAGAAGTGGCATACATCTCCCATTTGGGCTAAGGCATGGCAAAATTTTGATAAGCTTTGCAGAAGAACAGGAGGGAGCAGTAGTTTTATAGAGCGGGGGGAAAAAATGGAAGATCATCAAGGCTGACTGTTACTGAACACATTAATTAGGTGCATGCCAGACTCCAAGGTCAAAATTTTTGCACCACACCTCCTTGCTACAGCATATTAGATCCGTTGTGAGTACTCTGTGTTTGCTGCTCTGGAAGAAGATAGGAACTTGGCTGATAGGTGACAGACTTGGCTTAAGTCCTGAAGGAAGTTTGCCAGTGTTGCAAACCAGTTCAGTTGCACAATTCCCTGTCCAATAGCCATAGCTTTGGACCCTGCAGGCATGTGTACTAACTGCCTGTCAAATATCTCTTTTGAAACAGACTGCCTCCTTACATTGTGGTCTTACTACTTCAAGACACCAAACAGTTTTTCCATGTCCCTCAGTTATCAGTTCAGATGGGCTCATGTTTGTAATACAGAGACCTTTCCAGGTATATTCAGTAGATTTTTCTCACTGTGTCTGGCCACAGGTACTCTCGAAGGTCTTAACTCCTAAGAATATCACTGTAGCTCTTCTGGAATAGCTACCACTCATCTTTCACCACTCATCTTCATTTTAAGAAGCCACATCAGACTTATCTGTGCAGATACTGAGACAGATTTAGGCACAAGATGTAAAAAAAATGTCGACAAAGTGAATTTTGCCATCAAGCAGCTTGACAATCAGTTCAAAGCTTCATCTAGTTTTGTCTGTATGTGTTGCAGATCTGTAGCACTGGGACAGGCTGCCCAGAAAGGTTATAGAGTCTCCTCCTCTGGAGACTTTCAGAAGCCACCTGGACATGTTTCTATGCAACCTTATCTAGGCCAACCTGCTTTAGCAGGGGGGTTAGACTAGGTGGTCCCCAGAGGACCCTTTCAACTCATACCATTCTGTGATTCTGTATTTAAACTTTTTAAATAGCATGACCAACCACTAACCAGCAGTGTTGTTTGCACAACAGCCAAGTTGAGACTGCCATTACTGGAGTCCTCATGTTTTAGCATCAACGGTAGCAATTGCATAATCCAGCTTCTGATGCAGTTGCCAAAAGGAGTGAAACTGTGATTGCCAGATAGCCATAAATGTGCCTAATCACAGGGAGGGCTGCGTGCAGTCCCTTCTGCTGTGAGACACACATCTTGCATGGCCATATTTTTTATCTGAACCACCAATATGGTTTCACCTTCCTGTGTGACTTCTAGAAGTTATGCTAGTTGAACAGGATTATAGACTTTATAATACAAAGACTTAAAATAATACTAAAAAGAAAGGTTTGGAACTTGCGTAACTATGAGACTGCAAAAAAAAATAACAGTTAACCTCTGAAAAAAACAGCTTGGCACCACTACCCAGGCAGAAATGGCACAAAATACCAAGATCTCCATGCATGCTAAAGCAACAGAGGAAACAAAAAGAATTAAATAGGAATTCCACTAAATACTGAGAAGTAAAATCAAAAGTGAATGTCTTTATGCTGTGCTTCAAGGAAAATGGGGATGAGACACTGATCTCTTCATATGTTTTTTGTCCTGACCATCCTTGATGTCCTCATGGTACAGACTTCCCATCAGATCACGAACGTGGTGACCTAAGAAGTCAGGCAGACCACACTTCTCATGTAACCTTTTGGAATGTTTTGTTTTAGGCGAGGCATTTCCAGGCTTTCCTGCAGCAAGGGAGATGCCCCAGGCATGGGGGTGCCACAATACCTCCGGTGGATCTCACAGCCTGGCCGCATGAAACCACCAAAAGGGGAGTGCCTGCATTTCAAAGAGCAAGACTTTGGGTTTTTTTCTTTCTTTGTTGTCGACATGAGACCTTGAGTGTGCTTTTACTGTTTGTCACAAGTTCGTCCCGAGATATTTCAAACGTTACGAGAGGTCTAATCAGCTCAAAGACCATCTGTCCACTTCAAATATGTAAACCAAGGATAGGTAACAAAGAAGCCAGGAGATGCTGACTGCACGTACTAATTTATCTTGTAGAGGACTTAAGCCGGGTGAGAAAATATCAAAAATGTCCTTCCTGCCATAGCAGGATGATGTGAGGAGGGAATTTGGAGACCCTCAAATTACTCTGTAAAGTTCTATGTGTAAACAGCCACCAGAAATCCTCGGGGAGGGGGGAGTGTCCACACTTCGAGAAATGATGCACTCAACACGCTGCAATAAAGAAATGGCAGCTTCTTAATCCTACTACGGGTGTTGAGAAGTTCGATTTCCCGATGTCAGAAATAGCCCGACAAGCCGAGGAGGTGGGCCGCGACCCGGAAGTGCTGAAGCCGGCGGCGCTTCCCGGTAGCGGGCAGAGGGCCGGTCGGGGCGAGCGCAGGCTGGCGGCGCGGCACGGCATGTTGAAGCTGGTTGTGGGGCTGTTGCTAGCAGCCGCCGTGGCACTGCTGCTGGATCGCTACATGCCGTCGGGAGCGCCGCCGCCCGTGGGTCAGCGTCGCCGCTCGTGGGCCCCTCAGCCCGCCCCCGGGGCGGAGGCCGGCAACCTGCTGTGGGTAGTGCAGGTGAGTGGGGCTGGGGGCGTGACGGGGCTGAGCGGATATAGCTGTGGAGCCCACAGCGCATCGGCGTGGGTCCCGTGGTTGGTTCCCAGGTGTGGACCTCCAGCCGTCGATGTGGAGCTGTGGCACCTTTCCCGTAAACGTCCCTCATCGCTGTCTCGGAGGCTCCCAGCCAAGCCTAAGTTACAGGTGTTTGGGCAGTTTGCCAGACAACGCGAAAAATAAGATGTGCGTGGTAAAAGTGGGTAGTTTAAGATCACTTAACTGTTACGTTGTCCTATATATTGTATCAGGACCCGACATGGTGATATCTAGTATCCCAGTGCAAGTACAGGCTCTGCCTGTGCCTTTCCTGTTCCAAAACGCAGAGTTGTGTGGTTGAGAAAATGGTTATGTTGACTTTTAGCAATAGAAAGTCAGGACAAGAGTGCTGTGTGTTAGGCTAAAAGTATGCACGCTATTTCCAGGTTGAACATAAAATCCAAATTAATCTGGAATAGTCTTGGAAGTAAACTGTCACATCTGCGGCCTCTTTCCTGACTCTTCCCCCAGAGCATTACTGAAACAGTGCATAATGAACTGCAAGCTGTTTACGTATTTGGAGGTAATCGACAGCTGAGATGTCACAGGGGTTGGTGAGCAGTTCTTTCTATTAAAGAGGCTGCTTTTACTGGTTTGCTTTTATTCTCAGACTCAATAGCACTTTGCCTAAAACCATTAGCTGCAGGCAGTGCTCTTAGTGCATAAGCCAGTGCATTATTAGCCCTTTTGTTCTCTCCACTTGCTAGGTATTTTCAAAGTTAGTTTTTATAGTATTTTTTCTTTGAGTGACTGCAGAACAGGGTTCAAGGTGAGAGATATGCTTGAATTAATGTAGATAAAGCCCCTATCTTGAGCTGGTATTTTAAAGAGAGTCAGCTACAACAGCATATAGTAGCTGCAGAGCTATGAGGACAACTAGCACTGTTCCATATTCTCTTGCCATGCTCTATCTGGTTGTGTTACTTCAAGTGGAGTTCTTCCTGGGATAGGTCATGGCACAGCTGATTTGAGACTTGGCTTTTCTTTCAAGTAGTTATTTTTTCTTTTATTGTTGACCTAATTTTGGAAGCTAATCAAGCACTAGATCCAGCATTGTGTCTGATGATGTATGGGAAACAGGCTTCAGGCTCCCTGGTGACTCCATAGGTTGAGCCTAGGTCACTGGATAGAGCTCAGGATGATCTGTTCTGCTACCAGCAACTCCTGCCTTGTTTTTTATTCCATCCACAGGACTGTCTCTTCTAAACTCAACTACACTGCAATCTTTGTACTATAAATTGTATTAATGGCTCTTTGACCTTTCTTACAGCAGAACTTCCGTTCTCACCCAGTGTCTTAATAGTCACTCTAGTTCAGCATTTGACAAGCTTACAGTAGGTGATTTTTCTGCTGTTTCTGTCAGGCAGATGCATCCTGCTGTTCCTGTAGGCCTTGTAATTCTCCCTCATTAATGCCTGCCTTTGCTGAGCCACATCTCCAGATAATGAATGTGGATGATGATTTCACCCCTAAGTTTCTTCCAACCCATTTTGACAAAAGTAACTGCGTAGTAACTGCCTGTGGTGCCATGAGTGAGGCTGTTTCCAAATCAACCAGAGGGAGGGGAAAGAGAGAAGAAATGCAGCAAACAGGCTTTTGCCTATATTTTGGGAAATCAAGAACCTTGCAAGCTTTTCTCCTTGTCCAGTGATCTCATCTTTATTGGGGCTTTTTTGGAAGTTAATTTTAGAAGAAACGGGAGAAGCTCCATTCCCAAAATCTTAAAATTTCTTGGCTTTTATTGACAGAAACTTAGTCCCAGGTTTCAGAAGTCCTAGGACACTGTAAATCTTGGAACTTACAAGAAAAGTCTTTTGTATATCTTAAACTCATCACATAGAAGGGGGAAAAAGTAGGAAGATCTTTGTAGAAAATCAGCCTTCCTCACCGCTTCTGCTAAGAGGTTGGAAATTTAGGTTCTCCTCATTAGAACAGGAGTAAGGTTTCTTTTAAGACTTTAGAATCTGGAGATTAGAATTTAGATTTAGAATCTGGTTTGATTGCTGAGATAGATGAATTGCAAATCCACAGGTTGACGAGACACAAAATGAAATGTATCCTTGTCAATGATTAAGTCAGGTTTTATGTATCACGGTAGTTTCGCTGTGCTCTTTGAACCACACAAGCTTGAATATATCAATAAAAATGAAGTTTATGTCTAGAAGTGTTTATCCTTTTTAGCACCCAATTCTGATCTAGGCAAAAGTTCCATATCTGCAAATGAGAATCTTCCTAAGCAGAATTTTAAAATGGTATTCAGGCAATGTTTTCTAGATATTTGAATGACTGCATAAGCAGAAGGCATTTTGTCTCCAAGGTTTTTTATCTGGATCTTTCAAAAAGGAAAGAGGTATATTAAATTGAATGTAAAAATTCATGTTTTTCTTTGCTTGTTAGTGACATCATCAGATGGCCTTGAGCATGTGTTCACTGTTTTTTTTGAGCATCAAAAACTATTTGTCTAGACTGAGGAGGATAATTTATTAATTGACTGACTGAAGTGGAATGGAAAGTGGAATTGAAAGCATTTACCCAGTATTTATTTTGGACAGACATGAAAAGCCACAGCATTTAGAATAAAAAAAAATCTTGCTTTTTTTATTCTCCCCATTCCACCCCAAGAGGTTGTTCTGAGGTGAGAGCTTTCACTGCTTGGTTCAGAGATGAACCGTAGTTCCACTACAATGTGTGGGTAGAATGTTAGAAATCCTCCCACCCTGCTCTAGAAATGTCACATCAGGCATGAAATTAGCTATTGGTATGCTTCGAGTCTTACATACCTTAAACATGTTCTTGCTTTGCAGAACTACTTGGTAGTCTCTTGCAGCAAGATCACTGTGCTGCACCAGAAGCTTCAGAATCTGAAAGTCAGCAGGTCACTTAGTCATCAAAACTTTCTGTAGATAGCTAAGTATTCTCCATATTATGTATGCCCTTGGATTTAAGGAAATTTTCTTTATGTAAATGTGATTTTAAGTGTTAGAGATGTGATATCATATGCTTGTTCTGCTTTTCCCCTATTCATCCACTTCTGTTTTTACCT
Organism: Indicator indicator; assembly: GCF_027791375.1. Classification (NCBI taxonomy): domain Eukaryota; kingdom Metazoa; phylum Chordata; class Aves; order Piciformes; family Indicatoridae; genus Indicator; species Indicator indicator. The sequence continues at coordinate 8,026,757 of NC_072013.1, read as the reverse complement.
ATATTCCTTAAACTGACATGAATCACTGTGACTACTGTTATGTTGCATTCTGATGTACTTGGCTTTGCAGAACAACCTGGGAAGCAATAACCCTTTGTATGGGACAGTGTTTCATTTTTCTCTTTTGCAGGTGTCAGATATACATATCAGTAAATTTCAGGATCCCAAACGAGCTTCCGACTTAGAAAAATTCTGTACTGAAACGATTGATATAATTCAGCCAGCTCTTGTTCTAGCAACAGGTAAGCAATGCAAAAGTATGAATTTCCCATTGGATGTACCATCAAAGGAAGAGCAAATAAGCAAAATTCTAAGATCTCAGGAGATCCTACAGATCTCAAGGTTTTAAAGCCTTAAGGTATCTTAAGCAGTGGAAATGGAATTGTGGCTGAAGATAGACTGCTGGAAGCAGAAGAGAGTAACTTGTCAGGATAATTAGTTTCTGACCGATACCTTGTGTCTGATGGTGAGTTTAGTGTGGATTTTACATAACAAAGATGTAATTAGGCAATACAGCTACTGCTGTCCCACTATTTGTCACTATACCTTAGTCCTTGCTAGCACCTATCTTCCCTCTTGTCCTCCTGGCAGCAATTCTACACCAATCTTAGTACTTGAAATTAAAGAAGTGAGCAGTGTCTCTGATTAGTCATTTAGAGCCTGTTCCTCTCTCAGAACAACCCCTGCTCATTTGTAGGAATTTCGTCTGTCAACTAACATAAGATCTCATTGCTGTTTCCAGTTGAACATATACCAAGACAGCTGGAAAGGGACTTGCCATTTCATTTGATAGCTGCCTATTGCTTTTGAAATGGATTAAGTTTTGGCAAGCATATCAAAAAGACTTTGAGCCATTACTATGTGCAAGGATTTAGAATCTTAATGCTAGATCTGGACTTTTGTTTCTACAGAGAGTTACTTATATGCTCCTTGCTTTTTAAATTAAGAGTTCAGAAATAGCTAGTATTCATCTTCAAACTAGCAATGCAGGGAGGCATTACTGTGTGAAGAGAAGTGGGAACGGTTTGATCTTCAGTTGGAGCTTGAGATGATACAGGTGGTGTGAAGTTAAGCAAAGCTGCTGTGCCTAGAATATTGAGGTATAATGAATGTGTAACAATTTTCTTGTGGCATTTGTAGAAGTGCTGCAGTGAGATGGTTGACAGATGTTTGGCCTCACTGGACCAGATGACGGGAGCATCCAGATTGCACACAAGAGGCCTACAGCCACTTACAGTGGGAGGCTAGGATTGCATGCTTGCCTAGTTACAGTATTTGCATAAGCTGTGTAGGACTCTAGTTAGATCTCACCTTTGTACACTTCTAGGTGATCTGACAGATGGTAAGACAAGAGATAAACTGGGATCTGATCAGATAGAAGCAGAATGGAAAACTTACCAGGCAGTCCTGAAGAGACTAAGGGTCATGAAAAAAACCAAGTGGATAGACATCAAAGGGAATCATGGTAAGAATGAAATGAAACATCAGTTTCTTTCCTGTGATTGCAGAGCTGATGTCAGCAAGCCCGAATACAGAGCTCAAGTGTTAGTGCTTACTAGCGTGGTAGTGGTGGCTATGAGTTGGTAGAAGGGCTTGCCACCCACTGTCTGCTCTACTGAGGGCACAGTTTGTTTACAGACACTTGCTGCAGTTTTTAGTTTCAGGGAATTCAGAGTCTTTCTTTACTGTTTCGCCCCTGCCAAGTGGTAGAACATAGCTTCAGTTTCCAGCACATTAGTTGACATACCCCATCTTTTCATGGAAGGGCAAACTGTAACATTACCCTACTGAAGAAACTGCTCTCCACAGGTTTAAATTAAAAACTATCACACTTGTGGCAGTTAGTGGAAATTTGGGCTCTTCCCAAAGAACTCATGGCAGTTTTTACACATCATAGTTGTCACTACATTCAAACACTAGCCAACAACCTTGTAGGCTTTATAAGCCAGATGTTACAGGAAGGACAAAGCTTAGAAAGTCTAGGGCTGGAAATAAAAAAGGTGCAGTCTTCGTTGTATACAGCCCATAGATGACACTTCACTCTCATTTCCCAGTAAGGCTACTGTTACCAGCCTTAATGGAGAGGTGAACCCCAGCTGCAGCACAAACCTCCTGAAGTTGCTGACTGTTTTACACATGCTATGCGCTGATGCTGTTGCGATTTTATTTTCCTTGGATGAGTTAGGTGTTACTTATAGAGAATGCACACAGTCCAAAAAGCTTTTGGAAAGATTTATGGCCGAAGTGGAGACACATGGCTAGCTTTTAGCTACTAAGTGGCAGTTAACATTCCCACAACAACTTTGAATTGAAACTTAAGAAAACTATTCCCACTTTTAGTTTAACTGCATCAAGTGTATAATATCTTCTCTGCATAGTTAGTCTGCTTGTCAGTTATACATTTTAACAAAATAGCTCTTCAGTGCATGCTAAGACTGCTTCGTCTCGACATTGGGAAATACAGTCCAGAGGTCAGTGATCAATTTCTAAAAGTGCCTTTGGCTTCTTTTTCTGTCCCTTACAGATTCATTCAACGTTCCACACCTGAATAGTGTTCGGAACTACTACAGGTACTTTTATTTACCATACAAATGCTGTTATAGTCAAGGTCAAAGTCACTAAATACTCTGTTTTCAGATATCACTTATTCTTTTTCACTGACTTTTCCTGTAGTGCAGGATCATGTTTGCCATTTAATCTGTCTTTTCCATTACCAGGTAGTAGTACAGAATTGAATGAGAAAATAAATCATTCTTTGAGCAGATTTCTTACCTTTTATCCCTTTGTGTTTTGTAATTCGACATATTGTAAATCTGCCTGTGTCTAGGAAATGTTCTGTGTCATGTGTTCAGTCTCCTCAGAACACTTGTGTGATATATCTCTGTAAACCCCAAAGTGTTACCAAAGAATGCTTTTCCTCCTTAAAACAGATAAAGAAAATGAAAGCAAGATAAAGCTTCACTTTTTTTTCCTGTTCATTCTGCATGTTGAGAGGGCTTTTTATGTCAAATGCATCTGTTATTTTTGTGAGCCCTTTCTTTACGTTTGAGTCATTTTTAAAAGCTCAGAGAAGCAAGAAGGCAGATGATGATGAATGGAGAAATGTTCTGGAGGAACACACTTGAGATCTAGATGTGGAGGTAGGTGAGGAAACTTTCCCCCTTGAGCTGTGTGTTTTGCTTATATGTTGTAAAAGTAGCCTCCGAAGTGACTCACGTGTAACTTCTCAGTTTCTCCTGGCCTTCACATCTGTATGTAAAATCTTATCTCATTATTTTGGTGGTGTTTTCAGTTTTAACTCTTTGGAACTAGAGGAGGACTTGGAAATCTAAATTCTACACTAATTCAGGCTCTTAGCCACCCACTTTGCACTAAGAACACAGATTGAACATCTGATAGTTCAGTTTGCCTCAGCTCTTGTGGGCCAGCAGGAGCAGATTCATTTTCCCTTAAATTCTGTAGGATACAGCAGTTGCATCTGGAGGAGAACATGGAATTCACATGCGAATTTACCACGATGGGATGCAAGTAAGGTGCCAACAAGGCTTTTGGATGCACTAATGCAGTGCACATTGATGTATTTTTTGCCACAGTTGTGGTTACCTGACAGTCTAGTCTTCTACTCTAGTTTAAGGCTGCCATCAGAAGTCCTGCTGATGCACATGGAAAGATGTAACACCAGTGAATTTGCCATAGCATCCCTGAATCGTTGTTTGGTATGGACAAACTTATTGTTTGGAAAGATGCATGAATCACCTGCCTCTAGTCCACAGTGAAGATACACTAATAGCAGAAAGGGTTGGAAAGAATTAGGGTAAAATTTCAAAGCACTTTAGCCAATCTAAGAATTTATGAGTGAAATTCTGAATCAGATTAAAAAGCCTCTGCTTATTAATTAACAGTTTTTTGTTAAAGAAATGGGATCTCAAAAAGGATTTTGCTTCATTGAAGTCTGTAATCATGGCAAAATAAAGAAACTTTAATGAGATTTATCATAATTTCTATCTGAACAGTGGCACCAAGAATCTCGAAAAGCTATTAAGCATCACTAGAGGCAGAAATGTCTTTACAGGGACAATTTTATTAATCTAATGCATTAATAAAATATAAAGATTAAGAAAATTTTTAGTAAATGTGCTACACTCCAGGAAGGTAGAAAGGAGAGAGTGAAATAGTCTTGTGGAAGCCACCTTCTGCTGTCACAGAATCACAGAACGTTAGGAGTTGGAAGGGACCTTGAAAGATCATCTAGTCTAACCCTCCTGCCAGAGCTGGATCACCTAGAGTAGGTCACACAGGAACATGTCCAGGTGGGTTTTGAATGTTTCCACAGGAGATTCCACAACCTTTCTCAGCAGCCTGTTCCAACATTTTGTCCGCTTCACAGTGAAAAGTTTTTCCTTTTGTTCACATGGAACCTCCTATGCTCCAGCTTGCACCCATTGCCCCTTGTCCTATCATTGGACATCACTGAGAAGAGCCTGGCTGCATCCTCCTGACATTTGCCTTTCACATATTTATGAACATTAATGAGGTGACCCCTCAGTCTCCTCCAAGCTTAAGAGCCCCAGCTCCTTCAGCCTTTCCTCATCAGGGTGATGTTCCACCCCGTTAATCTTTTTTGTGGCTCTGTGCTGGACTCTTTCAAGCAGTTCCCTGTCCTTGAACTGAGGGGCCCAGAACTGAATGCAGTATTTCAGATGTGACCTCACCAGGGTGGGGTAGAAGGGAAGGAGAACCTCTCTTGAGAGATCTCTATGAAAATAGTGGAGATAAGACTTGATATGTCTAGGTAAGCAAGGAAAACTTCTTTTTGAAAAAAAATCTTTCAGATACCAACAATAAACACATGACAATTTTTTTTTTTTTTTGCCTTCATAGATCTCCTTTGATGAAGAATGTTGTAGGACCCTGCCACCCTGTCGTCTTGCCTATTAGTTTTGTATTGTTCATGCTGCTGGCATACCCTTTATCTATAAAAAAGCACCATGTTGGTCAGGGAAAATGTATTTATGCTAATGTTTTGAAAATGCTTGTGTGCTAATCTGGTACTTGCCTTAACACATGATCTATATAATGCATCTTCTTCGAGTACAGACTTTTCGGTGCCATTGACCTTTAAGAAGAGACTTCCTGGTAGTAACAAGATGAAGCTAGGCTAATGCAAGAAGTCTGTCCTTCATACTAGGCAGGTAATTTTTGTCATTGCTGCAACTTTCCTAACAGCAATATCTCCATTGTATTTTGGCAGGAAATACTCCGCCTGGCATAAAGATGGCTCTTTCCATTACATCCACACCACTTCTTTTGGGAACTACTCATTCATCTGTGTGGATGCCACACTCAACCCAGGCCCTAAGAGACCCTATAATTTCTATGGGATTTTAAACACGGTATTTTATATGTTTTGGTATTCCATTTTGCTGGCTGTTTTATTTCTACAGTGGTTGGTTTGGGAGGGCTTGGTTGGTTGTTTTTATAAAGAAGAACTGACTGAAATACTTACGTTTATCTAAAAGAATCTTCAGGCTTTTAAGTTATGATGCATGTTGGACATTTATCTAGAAAAATGAATGTGTCACAGAGTATCTGTGGCTTATCTCTTAAGGAATAATCTAGTACAAAAAATATCAATTAGTCATTTTAAGGACACTGTTGGCAGTTTCTTAGCATTTAGGTAGATTTGAGTAGTAATTTCCTTACAATGTTGTAAAGAAATGTGTCTGAGGCTTGACTTGCTGAGGCCATAAAAATGACATGATATTGCTTAGGAAGATTAACATTAACCCCAATGCTTAAGTCATATATCATCTTAGATAACATTTTGCTTCCCTTTGATGTTTTTCTCTGTAGTGTTTTGATATGCTATTATTGAGATACTGTTCTGAAGTGCTGGCAGACAGTTACTTTTTTCTGGTAAACAGATGTCATATTTTGCCTGTGATAATGGCCTCAATGATCAGTAAAATGTTCTCCTCCTAATCTTGTCTAAAGCAACTTAAGATAGTAGAGATAAGTGTAAAGTGAAGGGGTTTCTGAAATCAGCTCAAGCGTGTTGTCTCTGACTATATAAATGAGAAGCAGAAAGGGCAGAAAGACCATTTACCAAAATCTCTCTTTACATCACACTTTTCATGTGTTTGATTGCAAGGAAGCTGCTGAGTATCTTGTTTTCACTTTATTATGCCAACATGGGATGTTGGGGATCCATCTAATTAGTACAATTTGTTCATGCACAGGTCCCTGAAGCAACAGAGTATTATCTGGGTAAAAAAAAAAAGATACATTGTTTTCTTAGGTTTTTTTCTTCTGCTTTCCTTTTATTGTTCTTTCCAAATAGCCTGATTGTTTATTTGTCTTTCAACCATCTTCCATTCCAGAATCAAATGGAAGAGCTTTCTTTAATGGCAAAAGCAAGTCTGCACAGCAATCATACAATCTGGTTTGGCCATTATCCCACCTCAACAATCATCTCCCCAGCCCCAGGAATAAGAGCATTAATGAGGCAAGATGTTTCATTTTTGTCCTGTACGTTTGGAGTCTGAGATGCATTTCTTGCCTCTCTGTACATGTTTGTCTGTCACTTTTCAGGTTTTCTGTAGTAGCATTTCCTTCTCACCAAAACAATCATGGTTCTTATGTCCTTTTATTAGTTCTGCCACAGCCTATTTATGTGGACATTTGCACACAATGGGTGGGCTGATGCCAGTCTTGCACAGTCAGCACCATGGTGGCACTCTGGAACTTGAATTGGGAGACTGGAAGGATAACAGGAAGTAAGTAAACTTCAAGGGAAGTGTTAGATCTGCCTGACTGCTTGTGGCTGTTAATGCTTTTGAAAAATGTCTCTGTGTCTAAGTTAGGGACTTTTTCCCCTATGCCAACAATATGCTAATAAATTAAATAATTTTTAAAATTTATTCTTGATATTTAGAAAGTACAAAGAGGGCATCTAAATGTCCATTTAGTATATATTTAGTCTTCAAAGCAAATAAATTGTAAAAAAAATTCAGCATCACTACAAAATACACATACTCTGCACCAACTGTTAGAATTTTAGAGACCAAAATAGTCTAGCTGAGAAATGTTACCTCAGCAGCATATCAAGAAGTGTCTGATGCTACATGGAATGCATAGCAGTGCCTTAGCTTTTCTTCTGCAGTAATCATCAGAAAGATGCTTGGATATATACAGGAAGAGAGCACATTGGGGTCTTTTTCCATAACTAAAGTATTACCCAGACACTGTAGTAATGTACATTATATTTGAATTATTTAACATAATGTTAATTCATCTGGTTCATGTACAAAATTCAATACATCTTGACATTTGGAATTCTGAATAGTGCTTTGGTGATTTATAACAAAATTAACTTGCTCAGAGCTAACCAGCTGAACAGTTAATACAGCAGAACTGGTTGATACAGGATCATCAACAGAATAAATGGAGAATAAATCCAACAAATTCTGTTCAGGAACACGGGAAACATGGTAATCAGTTGTGCATATAGTAGCTAGTAGCCACAAAATCTTTTTCCTTTCCTTATAGATATCGGATCCTCGCATTTGATCATGACCTCCTCAGCTTTGCAGATCTGAAGTTTGAAGAATGGCCTGTAGTTCTCATCACCAATCCCAAATCCTTCCTTTACAGCAGTTCTGCTCATGAACCACTAGTCAAAATTCTTCATTCCACTCATATCAGGTATAATCTCTTGATTTCACAGTATTTAACATTTCAGTAGTTGGCCATAGTATACATCTATATTTATGTATAGCTACACAAAACTATTTCCACTGTTGTCAGAATTCACTTTTCTCTAGAAGACTGTTCTTGAGAGCTCACTTTGTATTATATATGTTATAAAAGGAAATTATGTAGTAATTTATGTTTGTTTATGCAGTTATTTCCCCAGAAGTCAGTTGGACTTTTTTTATGTGGCCAAAGCTGGTAGAGTTAGAGTAACACATAATATTAATCTCACATGTTGACCTTGCCCTCCCTGATTTCAGGATTTTGTCTGTGTAGTTTTCCAAGTGTGTTCTCTATTGACTTTGGACTTAGCCTTTTCAGGTTTCAGTTTTGCATCCTTTGCATTTTAAAACATCTTAAGCCTCTGCCAATTTTCATATTTGTTTTAAATCTCTCCAGCTTTCAATTTTTACCTTTTCTACAACGTTTTTCATTCATATTTCAAGTTTCTGTGCCTTTTCCAATATCTTATATTTGCTGTTAGACCAATCTGCATGAAAGATCTGGCTGTATTGCATATGCAGAATTACAATAAAAAGAATTCTGTCATACTGTTCAGGTAGGAAGCAGTACCCTACTACATCTATTTACTTTGCAGTTTCCTATTCAAAACCTCACCTGAACATTCTCCTGATTAAATGTATGAACTGGTATAATTGTTCATCATAACTATATGAGACTCCTTCATTTGACTGAAACATGCTCTGGAATGCTTTTTGGATTACCAGAAATGAAAGAAATTTTATGTGAAATATATTGAGTCTATATTAGTATCACTGTTTCTCTGAACATAAGTACTGCCAAGTGACACTGTAGTTGTTGGTATCTCAGATCTGTAATACCAGTATTGCCTTCCACTCCATCTCTCACTGATTCAGCTGCAAAGACTGAAAAGTCATAGTCCGACTAGCAAAAAACCCCACAACCCCAAAAACCTGACAACAAAACCCAATAACAACCCCCCCATAAAACAAAACAAAACCAAAACAAAGCAGAAATGCAAATCCCACTACCCCCAACAACAAAGGACTTCTTTAAAGAGAGAGAGTGGCAATTTTTTAGTGAAGGCATCTACAAGTATTTGATCGTGTCTGTCTGACTGCCGGAGGATGCATCCCATTTGTATGTCACTTGTGGGATGCGTCCCTCTATTTTTTTGACAGCAAGAGTTCTGAGATTATTTCTGCCAGGACCTGAGGATCTCTGCCATTTTTTCATCTTCATCTGTTCCACAGCCCAGTTTTCTATCCTATTCTCTTGCACCATGCCATACAGAACTTCTCTTTTAATGAAGAGCTACGATGTTACACCTATTTCACTGGTTTAATTTCTAACTCTTCTGAACTGTTACGTTCAAGGTAGCATAATCTTTAGGGACTTTCCTTCAAGAAGTAATGACCAATCTGCAAGTCCTGTGACAAATGTGTTTGTTTTACTGTTTATTCACTGCTTAGAATTCTGGCCTTCTCTCCTTCTGTCATTGTCTCCGTCGATGTCCGTATAGACGGTGTTGACTTGGGGAATGCACAGCAGGTGTCTGGCCCTCTCTATGTGCTGAAGTGGAGCCCTCAAAACTACAGCGATGGGTTCCATCACATAGATGTGACTGTCCAGGTAAGGTACCTGTTGGCATGGTATTGAATTTTGATGTTGTCTGCTCCATCACCCTTCTGCATCACATAACTAGGGACAAAATACATAACAGATTTCTTTTCGTATTTGTCTGATTACATAAAAACCAAATATATTAAATGAATAAACACTTCACTGCTGAGCACTGAAACATTCATAAAGCATCTGGAGGAAAGAAAGTGTTTTTATTTTTAATGAGAAGTATTATTACATGACAGAAGAGCAGTTAATTGGTCAAAAATAAATTATTTTGAGTAGCAGGCAACTTTTAGGTTGTTTTGGGGAAAATATAATGGGTCCTGATCAAGGAAAATAGGAAGGAGCATTGTGTTGGTTCAGAAGGCAAAGGAACTGGATCTGGAAGACTGGAGTGTTGTCTTGGATTATCTGTTTGAGCTTCTGTCCATAACTTCTTACAGGCTGACAGTAAATATGATTTCTGGTATTATATTTTATTTTTGTACCTTCAAATGGTCTTTAAAGAACTCGACCAGACTGTTCTAACACTTGCACAATAGTTGTTCTAATATATTTGCACATTAGTAATGGGAAAGTCAGCTTTATCCTGCTTGGTGAAACCCAGCTAGGTCTTATTTCTAATGTCCTTTCTGTACTGCAAGCGTTCTACCTCCTGGCTGGTTACTGATTTCTGTGATACTTCACTTCAGAAAGCTGCATTTTAGTTTTGTGCATATATTATCATCATTAAAAACACCAAACAAACCACTTCTAAGTAACATTTGAAGAGGGTTGTACATGGAATAGGAAGCTTGCAAATATGTGCTTGTTATGAGATAACTGGATGAGATTCATGTGTTTAATAAGTAGGAGTATTTAATAGAGCAAAGTGCCAAATATGCATGCATCAGTGGGATCTTTCCAGAAAAGCTTCAGTGTTAATTAGCAACTTGAACTAAATGTTTTGTGTACTGCTGGTATCTAATTGCTCTCTTGTTTCATATCAATCTAGGATGCTTCGGGAAGAATTAGCACACAGAGTCATGTGTTTGCTATGGATGAAAACCTCTCTCTAAGATTTGCCTTTTGGCCATCTGTTATCCTTCTCACTGACTTCTATGTTCTAGTAAGTACTTGCAGCAAAATAGCTGTCATTCCATTTTGGTTTCCCCCGAGACTACAGGAGGCATTTTCCTAATTCCTGGTAGACTTCAATTCAATTGCTTTTTTCCATATATGACTCCATTGGAATTGCACAAATATTTCAAGTTTCCTTTCTCAAGTTGCACACTTCAAATGTTAATGTGCAGCGGTGGTTCATGCAAACAGTTGACCTCCTGAAATTAGTCACAATTGGCCATTTTGTGCAATCAAGAAATGGAAAAGAAGCTGCTGGAGGCAGTAGAAAAAAAGGAACATTAAATCAAAGAAAACTCCACTGTCATTTGTTGCGTATTAGCAGAAATGCTGGGAAAAGTCTCACATCATCTGCTGATATTATAGCTCGCTCTAGCAAAGAGGAAGGCAAAATTGACTTCAGAAAGTCATACAGAGTATGACTTCCAGGTCATACAGTGGAGTTACAGCTCCATACATGCAAGGAAAGCATGTCATAGTAGTTTAGGTGCACTTCGAGAACAACATAGAAAAGTCTATGTGACTACGGATAGTATCATAACTGGCTCAGAATTACTCTGTTAGCTTTGTTAATCAATATTCTCCTCAATATCTTGAACTGCAGTTCTATTCAGTAGAGCGCTCGGAAATGTTTCACATAGGAAATATATTTACACTATTTCAGTGGATGTGTTTTACAAACCCATCCATTGAAAGACTGAGATCTGTCACTTGCAGCCATCCAAAGGAATTCAAGTCAGTAAGATGCAAGTCCAGTAACTTAAAAACTCTTGAGCTTCTTTTTACTTTTCAGTTCAATGACACCATCAAGCTCTGGTTATGTATTTCAGTTAGAAATCGTGGTATCATCCTAGCAGTGTCCATAAAGCATGCTCAAAAGCAGCTGCTCCTGCAGGGCTGCCTTACAGCCACTAACTGTCTTTTCAGGCTCGTGTGCTCTTTGGGCTGATTGTGCTGATTCAGATTGCCTTGCTTGTTGTTTTCAGATACCTCCAAAAGCCCGCACTCAAAGGTATGATCCAGTGGGTTTTGTAGATCTAATTTTCCCTGAACTTTTTTTTAATATTTACCTGTATGCTAACAATATAAAAATACTTGGACTGTTAATTTACATAGGAATTTTGTATTTGATTCTGTGAGGTTTGATTGGCTTCTCAGAAGCTGCTCTGAAAGGGACTCAGTAATCCTTCAGTATATCAAGTAAAGTAAAACTGAAAACATGCTCAGTTATCTTTAAACACAAATTAACAAAAATTCAGCAAATTGAAATTTAAAGGTTTGATTTTCATACTGAAGGAATGTTTAAGTTTTTTTATTAGTTCTGTTTGTGTGGTTGTTTCACTGTAGCTGGCACAGAATTCTCTGTGACCTCAGTGGAGAAACAGATTTCCTTCTACAAAAGTATTTTTGGGTTAATCTTTGCAAAGAACATTAACAAGCTTGGGTCTTTCTCAGAAAAATATTAATGTTTTGTTTGTGATAAATCTGGTAAATGAAAATGAATACTGTTAAGCTTGTGGTGTTTATCCTTTAAACAATTGTTTGAACCACACCTTGCTAATGAGATTTTTTCTGGAAGGCACCTCCCTTCCTATTCATGTCAGTGTATGTCCCTTCCTGTATACTCAGAATCACGTAGCATCCTAAGGTAACTACAGCAACTGCTGCTGTAGAAAAAGAAGAGATGGAACTCAACAGCAAAGAATGAAAAGACCTAGCACTCTGGGATCAGCTAAGTCTCTGCAGACCATGACAAGGATTTTACAAATTAGTTAACAAATTTGTTGGAGCTGTTGATTTCCAGAGGTCAAGCTTGCCCACTGGGAGTTAATGCTCTGTGAGAAGGACAGCCACAGAACAGGTGACACTCTAAGCTAACTTTTACAGGAAGGCTTTCAGTCAATGAGTCACCTGCTTCAGGTAGGAAATCCACATGGCTGGTTGGTTTTTTGACTGCTAATATCACACACTGATCAGAATGCTACCATTTTAAGGCCTACCCTTCATTCTATCTCAGCTGCTACCAGATCTCACTAAGGAGATTTTATCACAGAAAAGCATTCAATCTAGTCCATGCTGACCTACCTGCCTTTTTGGGTTTGCTGATTTGAATCTCTTAATTTAATATGAACTTTCTCCATGTTTTTCATTCTAGCTAACTTCATTTTCTGGGTATAGAATGGTTGTTCAGTTTTATTTACATACAGTAAGTGTACTTGTGTAGAATGGCAGCTTGTCCTGCAGTTTTTAACATAGATTGACATACCCATCAGTTTCTTACTTTCAGTAATAGTAGAAATGCATTCCCTTGTGTTTGTTCTGTAGACCTACCAGGTATTATTTATATATTTCTTACATAATAGACTGAGTAAATGATGTGCAGATTTGTTTCATAAAGACCACTATTTTTGTATATATATGTTTGTATATATATATGTGTGTGCAACCTGAATCAACTGTGTTTCTCTTAAATGTTGTCCCTCTTTAGAAAAGCCAGGATTGCTTACTCTCACCTCGTATTCCCTTCATATCTTCAGTAAAACGAACACCTTCTTTTACTCAGTTCTGGTTCTGAATTTATACACCATTCTTGGTAAGTAACCTAGAGTACTGGAGGACATAAATTAGTACTTTCAAATTACACATCAGGTCCTGGTGAGAAAAATTGAGACTTCTAACATTTTAGAGTTAGAAAATCTATGTGGAACTTGAGAAGTTATTGTTCAAAGAGACTTAGTTTGTTTGTAAGAAACTAACTCAGAAGCTCTGGAATTAAATACATCATTGAAGTACTCTGGAAGCAAAGTGGATATTTTTTATATTTAATTTGTTTTTCATTTACTCTTTGAGTAAGATCTGGTTGTTCCTTGGTGTTGAATGAGTATATGGAACGTACATTTCTCATGACATGTCACTAAGACACCTCAGTTTTAGTTTATTTCTCCTCTGATAGTACTAAAATAGCAACTTTCTGGGCAGTCAGTGTGGTATGCAGAACACTGCAGCCTGCCCATTTTGACTTCTAAGCTCAGGCAAGCTGGTGTAGCTTAGGACCATGTCTTTTATGTCTTACTGTAATTCTAGGGACATGCCAGCATTTGAAAGGGTTGACCTTTTCACTGCTTTCATAAGGAAAATATTATATGTGGTCTTGAAAACTGTCACAGAGATGAAACCAACTTGAGTATTTTCATTGCACACCACAACTTAGTGGTCTGCCATGGTATTTTCTCATCAGGAACATTCACCAGATTGTTGTTCGTGGAGTTGAAAGCATTGGGCTTATTACTATAGACAAGCAATAAAGAAGTATTTCCCCAGTTAACTGCTTTATGCTCAGGAGGTGCCAGTATGAAAAAGGGCCATGTCTATGCTGTGCTTTCTGATGGCTCTGTATGTTTGTTTTCCTCTCTTTCAGGACCATGGTTTGTAGGTGAACTGATAGATGGCCAAGTGGGGGCTTGTTTTTCCTTTGGAGTGTTCACTGGTGGTTCCTTCTTACAGGGCAGTCTGACATTTGTTGTTGGGATTTTACAGGTGCATATTTACAAAAATTAAGGCTGACAAACTGTTTTCTTCTGGGAAGTCGGGTTTGGGGGCTTTGGGGTTTTTTTGTTGCTGATGTTGTTTTGGTGTGAGTTTCTTTTAATAGTTTTATAAAGAAAGGAATCTTGGAAGGTTAGAAATTAGTGGTGATGCCTGACTACAACAGCTATTAACCTTTCTGCAAATTTGTTAAAGGCAGGAAGGAGATTGCACGTTATTTTCTCAGGCTTCTGTCTATTTGATGTTGCTTTGAACTCCCTGAATGTCTGGGTTAGAGGACATCTCTACGGATTTACCACTCTAAATGTTTTTTTATCCTCAGCACATGCACAGGTTGCAGTGGTGAATCAAGAGAAACTGAATGGCCATGACAGTTCCTATGGAGTGAATAACCTTTCAGATCAGCAGGTGTCACTCTCAGAGTACATACCAGTTTTCCTAGCAGTCTGACCTGCCTGTCCTCTGGTTTTCCCACCTGCCATTAGACTGAGAGACAGGGTAGTTCTTTGGTATTTAAGCCAGACCAAGCTGGTGTTGCCTCCTTCATGGGCCCTCCCTTAGGCCAGTGCTGACACTGCAGTGGGCTGGATAGAGAGATAAACCAACGTTAAGGGCCTTGCTTTTTTACTGTGCTGGTATTTTGCCAAGTCTAGCTCTCTGAACTTGTCCCAAGAGAGGTCAGATGCATGTCAGTGCCTCCCACTGCCAGGGAGTGGGCAGGAATGCCTCAGTGGGACCAAGGCACAGGCAGCCACAGCTCTTGTACAGTCTTGCAAGTGCATCTTGAGATTCCAGCTCTGGGAAGTGTGTTCAGCCCTTAGAATGGAACAGTTTTACATTCCCTTATCTTTCTAAGCCCTCACATATGCTACCCACAACACTTGGCTTGGTCATCATCTTATTTTTCTCTGTTCTTCTTTTCAGATGTTGTTCTTCAACCTGCCACTAACAGCCTACCTGTGCTGGTGCCTGCTGCTGCGATGCCAGGGTCACAGCTTCCGCTCTCACTTCCGTCATGTCCGACGCCTCACAACTGTGCTTGTTCACCTGGCAGTGGCACTGCTCCTGGCCTGGCAGGTCTACTCCTGCTATTTCCTGCAGAGAACCTATGGGACCTTGGCTTTCTTCCTCTCCCCAATGAGAACATGGCTGGTGGTGCTGACCTCAGCTCTGATTTATAAAACATGGACACTACAATCATCTGAGCTCAGAACTTACATAGCAGAAATGAAAAACTGTCAGAGGTCCTGAAGTACAACTTTTAAGTATTCAGAGTTCTTTGACTTAAAAACTGTCAAAACACAGAAAACAGTTTTGTGATGCTGGATTCCCAGCTGCACCTGCATCACTACAGAGCGGTATTAAATGGTAAATGTATAACAATATGCAATAAATGCTTTTATTGTATTCTGTTATACAGTATACTGTATAATAGCTGCTATATAATACAGTTACATGGTATTGGCAGGGGGTAGGGCTGGACAGCCACTGAGGGACACATGCTCTCTATTAATCCCTCTTTCTTTTCCCAAAGGGGAAGAAAAGGGAATGAGAGAGAGACCTGTGGGTTGGGAAAGAAAACTAAAACACTGAAGAGAAAATAATAACAATAATAAAACAGTAACAACAATCTACAAAACCAAGATGGAGCCCAACCCCTCTGATGGCAACTATGTCACCATCACCACTGGTGCTGTGGCACTGGGAAAGTCCCAGACTGCACTCAGCCACAGATGGGAACTGGATTCAGGAACATACGGATCAGGGAGAAGGGACAGAATCCTCCTCAGACACTGGCCCTTGAAGAAGCAGCTTCACCCTTATGAACCTTAGCTTTATACTGAATATGACATACAGGGAATGGAATATCCTTTTGGTCAGTTTAGGGTCACCTGTCTTGTCCACTTCTCCCCCTCCTAGATGTGGCCTTTTACCCCCTACGTGGTAAGCTGAATTTAGCATTGACCTTGATCTGCACAGGAGCAACTATAACCAAGAACCTTTCTGCAGTTATTGATCCTTAGTAGTAACTATAAACATGGAGTTTTATCACTTCTAGAAGCAGACACTGCCTGCAAAAGCATGTAGTTAACTTCAGAAAGTGCTGTCACTTAGAGGACACTGAGCTGAAAAGTAAAATTACTGAACATAATTAGTTCTGCTCTAGCTCAGACAACGACAATATACAGTAAATTGTATAATAATCTCTGTAATAGGGAGGTTGCAATACAGAAGAAAGATACGTCCCTATGGATCACTGTCTACATTTAGCCCATAGCCAGAGCTAAGCAACAGCAGCTGCTCTATCACCCAATGGCCCCTGCCCAGCCAAGAAGACTATGGCTGATATGTGGTTCTGTCCCTGAGAAACCAAGACAATCACAAATGGAAATGTTTGCTTATTGCTACTGTGAGTAGAAAAATAATCATTAAATTCTTGCTTTTTATAATGCTGGGAAAAGTGAGCATAGATCTTGATCATGAGCTCCTGGATTCGTGCTCATCTTTGCTTCTTCGTTCAAGGTTTACATGTATTTTTACAAGCCTAGATCAGATGCCTTTATGAAGTAATGGGTACTGCCAAGGTGCTGTGGTGGCCTTCACAGTACGAGTCCTCTAACACTTGTCCTGTTCATAATGCTATGTACAAGCAGGTGTGATAGGCCACCTGAGTACGCTGCGGGCTCATATTCAGCCGGCTGTTGACCAACACCCCCAGCTCCTTTTCCACTGGGCAGCTTTCTAGCAACTCTTCCCCCATGGGATTACTGTGACTCAAGTGCAGGACCCAGCACCTGGCCTTGTTGAACTTCACAGAATGGGCCTCAGCCCATCAGTCCAGCCTCTACAGGTCCCTCTGTAGAGCCTCCCTACCTTCAAGCAGATTGATACACCTGCATCACTTGGTCTTGCCTGCGAACTTACTAAGGGTGCACTCAATCCCCTTTGTCCAGATGATTGATAAAGACATGGAACAGAACTGACCCCATTTGTATGGTCTGATGGCCCTGTCTGAGGGTGAGGGAGTCAGAGCTGCATTTCTGGGTCTCAGTTAAATGCACCAAAGAGTGACCTAGAAAAACACATTTCTTTATTTCCAGTTTTTCCATGTCTAAAAATGACAGAGCGGTAATTTTGAAGAATGCAATGATCCAGAGCCAAGAGAGCTGAGGTGCCTTTATCTGTAAGGTAAGGAGAACACTAGGCAACTTCAGAAGACTGCTGAGTGGAACATATAGAATACTTTAGGTAATTTCACAGTAATTATTTATGGCTCCTCAAGAAAAAGGAGGGATAATTTACTGAGAAATAGCAGCAGCTGTAGTAGAACTTGCAGGAAAATAAACTGATTTGGAAGAAAATATTAACAACAACTATGTCTTTGTTATTTCTAAAAGTTGACAGTTCTCCTATTCCTTAATTCATGTTTCTCAATGATTGATGATAGAAAAAGAGAGTAGCAGCTCTGACTTGCCTAAGTTAATACACTGTTAAGAGAATTACAGAATGTCCTTTGCTGCTATGCAAGTTTGTTTTGCACATCTGTTAGAAAATCTGAGGCAGGGCACAAAATCTACATGTGAGAAACACTACTGAAAACCAATAAAACTGACATTCTGCAATTAAAGTACTTTTATGTGACCAAGGAACATTATTTAGTGCCAATAAAATACTTCCTATCTGTACCATGACCATGTTCTGAAATGAGACTTTTCGTTGTTGCCGTGGTAGCAGTTGATCACAATGTAATCAAATCTCAATGTAGTCAAATGCCTCTGAACAATGTCTGCTCTACAGACATAGCCATTGCAGAATTTTGGTGCCTAACAAAGAAAACTTTCCTTGTTCCATCTTAATTCAGATTTTCTCCTTAAGGGAGAAAACACAAAAGTTTTCCAACATTCTGAAACCTTACTAGGAAACTATTAACTTTGCTGCTGAAGCTGTACAATGTAACACAGGAAGACACTATTTACCAATACCTTATTTAAAGTTTAATTCCTTATGTCTCAGCAGGCTAAAAGTTCTTAGACGCTCAGACTAGGGGCAAGCCTCTGATTTAGCTGTCCTTAGAGCAAGTGGTTGCTGAGGTTAACAAAAATCAAATATAGCATGTTTTTCCCTTAAAATTCAAACAAAAATAAAATGTTTTCATAATATGCAGCCCATGTCCCAGAACACATTACCAGTCACTTAAGTGAGGCAGGGATAACTGGGAAAACCTCTGACACCAATGTAGGTATGATAAACCTGTGAACCACCCCACAACAAATAGTGCCTTGGGTCCTGTTGGCCGCTCTGGTGAGACTCTGGAACAGGTTGCCCAGGGAGGTTGTGGATGCCTCCTCCCTGGGGGGTGTTCAAGGGCACGTTGAATATGGCCTTGAGCAGCCGAGTCTAGCTGAGAAGCTTCCCTGCCCATGGCAGGAAGGTTGGAGTAGATGATCTCTGAGGTCCCTTCCACACTAAGCCGTTCTATGCTTCTGACATACACTTCTCTTTTTTTCTAAAATGCTACTGCATGGCTCTTTTGGGGCAAGAGTAGCATCTCAAGCAGTTCATTACCAGGACAAATCATGAAACGAGCAAAGCAAGTGGTAGCTCGTGGAACCAGACTGTTGAGGCACTTTACACACTGCTGGCAGCCACTCGTGTGATCTGTGACATCACTCGTTCACAGTATAAATGCTTCTGTTACAATACTCTGCAGGGTTTGGTTCTTTTTTTTAACCTGCACGGAGGAACTCCTTTAAAATACTTCATTGCCATTTGAAAGTACTCTAAAAGGCCACTTGAAAGGATTATTTGAAAAGGAAAAAAAATACTGAAAATGTCTTAAAAAAAAAAAAAGATAATGAAATATATTTGAAAGTCTCTTAGAAAAAGCAAGTGTCATTTTTCATGCTGCTCTTTGCTTATGATGGAATTCTTGTGTCAACAGCAAAACATTCAAGATGCTGTGCAATGCACAACATAAACTAGGCAAAAAAGAGAAGTTTCTTTTATGTGATTTACCCTCAGTGCTCCAAGGGCTGAACAAAACTTGCAGAGGCAAGTTCCCAAAGGAATGCCATTGCCATGCATGATTTCCTATAACTGTCATGTGTGAAGGCCTGTGCAATCCAGTGATCACAATAAAGAGATCTTGGCATTCAGTGTAGTGTGACAGCAGGGGCAGAGGCTTTTTCCATGTGCTTTTCCCACTCCAGCATACTAAACTGATAAATTTTGAAAACAAAAAAACCCCAAAACCCCAAAAAGTTCAAAGAAAAAGAACCCCTTTCTGGAGCTGGCCTAGGCAGGGGCAGCTGGGAGAGATTTGTGCTTGCAAGGCACTAAAAGCTCACCCAAGCTGCCCATCTCCACGACGTGGAGCAGGCTGTTACAGTTTGAAATGTTCACTGCTGCCTGTGCAACATTTAAAAAGGATTTTTACTGCCAAAAGCAAGATGTACTTATTACTCTGGGGGAGTGGGACATAAAGACATGTCTAATGTAAATGTTGCTTCTCCCAGTTTGAAGCCACTACCCCTTGTCCTGTCAGTACATGCCTTTGTAAAAAAATTCTCTCCATCTGTCCAGTAGACCTCCTTCAAATACTGGTGGGCTACTATAATGCTGATAGAACCTATACTGTTTTCCACAGCTTACCTAACTACAGGAATGCTGCTGCTATTAAGCTGCTTTTAGAAGAATCAATATCTCAGCATGATCTTACTCTGGATCCCTTCTCACATCATCAGATCTTAATAGGCGTCTGACTTGTGTGGATTACTAAGCAATTCCTGTAAAAATATTAGTGCTGGGAATTTTGTAATGTCATCACATTTTGTCTCACTTGTGAAAAACAACTTCCCAGACAACTGTCATTCCTGGAAGGTGTGTCAACTCACAGTGACAAAGGTGAGCTCACTCTGGAGTAGCTCTTCAGCAGATACTGTTCAAAAGTACAAAATCTGTACTTTGGACAAACAAACACAACTCTAGAAACCATTAGGTGAGACTGAGGCCTTCACCTATTACACAAGAAAGAAAAGCAACATTTTAGCACCTTTTCAGTAGTGTTTTCTTACACTCAAATGATACAAACTGACCACTTCATAGTTGAAGTCTCTTTTGAAATACACAGGTATTTCATTAGCTTGCTTTGGATACTACCCTATGACAGGCTTCCTTCCAAGCAGGCTGGAATAAACTCTAAGAATGCTCCTCAGGTTTAAGAATAACATTCCATCTGACATGACAGGAATTCAACTCTACAGACAGTGCTTGGGATTACTGCTGTTCCTCCTGCCTCTCAGTGGAACACCCCTAAGAATTACTAAGCCTTGCAAGCCCATGCTGATTTACTTTCACAACTGATTACCATCTATAAATAGTCAATATGCAAGGATTCATAGAATTTCACTCACCCTTGGCTTTTTGTCTTTATTTGCCAACTAGCATCATACTAATTTTACTGCATAAGAATTTGGGCTTCTGCCCCAGTGTGACACTGTTATTAATGCTGCTTGAGTTAGTTATGCTGATGCTATGCTTTCAGCCTAGCTGAAAGTTGAAATATGCATACTGGAAGATTTGAGACCATCTAATGCTTCGCTGCAGGTGTCTTCCTCTTCCTTAAAGCATACAGCATCTGTCACTCTGTCCTTCCTTCTTCTAGGGCCATCTTCAACACTAGAAAATGATAGGACTGCTCTCCCCGTTTCTCACAACCATATTAGGCAATTTTTATAGTTAACTTACTTTTCACAGCATGCAAAATTATTTATAACAACACATTTCTTGCATAGTGTTTCTTTCCTAGTCCTTGGATTCCATTTACTTTGGCCTGGGTAGTGACTCATGCAGATCTAGATAAACCATTCTCTGGACAGCTGGCTGAACCTGCTGTTTGGAAGCACTTCTCTTAAAGACAAACAAATTTAAACCTAAACTATCCACCCATAAATCAGAATGTATCCTGAAGAACCCTATTCTCTAAATAAATATGTGCTAATGGCTCTAAATTTACATAATAGTGTAATTCTAATGTCTTTAAGATAATTATCTGTTCCCTTTTCTGTTCCTTTTGAAGACACATACTTAAACTCATCAGTTCTGGCTGGCTTGGAGTTAAGCCAGTAAAACTTGGAAATGGTGACTCATTTTTCCAGTTTCCCCATTGAGATGTTAAAGACCAGAAAATCTGAGCCAAGGTAAGTTACTGAGAGAACAGAAGGTCAACTGTCTTTGAAGTTAAGTTCTGTATTCAGGCTGCAAGTTCTGAGATTCTGTCACCCTGGAGAGGTCTAAAAACCAGAAGAGCTAATGAAATAATGGAGATTATCATACAGATAACATAACAGTCGATTTTAGAAAAGTAATTCTAAAAACAAAATTTCACTTCAGTCTGGAATGCAAAGACTGGGAAGAGAAGGCTCACCCTACACCTCACCCTCTCTCTGCCGGAAGTATCTGGTTGCTTGCAGATGGAACTGTAAATGAATGTAAATGAATTAGGTCCCAAGTGCTCTAAACAAGGGGATATAATGATACAATCAGAGAAATGGACAGGACAGATCAGTGGAAATTTGTTCCAGATTGCAAAATGTGGCTACCTTTGTTATTAGAGATCTTTAATTCCAGAATGGAATTTTTCATTACAATTATCTGTGTAAATGAGAACAGTAATATTCTAAAATGATTAGCCAGACTGATTGGACTGTCTCGTCAAATTTACACTAGTGAGTTAAAAATTCTTAGAGAAATTTGGGAGCACCGAGACAAACTAGCATGGGAATGGGGCACAATTCTATTCTAACAACCAAAACTAGGTGGCTGCACACTACCTGCTTATTGGAAATGGTTCCTGGGATGTTCTAACTTTCAAACCATACCCATGAAATCAATGCTAGCAACTGCCAAAATCATGTCAAAGAACCTATTACCCACTTTTAGTTAAATGATTGCATTCCTATTCCCAGTTCCATTCACTTTATTAGCACCCCAGAATATCTGCTTTCAGTACATACTGAACAACTTAACAGTTTATTTAAGGAAATGGAAATTAGGATAAGTAAAAACTTGCTCACTGTTAGGGAGAGAATGCCATCATTTTACCTGAAGCAATGACTTTTACTTAGAAACTGAGACAATCTGTTTTCCAATATTGCCTCCATTCATCATGGACTGGAAAGCAGCTGCAAGAGAAATCATGAAATCAGTCTGTGCCAAGCGAAATGTGACAAGTAACTTTAAAAAAGAAAGAAAAGTTAAAAATGGTAGAAGCAAATGTAATAAACAGCTCCCGAAGATCATGTTTTGCACCTTAACAGATGATGTGCAAAATTAAGAAGAAAACAAACAAACAAATCCTAGTCTCTAATAAACTGGAAAGAGCAGTTTTGTGTTAAAATCCCTGATCTGTAAGCAACTCTTCGGCCCTATACAAGTGAAGGATTATATGTGCTGCTTCTGTGATATGCCACACAAATACCAAACAGAAAGACAAGGTGTGACAGGAGAGCCCACAAGTGCTGTGGGCTTCGCAGGCTCTGTAAAACAAAAAACTATAAATACGCTAGACAGTACAATAAATGTGACAAGCTGCTGCAAAAGATAAAATTTTTGCAAATCTTTGAGTAAACCCAATATCTAAGATCAGAATGGCTAACATCAGCTGCTAGTGGTAATGATTATTCCCCCCCCCAAATTGTAAAACAAACAAATCTCAGCATTTATATTCAGTGTTTGTTTTTTATTTTAACATGAAATAACCTGCTCACAGAACATTTTAGTACCTTGTAAACAAAAGAATACTTTTTAGTAACACAAAACTCATGTTTTAGAAAAAACACAAAAATGTGAACTGGCAAATGAAACCAAAGAGGTAGTTAATCTCTTTAATCAGATTATTATTCCTAAAGAATGGTGTAAAAATCTTACCACCAATATTTGCTAAGCCTTCTACCATGGTCTCTCTGACCTGTCAATGCAAAGAAGTCCTTTTAGCTTTCTTCAAACAAAATTAACATTTCTTAGAAACATACCATGAAATTGCCACAGAGACTACCAAAATCAGAAGAATTCTCCTGTTACAACAGACAGTGCTCTCTTTGGGCCAGATTCTTTCATCAAGAGAGGGATGAATACTTTCTGGTAAACACATAGGCAATTTAGTTCTTCAGTTAGATCCAGAACATCCCTCCCCCTGCCAAAATTTCCATCTGGGGATTTTCCCAGAAAAATTCATTGATCATCTGAACAATTGAAAATTAATTTAGGCAGACCTCACAGGAAAGGGATGGATAAAGCATTTACCCATCACAGAAGAGTAAATGATGATTAAAAAGCTTGAAACAAAATTTCACATAAGACCCAAAAAAAGGATTCAGGACACTAGCTCATCAGGCATTTGAAAGCATAGATTTTTGAAGGTCTGATCTCTTCAGTAAAATAGAGCACTTGCAGCCCATGTTGAAAGAAAGAATACAGACATCATCAGCATGTAAAAGTCTGTCATATTACAGTCACACCTTAGCAGTGCTACCTAAGAAGCTTTCAATTAAACTTACACATTCTTAACGTAATTTGTTCAATTCTGTGTCATGGTAAGAGAGCCAAGGACAAAGTAGCTGGACTTCCTGTGAAGCTGGACCTCCTGTGGTCAGACCATAATCTGAGGAGATAATATTAAAGGTGGCAGATTAAATGTAGAAGTTCTTACCTTCAGTTTACCCTCCTGGATCCACTGGCAGAGTTGTAATACACTAGTTTCTTGTTTGTCCATATAGTTCAAGACTAAGAATCTTTCCCTGTGAAAAGAAAGAAAGAGCCTTTATCTAAGAAACATTGGTAAGCACATCTCAAAATCTTTACAAATCTTTTTGGGAAATAGCATTACTGAAACACAAGTGTTATGAGTCCTAATGACAGCGAGATACAGCTCAGAGCTTTGACAGCCTGCTGAAACAGCCCCCTGTAACGGAGCTTGACAATAACATCAGTTTAAGACAAGTAATTCTGTTTAAATATCAGAGAAAAGAGAAATAAATCAAGTTGTATTGCCAGAATAAGCAAACGTCCATAAAATATAGTCAAATTCCAATTCTTTTTAACTTTTTTTTTTTTTGTAGGGAGAATTAATCGATGGATCTGCAACCAGATAGTGACTATAAATTAACATCCAGGCTTCCTAAGATTTTGCTTTTCCTCCTGTCACAGCTGTCTATAAGCTAGAAAGATAAACCAAAATGATCATCCAAAATCACAATGACTAGTAGCAATGCACTGACTGAACTCTCCACTGGGTTCTACCATGCATGGTGTATCTTAGTATTTTTATCCATTGTTTTGAAGTGCTGACAGTAGTAACTAACAAGGACAAAAAAAGAATTTTAATTAGAAGAGGTCAATCTATTTGCACTGAAATCAAAAATCTCCCCAACTTTCTGCATTGCAGTGGATGAAAAATCTCCTAAGACTTTGGTCCTAATCTCTGCCTTACCTCCACCTGAATCCTGACAGGATTCTGTTCTGCAATTCCCAGAGTCATAACAAAACTCAGTGTTTTACCAGTATACATCTGACCTATCTGCAGTGCCAGTATGTAATAAAACCCCAAACAATAAAAATGTAATTTCAAAATAATCACTGCATCAGCTCCATCCTTACTTTAAAAATATTTGATTTTCTGGGCTACTATACTTGGAGAGAAGCCACTCTGCATATCATCCAAGAACAGAACCATGGAAACACCATGCCTCATACTGAAAAATCTGTCAGAGACTCCAGGACTAAATCAAGGAACCACAAACAAAGTATAACAGACAACTATGGTAATGTGTAACAGCCTTTCCCGTTTTTTATGCTGATACAAATGTAAGAGAAAGGATTTACTGACTTTGTGATTATGATTTAAGTATGGCAACATTCTGTTCCAATTACATATAGCTATTAGATCTACTAATCTGTAGGTTATCTTCTGAACATCAGAGTCACAACAGCATGAGCACAATCTACCTGAAACCTGGCCACAAGTTCTGGAGGATCAATGTACCTTGTGATATTCCTTTCCTTCCGTATTTTTTCTATGTCAGGAGGCAGTGGAGGAGGATAAGGCACATCTTTGTTATACTGAGAAATTTGTCCACACAGGATGATATGACTGTTCTGATTCATCTGTTTGGGACAAAACAAAGTGAGAAGATTTGCAATTTTGGTCACAGAAACTAAACTTTCCAGAGATGCAGCCCATTATATTGCAAAATTTTTACATGGGTATCTTAGAGCCGTACTTCCTAGTGAAGCGTGGGAGATCTGCAGGCAGTCCCAATCAACCTATGACAACATTCAAATGGATAAATGCAGTGCAATAGTGGAAAAATAAGGGCTATACAGCTTACGTATAATTTAAAAAGCCATTGATACAATAAATAAAAGTGTTATCTTACTTGGTCAGGAGAAGAGACATAATAGGACAACAAAGTTTGATACAGCTGTTGGATACAGCTGTGGTTTAAAGCTCCCAAAGATGGCATTGCCACCAGAGCCTCCCTGCCATGAGACAGAGGAGTTTCACATTTTCAATGAAGAGAGCTGGTCATGGAAGCTCATCAGAGCTGATTTTTTGCCAAGTCAGAAAACCAAAGCTGACAGAACACAAAATTACTACGCTGACGAAGTTTTTAGAACATTACCAAGTCTCCTGAGCAAAGAAGTGAGAGATGAGAAGCAGAACCTGTATGTCTATTATTATACTGCCAGGCCATCTATACTGTCCATAACAGACACTGGTTTCAAGTATCTGATTTCTCCTCAAGACCAGGACCAGCACCTGCATCAGTGAAGTGGAAAGCCTGCTCTGCTGTACTGCAGCTTGGTCCCAAGCATGAATCAATCCAAAACTGGGCGTACAGACATTGGAGAACAAACCCCACCTGACTTATAACTGCATCACTGATGTCTCCACCAACGTTGTCAAAGTAAACATCCACACCGCCTGGGCAGAGTTCACGGAGCTGCTTTGCCACATCCCCCTTCTTGTAGTTGATGGCAGCATCAAACCCCATTTCTTGGACCAAAATGGAGCACTTTTCATCTGTGCCAGCGATCCCCACCACTCTAGAGCAGCCCTCCAGACGGCCTATCTGCCAGTGCACAGTTAAAAACAAACATCAACAAAAAAACCACAAACAAGAAAGGGAAGTGACATCATTCATCTGCATAAAGGCACCAGTGCAATGAAGGGGACTTTAGAGAGTGTTACAGTTACCCCTTATCCCACTAACCTCCAGGTTTGAGAGAGGTCAATAAAGAGTGTCTGTCACTCATCTAGAGGCTAGCCCAGCCCTAATCCTGGAAACCCAGGCAGTCAATCTCAAACTAGAAATGATATCATGGAACCCAACATGAAGAAAGGTTTATTACGGTTTTTTACTGATGACTTTCTAATATAGAAAAAAAAATTAAGTCACCAGTCAACTCAAGGACTGTGTTCAAATGGCAGACTACTACATAAATATGTTGTAAATACATGTATTTATACCATCAACTTTATTTACGCTAGTTATGAGTAATCACTTTGAGCCATTTTCATCTATCCCAGTTTCATGAAACTTGGGTTTCAGATTTAAAAATCTTTCTCAGTGAGAGTGTGAGTCAAACCAGTGACACTAGCCCTTCCCGTGCAGTTACATCTGCTCAAGTTTACAATGACTTTATCCCTATGTTTACTAACTAGCACGTTTCAGAAGATAAGCTTGGTAACACAGTATGCTTCTACGTATTAAGCCTACCTACCTGGCCAGCCAAAGAGCCGCAGGCACCAGCTGCTCCACTCACCACCATTGTCTGATTTGCACCCACAGCCACGTGTCCTTTCTCCTTTATGCCTAACAGGGCAGTCAGTCCTGTGATGCCAGCTGCACCCAGATAGTAGGAAAGGCGTCCACTTACAAGCTGTGGATCAAGCTACAAAACAGAAACATGCAGTGTTCCTTTTAAAGGGAGGCTTTACTGTCTACTAGTTGATTGCCTAAGGATAGAAAACTAACTCAGGATATTTACCAGGCAAAGTACCACTGCTAGGTACAAGTTATCTAGAAACTAACTCTACCCTAATAACAAGTTTATACAAAATGAGATAAAGATTTTATTTCCATAGTTTTAGAAGAAGTTACTAAAGAAAGTAACTCACAAAACCTTAAATTATGGAAGCATCAAAGAGCAGCTTGCAGAGAAGTTTCCAGCAATGGTGAACTATCCCTGTTAGCATAAAGGATAAAATAGCACCATTTTATCAGATACGGTGATTGCAGATCACTGGCAAAGGGTTCTAAGGGAATATGTTTATTGGAAAGAATACATTCTTAAGCTACAGTAATTTTCAGTGTTACATGAGGATGATCATTAGGATATCCTTAATGCACTCATAGCTCTCCACTCTCAACTTAGAATTGAATACCCTTTCATCTGTGGATGTGAAATCTCAACTAAAAGCTCTCATTAACATATGTTAGTCAAATTCATTACATGAAATATATCTGAAGCCTTTTATGTCTTATGACTGCACTCTCATGGCTCAGAAGTTCTAGAGCATTAGAATAATTAGCAATGAATGATAATTAGGAACATTAGAATAATTAACAATTAATTAACAGAAGCAGCTTCAGTGAAATTCATTAAAAATCCAACTATTGAAATAACACTGGCATGTCTGGTAACTAACAAAAGCATTTACACTGATACAGATTTTGCCACCTGTAAGTTGACCTTCCTTTGGAGAACTGGTTGCTCCAACAACACGAGCTTGGTTTTGACTAAAAAATAGCATCATTAGCTGTTATTTAGGGGAAAAAAAAAAGGTTTGGGAAAGGAAAACAGTGACGGTCCTGGCTTTGCATTTACATTACCTTTTGTAGCAAGCTTCCATCTAGAATGGCCACTGTCTGCCAGGGCCAGTTGAAGGAAGTTACAAAGTCTCCTTTTGCAAGGTTATCCTGCTTGCTCTCTTCCACAACCCCAATGCCCCCACCATCTGCAACTTCAGACAGCCGCCAGGGCAGGAGGTAATCTGAGCCGGTGTCCTCATTCATGCGGCAGCGCTGAAAGACAAGGCTTTGATGAGAGGCTCTGGTGGAACACAGGGTTGGTTTGATTTTAAATGATGTTGAGGTATCTTTAAAATTTCAAACACAAAGGGCTACTCAAAAATCCCTCAATAAGCCTCAAATATTCATCATCTTTTTCCTCTTGTTTGCTCTTTACTAAGTGAAGATGGACCATTCTGATTTCCAGCAGCATTATAGAAGTCAACACATTCTAGATATGTCAAAGTCAGCCATGCAATGAAGACCACTGGCAAGAAGTGACAAGAATCCCATAAACGTCATTCCTTAACTGGATGAATCACTGAAATGCAGGACTGAAAAAAATACCCATGAGTCACTTAGTCCATGCCTATGCACTGAAGAACAGTCAACTCTATGTGGACCACCCGTGCAAAAGATTGTTTTAATGAAACATCTTGAAATCTGAAGTCTTTTCTTCATGTCTATCCCTGTAGCCTGAATTCTAAAACTTTTCCCAAGCTAAACCTACTTCCCTGAAGACTGTTCATTTTCTACTATCTACATCCATGCAGGGAGCAAGTGATCAGAATTCTCTTTATGGAAAACTTTTACATACTACCAGCTGACTCTCTCTGGTTCTTCTCCTACCTTCTGTTCAATTTCAACTCATAACTCTCCCAAACACGTAATTTCTACAGTTTTGCAGAATTAGGTGCAACTACTGATTACAGCTTCATTCACTGATCCTCTTCCTGTTTCCATTGTTTACAAAGTAGTGACACATTTTTGTCCTGCCATCATCCACTTAAGGGGAAAATCTGCCTTTAATTTGTACACAAAACTGGTAATAGCTAACTAACATTTAATCTGAAATAATTTATGTGTGTTTTGACTAGATTTTTTTTCTGCCTAATCAGATCCCTTTCTTGCTCCAGCAGGAAATATTCTTCCTACTCTACCCACACCTCCCCCAATTGAAAAATACTTCCTTCCAGGGCAAAATAAAAACTTTAAAATCATCTATATTAAAGGCAAAGTTCAAAAAAAGCTGATATAGAAAAATTTGCAATGGTGTACCAGGACTCACAGTCTTGCCCTGGTCTCACAAAGTCATATTCCTCTTTGTTATAATACAAGCACACTAATGCCAAATTTCTTCCCAATACAATGCCATCAGAATTAACTGAATTATTAAGTTATAGCAGAGATCCATTTGTCCTGTAATGGGTACATTACAGAACTGAACATATTTTAAAGAGCAAATTCTGGCTTATCTCAAAGTACATCACCTACCATGTAAGGATCAACAGAGAGATAAAGGGTTCGAACACGCACTTGTCCCACTTGGATCGTATCTGCTATTGTACTTTGCTCCATTCGGAAGTTTTCAGCCACTGGCACTCCATTCTTACCTAGAATTATTTTAAAAATCAAACCAATCAATAAATAAATATAAAACCTTCCTTAAGGAACAGGGGAACTCACCTTTTTTTAAGGCAGCCCTTTTTAGAATCAGTTAGGTCATATCTTTACTCAGATACAGAATTACCCACCAACTTTCAACTTCTGTGTCACAAATTACAATTTAAATGGGTCCACTGCCATCATCCGAACTAAAAACCTGCTTTGTATGTCAGCTTCTGCTTACCTGGGCCAGTATCAGGCACCTGCACTGACTGACAACGTCCATGCTCTTTGCTACACAAATTTTATGAACACTTAGGGCAACTTGTAAGAAAAAAGGGACCATTCCTATTCTCAATAAAATGGTTCTGTATACTCCAAGTCCTGAAAAGCTCCTAACTTTCAAAACAGACATGCATTGGGACTTCTCTCATATAACAAAACCATCAGGTACTACTTTTCAGTAACTAATTACCATAAATTTTAACCAGTCAAGTTTTAAATTCTCACCTTTCGATCTCTTTTGACTCAGTGAGACTGGGGGAACGCAGCCCATTGCCACTACATGTGCATATGCTACAAAAGCACCCCTTCATAGCTAGACAGACCTTAAATTAAAGCTCCCCAGAAACACCTATAAGACATATGCCAAGAGCCCCAGAACAAGAGGCTTCGCCCTCAGCCTGGTACAACACGTAGCAGACCAATCAGACCAACAACTGGAACTACTGGTAGTAAAAGGAGTCAAGATACCCATGCACGTTTTAAGTCAGAGAGACTGGGTGACTACAGCAGGCACTTTTTCAACACTTGATCTTAGTTTGGGAAGACCTATTTACAGTTCTTATTCTTAGGACTACTTTGGCATACAACAGCATACAATCCTCCCCGAAAAACCTAATGCATACACGTGGGTCTTCTACAACAGACAGTTTATAAGCTCACTATTCAAAATATGTGTATTCAAAATATCAAAGATGTAAACAAATCTGCAAAAGCAAACATTTAAAAACCAAACGCTTTGAAACATGGTAGGGAGAAAAGATACAATGTTTACTAGGATTGAACAAAAATGAACAGTGACAAAATACTTTTAGTCATCTCTTAAAATGCAAGAAGAACACACCAGAATTAAAAAGCAATGCCTGCTAATCTTTCTTCACTGGGAGTCCCTACACTTAGGGTTTTCTCACATATGATGCATTAAACTTTATCACCCAAGAATTGTACGTACTGACTAAACAAATACATTTCACCATAAACTTTACTTATTGCTACATGCAACATTAAGCTATATATGTACGTCAATCTCTTATGTTACTGTCTGTTTTTCCCTCACCATCCTGGAGAATCAGGCAACAATAACAAGCACATTGCTCCTTTACTGCAGACAAATACATACCAGGCCGTGAATTCAGCACTACTCTCTGTATAATCATCCCTGCTTTTGTGGCAATATCACACTGGATTTCTACAAAGAAAAACATTGTTTCAAAGACTGAATCATAAATCAAAATAATATGGAGCAAAGTATTTAGTAATTTGGATACTGGGGATGAAATACAGGCCTTATCAACTTCAGTACCTATGCCCAAGAATCATATAAAACAAACTTAAATGTAAAATAAAGAAGCGTGTGAATCAAGACTTTCCCTGTTCTTGTTATACAATGTCACAGTAGCACCTTCTGGAAAGACTGAAAATTATAATGTACTGTGCTCCGTGTAGAATCATCACCACCCCCACCAGGCTGTAGGAGTTGTGCTTGGTTTGCTTTCCTGTGTGGACTAAGAACACCCTGTTCCTGCCTAAAAGACACTGAGGCAGCTTTGCATGCATAGGCCAGGTGTTACTCCAGAGAAGGCATTCATGTGTGCCAGTATTGCAGTGTGCAGATATATGGTAAAAAAAGAGATTGTTGTACAAGATGTTTCACACGAAATAGCAAGTTTTTCTATGAGCAGGGGATTTTCACCTAAGAAATAGTCAGGCCCAGAAACAAGAAGGAATTAGATTACCATTTGCTTGGGTTCTACTAAAAATTTTCTCCTTGACTTTCAACAGTTGAAAAGAGGACTGTAAATAAGTTGTTCTAACTGTGAGACGCCAAAGTGATAAAAAGGAAATTAACCTGATTTAATGGGAGACAAATGATGATCTCATATGCCTTCAGAGCTAATACAAAATAAAAATGTTACTACTATTCTCAGCAAAGTGTCATAAATAACCAGTCTCCACAAACAAATGTCGTCATAATGTTTATTTTACTGACAAGAAGAGCAAATTGGAGTGAAGTGAAAGAGATGAGCCTAGACAGATTACATCACTACCACTCATCCAACATCCTTATTCCTTGAACACTGCAAAATACAGAACCTTCTGTCTGTACTGTTACGAGTGCTTACATTACAGCACTCACAGACCATCAAGAACTACAGCCTGGAGGGCTGAAAAACATGATAAAAGAGTTACCAGGAGAAAATGGGCCTTTCCCTTCCCTCTAAACCCTACAACTGACTCAAACCAAAAGTATCTTGTTCATAAACAAAATAAAGGTTTAACATTTGATTGTGGTTGCACTTTAAAAGCTATGTATTGGTGAAAACTATTCAATAGGGGTTTTTTCAGTTTTTCAATACTTAAAAGTTCTAGAAGAGATGGATCTCAAACGTGTCTTTACAGCATCAAATCAGTGAAAAATAAGTGGATTGCAGAGTTCATTGGACAGAACAAAAAAGAACATCAGTCTACAACAAAAGGAAAAAACATTCACACTTTGATGAAGTAACTAGCTGCTGTTTAAAAACAACAATCAAAAAAAAGTGCTGAAAACACAGGAGTTAAGAGTTAAAGAGAGAAAAATCCTTTTTATACCCAAACAGCTGATACAATCTCTGTAATAAGTATACCAACGCAAAACCCTAACAGGAAGGATGGCCTAAGATAAATGGGCAGATCTTAGGTTCAGCACTGTACTCAGCTACAGATTTCCCATGTAATCATGGGCACACCACTTGGTACTTGTTTTGTAAAGTATTTTTCAGAACAAAATTCCCAAATCCTCCTGATAGCGTTTGCCAAACAGAATTACATTCAAGTGGTATTGTTGTTATCCCCAGAGCAACTGCCTTGGCATCTGAGAATCTGTGCTAATTCAATGAGCTTTTTATAAACTGACAGATGTGCCCAGTGCAACTTTAAAGGACAACCATGGAACTGTTTGCACAGATACAGAACTTGGCCGAAGTTAATAACCACAAATGCAACTTCCCTCTTCAGAACTAATGAGTTAAGAATGTAGTGAATATAAATCAACAGTGATCCAACAGCTCATGTGAAATCTGGGCAAACCACTCCTCTGTGTACTATTCAGATCCAGTTCAAATCTATCCAGAGATTGAAGGGTTTGAGCCACTGTTTATAAACCACCAAGAGCAAGCAGGACTACTGCACAGCTCCTGCCTGACTGAAAGGCCACTGTCAAAACTGCTGACTCAGTATTTGCTATTCTGAGGCTTAATAACTGTATTAAGCCAAAAAATATCCAATCTGAACAGGAAGAGAGATGATGAAAAGTATTTCTATTGTGATTACCACATACTTGAAATAGCTGCTTTCTATGATAGCACAGATTAAAAAAAAAAAAAAAAAGTTCTTTAAAGAAAAAAAAAAAGCCAAAGCTATTAACATAGTAAAACAAAGAAAAAGCAATACAGACTGGCATATAAAGATGAGAGTAGAAGAAGTACACAATGTAAATTTAGATTACTTCTTTGAGTGCTTGACATTCCAAGGGAACAAAAATGCTGTTATTTCCTAGGTTGTTTTCACAGCTTTTGGTTGAGAAGCCTGGGTACTAATTCAATTTGAAAATCTTCCAGAACTGTGACTGAGTGGGTGGATAGAAAGCAAGGTTGGAAATTGAACTGTCACTCATTCTATGACAGCTGTCACAGCAAAATACAACACTGGAGATATTTACTTCTAAATATGACTGCATTTACTCTACAGTCGAAGTCAGTAACACTATTACACAACCAAATGGTCACACTAGTATCATAGCATAGTAAGAAACAAATGTTCCTCACATTATAAACAATATGGAAGCAAATAAAGAAAGTAAGTAGAGGCACCATCCTTTAGCACCATTCAATAAGGAAAGCTTCCAGAGAAAGAGAACAGATTTTTTGCAAGTGAAACATAGGGAATTTGTATCATATGCATAATCCTTTTCAATACATGCATAATGCCAGCATGAAGGATGTTTATGACTACTTTTTTTTTTTAAGACCAACAGGAAGCCACACATATTAATGTTTTTTAGCTTTTCCAAACAAAAATAATCTGAATTGCTTTCATTCTTAAAATTAAATGGAGTGAAAATTAATTACAAGTTTTAACATCATGCCAAGATCACCTGACTATGAGTTCAACAGCAGCTTTATGCAGCACAACAGCAGTACCTTCAGGGCAGTCTTGAGTAAGTTTTAGGCCAGTTTTATTATCCCTTTCTCACTTTCTCCCTTGCAGAGAGACATATGACAACTCCTTTTAAAAATGTTAAATAAATTCCTTAGTGCTAAAATGCTCCAGTTTGTTTGTCCTGGACTTGGTTCCTAGAACTTCTTGTTTCTGGAACTGCCTGTAAGACACTGTTTCACTTATGTATACTTCTGACAAAATGATTAACCTGCTTCCAAGCTGTTACAGCCCATGTCAAGTGTGTTCAAACTGAAAAGGGACAGAAAGGTAGTTTATCCATTCTGTACCAGGCCCAGGCAGCATAGAAGAAGGCAGGCAGTGTAAATGGAGAACAACTAAGACTGAGAGTCTTCTGAAACTGCAATGTCAAAACAGCTGGAACAAGGATCCTCAAAAGAAACTCAAAGAAAAAGATCTTAAGGAAGAATGACTCTGAATGAGGAATATGCATGAAGGAAAGATGAGAAGGACTTGCACTAGGAATCAGTAAGAAGAGACACAAGGCAAGAATAGCAACTGAAAGGCCAGTAAAGCAGGAAAGAAAGAAACAGAATGGGGAGGGAGAATTGGAGAAACTGGGAAAGATGAATGACACAGAACCAAGCAAACCAAGATGGGAATGGCTGGGTGAAAGGCAAAAGAATTCTAACTGTAACCGGCAAGGTGAGGACAATGGAAATGGAGAAGCAAAGGTAACACATGAGGCACTCAAGTCTCCACCTCACCCCTAAGGAGCTCTACATTTGAACAAGGTTAATTAATTGGTGCCAGAATCAATACAGACTGACATGAATGGAGCTAAATGCATGACATAGAAGGGTGAGTGAAACAAACTAATAAATCCAGATTTCCTGATGTTTCATGTCTCATCACTGAATTCTCCAGTGTCAAGCTCCTCCTGTAGTTTTACCTATGTGGATTCTCTGACATACTCTAAAAGTTGAGGACAAGCTGCAGTCTTTCCCTCAAGAAACAAACAAGTGAAAAAGGAAGAATGGCAACAGTAGCAGGATTTGATCCAGCCTTCTTGTTTTGTTTTGTTTTTTTTTAATATTACAAGAAGCCTAAAATCTTTGAGCTTTTCATCCAATTTGACTAACACCCAGAGTAAAAGTTCCAGTAAGTGTATATATATATATATATACACTCATCTACACACAATAAGACTGTGTAAGCTTTACTTTTTCAGATCTGGGTGTCAAAAAATCTGAAGGCTTCCATGTATCACCTCTTGAGCATTTTTGGTTTGTTTGTTGTTTTTTGTTTTTTTTTTTTTAATAAATGGTTGAACTGTATTGAAGTTGCTAACAATTGTTTAAAAATACCAACACACCAAAGTCTATTTTTTCTTAGCAGAGTTTTAAGTCAGGAATGAACAACAGAATGCAGATTGCTCCCAGAAAGGAAAAAGCATCACTTCAGCAGAAGAAGCACCTGGAGTCTTTCTGGGAGGCTTATCATGCAGTATGCAGGCTCCCGCATGACAACAATCCCCGTGTACCGGTTATCCGCCTTCCTAGGTGTGACCCAAGACCAAACTAGAAATCACTGCTGTCAAAGATGGAAGAACCACTGTAGACTGCCTTGGAGATGATTCAATACCAACTTCAGAAGCTGCAGACGGAATAACTTAGGGAGAGAAACCGAGAGTGGTCAGAAGCAACAATGAATGTTCACACTCAAGTGCTACATAGACAGCTAGAAGAACCTCAAAAAAAAAAAAGGACTCCTCTTTTCGCCTTGGGCCATGTTTTGACCCAAAAGCCCAGTCAAGCCAGATTCACTCTCCCGTTCTGGAGATCAAGCAACCACAATAGTCTCTGCCTACAGTCAAACCGGCCCTCCCCGCCTTCCCTCCCCGCTCCCTCCACCCACCCCCGGCAACGAAAAAGTCCTAACGTCTGGGAAAAAGACCCTTGGAAAGGAGAGCAGGGGCACTGCCCCATCAGGGAGGACTCGGAGGGCGCAAGCCCTTCCCTGTTTGACACCCGGCACTAGAGCCAGCTCGTCCGGCCGCAAAACGCTCCCCCTCACCTTGAACCGCACCTCGAGCGCTCCGGCACAACAGGCACAGGCCAAAGGGCGCCCAGACCAAAGGGCGCCCAGACCAAAGGGCGCCCAGAGCAGGCCCCTCCCCGCGCATGCGCGGAGCCGTTAAACGGGGAAAGGTCGCGGCGCAGCGCACCTCTTAAAGCGGGCGTGCCCGAGCTGTGTAGGTGGCTGGTGTCGGTTACGGGTGATGGACCGAGTTGCTGTCTGTCGTGGTGTTTCGTTAGTAGCAAGTGGCCAAGTTTGCTTCCTTGGCCTCTTCCATTTTTTGGGAATTGGTCGGCGATGCTCAGCTACCCATGTAGGCGAGGGGACGGCGGCGCGTCTCCTGGGGCGCCGGGCAAAGGCGCGTGTAGCCCGTGAGGAGTTTTCTTTGAGGGGAACATTGAGAGATGAGTCTTTGGAGTGGAGGAGATTTTGTTTATTGATGCGAAATAAGGGTCTATGACAGCCGTAACTAGCATTCCAGTAAAATCTCCGTTGGGTAAAATATAACGTATTTACTGTATACATGCTTTTGCGATGCTCGACCAGAGATAAAGAACATAAAGAACAGGCAGTCGGAGGATGAGTGACTGAAGAACCAGAGCTTTCGTAGGATGGGGCTCAGCTCCGGGTGCTGCCTGACCTGATGACTCGCCTTACGGTATAGTGACTCACCATGCTGGCAAGGCAAACAGGTCTGTGAGGTGGTCGGTGGAAATGACTGCGGAGCCTCAAGTGACCACTTAAGACTGGAAAAACTTCCAGACTAATGATCTTGATGACTTCGTTGTTACATAAAGGCAGGCATTTCTTTTGTAGTTTTACTCATTGCACTTCAATATAGGTCTAAGTGAGCGATTTGTAGTTGTGCCACCATAATACAGAAAGCTGCATTTCACTTTAGTTGAAATAACGTAATTTGAACTGCTGTGTGGGGAAATTAAGTATAAGGAGATCAATACTTTTTTTTTTTTTTCCCCCAACTTAGCAGTTGATCTTATGATAGGTCAACTTACTTGGAGTGCATTACACTAGAAAGAATCATTAAGGTTTAAAATAGTCCACAGTTTCATATGGACTTGTCATATATGTAGGTGGCGTGTGTTCATGAATACTGACTTGCCTCATACTTGCGTGTGAAAGGAGCAGCACAATTACTACATCAATAATTCTTGCAGAAACCAATATTATATGTGAGCAAACAGGAAAAGATCATGAACTGTATTAATGGAGAGCTGCCTGTTAGTTTAGAAGTAGTGTATCTCAATGACAATAATTAAAAGTGCTGTATATGGGCACAGGTGCATATTTTTTCCCATTTTTGTATAATGACAATATGACTTCAGATAGTTTATAAGAGTACTCAGAATGCTCTACCAAACCCCCACACATTAAATGGACATTCAGAATCTTGGTACAGCCCCTTTCTCTTTAACCCTTATTCCTCCATTGTGTCTCTTGCTAGGTGCTTATTAAGTTAAGCTATTGTGAAATAAATTTGGGTGTGAATTTAAAACACAGTAGCTGTTCTGCACTGACTTACTTTGTGGGTACAGGTTCTACTGTAAGAATACCTGTCTGTGGTTTAGCTTAATCCATCTCAGACTAAACTAAACCACACAAAATCATCCTTCATGTGAAACAAAACCATCCAGCAGGCAGGCCATTGTGGAATAGTTGTTACATAACAGATATTAAGGGTTGTTACCACATCTAGACAAGGCTAAGTCAACCTGGGTGTCATCATTTTAAAGTCAATCAGACATGAGGCAAAGGTGAAATGGGGAATGTGTTTATGCCAGGAGATGTTTGTGGTTATTGTCAACTAAGCATTGCTGCCTACCCAGATAGGGAATGTCATCCAACTGAGCCTTACTTCACTGAACAGATCCTCCCTCTGATTCAAGGTTTTCTCTGAGGAACCTGATGCAAATTTGAGGAAGCAAAAACATTTCTTTACCCTGTAGGGGGATTAAAAAGACTTTCTCCCATTTGATCCTTTTAGAACAAAAAGAGGAGAGGAAAATAAAAAGGAATACAAAGTTCAAGTCATTAGTTCCCAGAATCATATGTAAACTTGGACAGAGTGGAAACATAGTGGTGAAGCCAATAGTAATAATAGAACTAAAAAAATTTCTGCAGGATTCATTGACTATTTGGCTTACTCTAAATCATCCTTTTTTTTCTTCTTTACTTGCCACTTAACACAGAAAATCTTACATTTCTGCCTATACTGTAAGACTTAAGTGTTTTTAAATTATGATATAATCCTGTTCATTTTTCAAGACTTGCTGGGCTGGTGGATCATATTAATGTATGCAATAATAATTCACCTTTTACACGTTTCCATGTTCATAGGTAACTTGCAGTCTTAGCAGATGTGTGCGCCTTGTCATTTTTAATTAACATCACTGTAATAAGGAATTTTCAAATTGTATAGATGAATAACAGATGTTGCTTATATAACTCATGTGCAGCTATGTTTTGGCCATCAATATCCTGAGGTATGCTCAAGCTCTGATGTGACCAGGTTCTTTACCCTGTGTGTGTGGGGAGCAAAATGGTCTGGGATGTCCAAGAAACATCCTTCTTGCATTCTGTGTGTAGCACCAATCAATTAGACTACTCAAGTCCAACACAATTTAAATCTTTCTTATATAGTAGGTCTCTTACAGGATGGGAAAATACAACATTATCTTCTGCTGTGGGGACACATGTTTCTAAAGATAGAGAAAATTAGAGAAACATTTTTGAAACTCTTCTTCAGAGAGTTGACAACATGTTGATGAAGGTATCTTGAGAAAAGCTGTGCATTCTCCAAGGATAAAATAGGGAAGAACTCCATGAGTGATACCTCTTTGTGTTCTTGGGTAATAAAACCAGTTCACTTGTCCTACAAAGTCTAAAACAGTATTTTGGGCTGCAGAAAGAAAAAATCCTGTAAAATCAGCTGTAGTAGACTGAATGTTTCTATTTTTCTAAACTCTTTCTTAGTTTTTAATTATGTTTCTTGCCCTCATGACCACAGCAGAACAGACAATGAGAAAGTTCCCTTATTCAGAAGTGTCAACTACCAGCCTGAAGTGCTGCTGAGTGTCCTTTGAGCTGATCCACATATCTTTGCTGAAATGTGTTAAGAGCTTACAGATGATTCATTCTTCCAGCTAAGCTGTAGATGCAATAACTTCACCAGAGGACAGTAACACATTAGGTCATTACAACCACTTGCAGTGACTGTATGAATCAGTGTAAGTAATGATCTGAAAAAATTTAGCTTGAGACAGCTGTTGAGGTTGAACTGAGCTGACTTGATGTCTGAGTGACATGCCATGCTATAGAGAGAAAGGTGATTTGTGAGCAGTTCCTCTCTCTGTTGGCTGAAAATGTTGGAAACGGCAGACAGCTGGGGAGAGCAAATGATT
Organism: Indicator indicator; assembly: GCF_027791375.1. Taxonomy (NCBI): domain Eukaryota; kingdom Metazoa; phylum Chordata; class Aves; order Piciformes; family Indicatoridae; genus Indicator; species Indicator indicator. The sequence goes on along the minus strand of NC_072013.1, from coordinate 7,987,336 downwards.
CTCCAAGTTGTTAGGCCATCCACTTCTGAATTGTGTCTGGTTTTGCAGCTTTTATTCATGCAGGTCCTGTTCTATAAAAAGAAACAAACCTCATGATGTTTCACTGCTGGACTGAGCACTAGGTTGAGGCAGAGGTATTTGTGAGAAAGTTTTGCCACTTAGGTGTCATATGAGACTAATGACTTCTGATGCTAATTGTTAGCTAATCACAGAATGGCCTTCATCTGTACAGACATGAAGCAATTGCTACTTTTATGGTAACTTGGTTTTATGATGTTTAATGCCTGGGAATGCCCCAACTCATTTTTTTGGTCATTGTTTCAAAACTTTAGTCTAGATTGTGACTGGCCAAAGGCATGGGTAGGCTCTGGATTTGCTCTGTCCTTACAGTTGTTGTGATGATAAGGGAGCTTTGCTCTACAAACAGACTTTGCTAGTCAAAACTAATGAGTTTGATAAATGTTCACACAGGAGACTATATGTAGGGCACATGTTGAAGAATTCCATTAATTTTAAGGTAAATAATTTATTTTGTTAGTTAAGTAAAATATAAATGTTGAAAGCTCATATTGTTATCTGACTTTTGTAAGAAAAACACAGGATTAGATTTTTGCTTAAATGTTGTTGAGCCTGATCTTTAACCATTTGATATTTTGTAAACCATGTTAAATCCATGAAAAGTGAGCACCATATATTATCATTTTAATCTGATGGTGATAGCTAGTGTTCTATCAGCACAATGTTTTACTCATAATTCTGCTTCCTGTTCTGTCTGAACCTTTTATTCATCCTTAAGAAAGGGAATACTGAAATGTTTGCTGCAGAAACTGATTTTCCTGTTGTCTTCAGTTGGTTAGTGATAGTTTGTTTATGCAAAAATAGTCTGATATTTTAGTAACTTTTATACTATAAAATATGAAGTTACGGTTTTCTTGGTTTTGCATTCTAATGCTAGAAGAGCTAATGCTAATGGCTAACAGAAGCACAAAGAAATTTAAGTCTTCTAGAGTGACAAAAATTTTTTCCTATGAGAGATGTATTTGGGGCTATGTTATACATAATATTATGTCCTCCTTGGTCTGCTCATCCTTGATCCGATAGCATTGAAAAGTCACATCTTCTAGATTTCAACCTATGTGTTTATGGAAAAACATATTTGGAGTATAGGTGAAAGATGGAAGCTAATAAAAGGTGAACAAAGGAAGGTGTGAACAAGGAGGAAGATTGAGGAGGAAGCTGCTTCAGAAGGAACTTTTCTGTCTTGAACTTATTTCTGAAAAGCAAGTACTGTTTTGTGAAGGAGGACTATGTAGACTTTCGGAGTCTCGAGATAACCAAACACATACTAGTTTTGAGCTCTGTCCAGGGCTGTGGAGCTGCTCGTTATTAACAGAATGTGTCTCATCCGTTCAGCATGTGGATGTTTCCTTCTGGAGATTTACAGCATTTGGTTGTTACTAGTCAATTATTACCAACTTCACTACCAGCAAATCAGCTGTTGTGTTCCACTGGCCTGGAAATGACAATTTGCTAAGACTTTCACCTGCTTCCTCTAAGGAGGAGAAGAGGGATCCATAAGCACAACTGGCCTGGAAGGAATTAATGGTGTCTTTTAGAGGCTGACAAACAATTTATAATTTGGAAGTCTGAAGCAGTTAAGCAAAATCTGCTTCAGATTATAATTGCATACTGTGTTTTACCCAGCAGAGCTGGTAGGCAGTAAAGAGGCTCTCTACTGTTCCCAAGCAGTAAATGAGATCACCTGAATGACAGTCTACAGGAACATTTTGGGGAGAGCGTTGGTATGTTTATCAAGGAAATTTTGTTTAAATGCCTTTCTTTCTTATTTTTTGTATGACTTTCAGTGGCATGATGTGCACAACAGTACTAACAGAATAGTCCTATATGTCATTTAATGGGTGCTGGCTTTGCAAATACTACAAATTGTGTTAATTTGAAATAGAATGGTGAAGCTTAAATTACATTAACAAATAAGCTGTGTCATAGTTCTGGCAAACACTAAGTAATTTAATTATAAATTTTTTTAGCAATACCTGACTAATTTGAGAGATCATGTCTACAAATCAAGGAGCTGACCAAGTGAACTTGGAACATAGTTTCTGTATTTTCTCACAGTTCCCACCACTACTTTTCAGAAGCTGAAATGGCACGACAGAATTTTGTTTGGATGTCAGAAAAAAGAACACAGAATGTTGCTCTCTGGAACAGACTGGTAGAATTGTGGCTAAGGGTCTGCTGACGACTTCAAGATTGAAGTGCATGCAGTAGGAGAGAGTTTACAAGTGATCTCCAAAAATATGCCCCTGTTTAACTCCATTATCTAATTTTGTATGTCCCTGTTGATTTCTCTATGTGCTTCCTGCTTTTGTATTGCTTGAGGCTGCAGAGATATTCAAGGATGCTTCTCATACATGTGAGCAAAGAGTAGAGAAACTTACAGGAACCCATACACAGAGGCCATGGTGAATCCAGCAGAGAGATACTAAGCAAGAGCATTTGCTGCAGTGTTATTTGAATGTCCTTGCAGTTGTTAGCTTTGCAGATCATGTATATTCCTGTCTGTCCTGCTGTAGATCTCAGTTACATTGGCCACTTTGAGCTCATTTGTGTTGTCAGTCCACCATGGCTTCAAGAAGCTAGAGAAGATTCTGCAGGTGTAGTGGGGGAGATGAGAGGAGCTTGCATTTGCAAGGGAAGAAAGATCTTGCTTACTTTGTAGAAAGGGAAAGGTTATAATACTACATGCAAAATGTCTGAGATATGTTGATAAAGGACATCCTTGCTGCAGTAATCTTGTGGCAGCCATGAAGGTGTTTCTGTTTGGCATTGTCAGAGTGTTTCTGGTAAATCAAATGCTCCATGGGCAATATAATAATATAACCGCATCCATATTTGGGGAGCATTCTTGCCTTGGAATGACACATCGTAGCTAGGGCTAGCACTTGGAAGTTGCATTTTATGCCCTGTATAGATGTTGCAAAACAGCTCTAGCTGTATGTTGTATTTTGAGCACAAGCCTTTTTAAGGTTCTGTTGAGAAGAAAAAAAAAATTGCCAAGTTTTTATGGGGGAAAAAAAAGAGGACAGGAAAATGGGGGAAAATTATTAATGAGATCGGTACTGATAAACATACAGAGAGGAATGGAGTTAATTTTCTGTATTATCAAATGTGCTATGACCTTTATAACAGAATTAAGGAATGCTCAGAGATCAGAGATAAACAGAGCAGCTGGCTGGGATAGGACACTAATTGGCTTTGGAAGGCAGCTTGGAGGACTGCCAACATACTTCTGAAATCCAGACATGAAAACCAACGTGCAACAATTTGCTTGTGAATCTGAGAAGAACAAGAACTGTAGAGTGATCCACTAATTACACCACAGTGTAATGGTGGTGACAGAAAAAGCTCTGCAGCCTGGTTTGCACCACCACAAACTGCCAGATCAGGCCAGCATGGAAGGTTAGTGAAGAAAGATTAAGGAGTAGAGGGACAGATGCAGTCATCAAGGTGCATAATTATGTGGTTCCAGATTATCCTCTGTATTTAGTACATGCCTGTCATACACGTCTTACTTGTTCATGTTGGTGTCTCCATTGTCATTGATTTCTGTCCCACTCCGCTTCAATAATTTATTAAAAGGATGGAATGGGAATGAGTCCCCATGAGACACAGACTACCATATGCTACCCATGGAGCCTGGTTGATTTCTGATCCTCCCCTGCTACCAGATTTATACTGCATATGCTTCAATTTAATTGCAATGGCACTGAGTCATTGTCACTAAAGCCTATTTGGGCTGAAACCTTCTTGAATGACAGGCAGTGACAAATGATTTGAGATGGGCTTTGTGATTCCTACTTGCAAAATATCAGCTACTGAAGCTTGGTAGTTCCTAGCTGATGACTTTAAGGATGTTCTTTATATATATACACATATATATATATAGATATGTACAAATGTTACATGAAAAAAATATAGATTATAGAAATACTGAACGAGGCTCCAAATGCTGCAGGTATTTATATGCCATGCACCATTAGTTATGAGTAGTTTTATGATGTCAGGACAAATAATCTTTTTTTTTTTTTGTGGGCATGACCTGTTGCTTTTATGTAAAGCTACTAGAAAAAATACCACCTTTGCCTGAGTTTCTTCATTGTGGATTTGTTTCTGTGCAGTGGATAGATTTAATAGATTTTCTTTCAGCAAGGGCTATTATTTGTAATGACACTTGACAGCAGAAATTCTTTGCTTGAAAAATGCAGTAAGGACTTACAGCATTTGTTTTTCCACTATAAACTTTTGAAAATCTAAATTTCCAAGTACATTAGCAGTTGTACAATTTGAAAAAGCATGACATTTTCAATGACACATTTAAAGGAACTCCTGTAACTCACCTGTATTTCTATTTACTCACTGCTGCAGGGAAGGCAACTGTGCAAAGATGTTCTTGGCAGGAAACTTCAGGATTGCTGGTTTATTCCAGTTGTCATTAGTCTAGGCAGTTGATGGCCAAACAGTAGGACATAAGGAAGTACTAAATCATCCTTTTTCTGATCTGACAGTTGATGTTAGTGGGCTGGGTTGTGTAGGAACTATTCAGTGGTACCAACCTGTAACTTTCTACATGAGTGAGAATCCCTTAGTCCAGATAAACAGTCTTAGAGCTGAATGTTGATTGTATTTTCCATAGAAAGAAAGAGAGCATTGCCTTCATGGTGGTGTACCTGTGAGGAATATCACATATGTGAAAATGAAATACAGACTCATAGAATCATTAAGGCTGGAAAAGACCTCTAAAACCAAGTCCCTCTGTCAGTCTAACACCATCGTGATCACTAAACTGTGTTTGAAGTGCCATGTCTACATGTTTTTGGAACACTTTCAGGGATGTTAAGGGATATAAGTTAAACCAAACCATTTTGGGATGTTAAACAAGCCGCTAATCAAATTTTTTAAATATTCCAGGTTCCAATAAGAAATTGGTCTACTTGGACTGTTAAAGGAACACTCTAGATTGTCATCCATAAAAATGAGGCTTAGTATGTAGCATTGCTAAATAAAGATAGAAAAATATTCCAGCTCGTTGTTTGGAATTCCAGTCTTTATTTCTAAAGAACGTTTTTCTGCAGTAAATGGCTCGGTATTTCTTCTTCTTCTTGGCTTGTTGTTGTGATTCTGAGTGCTTCTAGGGGGTTTCTCTGCCTTTGCTTGAAGTCAATGTAAAGTACAGCTGGACGTCTTGTGGAAAAAGAGACAGAAGAAACCTTAGTGGAAGCCACTTGTGAAAACAACCCTGTGAGGGCTTCTGCCATATTTGTTTGAGACCTGCTTAAAGCTGAAGCTATTGCAGGTGGTTCTGCAGCTGTGCTGTAGCCGTGCCTGACACTTGATCCTGACCCTGACTTGTGAACTTGTTTTCCCAGCTTAGTTTCAGCCTTGCCTCATCCCCATGGGGCTGCCTGATGCCCTAGGTTTGGGGCTACCCCCTGTCCTGCCCTGTTTCCTCCCTGTGAGTAGAGACGACCAGCCTCAGCTGGTGAAGACCCTGCCCTGTCAACCATGGGAATCTCCTTGGCTTCTGATCCCATGCCCTCAGGAAGCAGCCCCAGCCCTTGGTGCTCCCAGAAAGTCATCCGTTTAAGTCAGAGTATCTGTTTCAAAAAGAAAACCGATTCATTTTATTTCTAGGCAGTTTTACATGTGAATTACACATGAAGCATTCACTGTGAAACCAGTGTAGTGAGGAATCAATGTAAGTGGTCTTGAATAAAGGTCTAGACACTTTCAAACTTCAAGGTTTTGGAAATGACATATATGCATTTCCATAATAGTGGAGTATGTTCCTTCTAAAGTTGTTGCAATCTTGTAATCCATAATAAGAGATAAATTCCAGAAAGGTTTGTTGAAATTTGTTGTAATACTGACTATCAAAGCAATTAGTTGTTATAGCCTTAAAAATGTGAATTAGAGTTAAAAATGTGCTTATGCCCACCACTTCTTGCCAACTGTGTTTTTCAGGAGTATTCTACTTATCTGAAGTATTTTTGAGCTTGAGAGCTATTGGTGCACTTTTTCCAAGGTATGTATATTAATAATAGTTCTTAGAGCTAATAAATTTGAGTGCTATGCATTCTCAGAGTTCTAATCAAATCAAAATCAAATACCACTTACATTCATAGCTCCTTTTCTAAGTTGCTCTCACACAGTAGATAAGAAAATATAATCTCTAAATATTTAAGAAATAATTAGAGGCAGTTTACAAAGAGTTTCTTGAAAATTGTCTTATTTTAGGTGATGTTTATTATTTTTTTCCTAAATTATCCTGCTTAAGAGATAGTGAATCTAATTTTCAGAAAGACTTGTGCCACCATTCAGTCAATAGAGCAGCATGAAACAATTGGTGTCCCAGAATTATGCATGTAGATTAGTGACTCTTAGCTGAGAGGGCATGTTTAGTTTAGTACCATCTGTAAACTGAGCTATTAAAATACAGGAAAAATATAGTGTGACAGGTGAATTCATATGTGGATTTGAGCATTTAAAGCTAACCAAAGCTCAGATAGTGTGGCCTTCAGCTCAACACTTGGCTTCCCCAAATGCTATTGTTTTTCTCAATAGTAAACAGTGAATGATATTACCACAGACTCTTGTAATACAAAACAACGTATGTGGGATTCTGGGAAAAGCGATACCAAATGCAGAAAGGACTGAAAGTGTGTTTAAGGTAAAATTAGGTAGAAAGTTTCAGCAGTCCTGGTTTTCAGCATGCCATAATACAGTGCTTCATAGATTGTGACACTGCTTCTCACTGTGGTGTCAGAGCTTCTTTCAGTAGTGTTTAAGCAATGCAAATAACTTTTTTTTTTTTCTCAACATGTGGTTTCATCCCTCAACCACAGTGTCCCTTCCTTATGTAACTAGGGCTCATCCTAGTTCTCAGGGAGGCAGTTCATGACACTTTGTGTGTAAGTGTGCATGTATTTACATACATAAATTTACACATACATACATATATTTACACATACAAGCTCTATAAATAAACACGTGTATTTTTACAAGTTGATCAAAGAAGCTGAATCTTGCTCAAGTTAGTAAGGCAGACCCAGTGCTTTAATTTTAAACTCAGATATGAGAAGTAAAATAAATAAGCAACATTTTTTTTTGTGTGTACTCCTTTAAAAATGGCACTCCCCTTCTTCCCAAACATTCTGTCTGACTGCATGAAGTTTCTCAGGAGAAGTTGTACCCTAGAATAGTATTTCAAATGTAACATCTTGACTTTTTAATCTTAATTCTAACAAAGATGGGAGACAAACATTGATATTAGGGAAACTCACATTTCTGTCTAATAAGGAGTAATTAATATTGTATTAAAAAAACCCAAACCAAAACAATGCATTTTCTCCTGTAATAATGCAGCTGAAAAAATGCTGACTAGCAGGGAATGAGTTTCTTTGTATTTATGCTGATGGTCATCTAAATTCACAACCTCACAATTCAGCTGACCTGAAACAAATACAATCACTTTTATTTCCTGTAAGATTTTTTTCAAACCATTTTACTATAATTTAATTAAGCCTCCTCTTATGTGAGATAAAGGAATTTGTGTCTTGAATCATAGAATCGCTGGGATTGGAGAAGATTTGGGGAGGTCACCAGTTCAACCTCCTGGTCAATTCAGACCATGTTGCTTTCTTTGTGAGGTGCTGGAAACTTCAAAAGAAGGAAATTCTACAGCCCCTTGTGAAAATCTGTTGCATTACTTCACTATTCTCGCTAGCTGTTTGGAACAGCCCCTGTTTCAGTATATGACTGTTGTCTTTTTCCCACTGTGCACCTCAGTAAAGAATCCTGGCTTTGCCTTCTCTTATAGCTAAAGATATAGCTTTGTAGCTACTAAAAGGCTGGTGTTAAGTTTCTCCTACCTGTTCTCCTTTCTACATTAGATGACTGAATTTCACTCAGCTTCTCCTTGCAGATGATGTGTTCCAGCCCCTTCCCATCATAGCTTTCTACTGGCTCAAGTTTATACATCTTTCTTGTACTGGTTTGCCAAAAACTGGACACAGTATTCCAGATGCAAACCAACAAATGATACATGAAGAGGAGTAGTTATTTCCCTTTATCTAGCTTTTATTTATACAGTCAGGATGCTGTTAGCTTTTACTGCTGGCTGGTGCTTACCCTATTGTCCAGTAGCTCCCCAAGATTCTATTCTGTGGTGCTGGTGGCATATTGGTTCCAGGCTGTTCAATGGCAAAAGACTAGGCCAGACAAAGTGCAGTGTTCAACTTCATGTGGTTCCTGTCAGTCTATTCTTCAGCTTGTGTAGAGGCAGCCCTGCCCTCAAGCATTGAATATATTTGTAAGATAAACACTGCAGCTGTTCATAGCTTGTTTATGCTGTCATTCATTTTTAAAGAAAAACATCACATTGAAATTGTAGAGGAAATTTCAGCATTATTGTGAGATGGAAGGTTTAGGCTTACTGAAACCTGATACATCTATTACAAAGATTAGGGCTTTCATTTTATACTTAATGTCAGGGAGAACTAATAGTTCCATATTGTCTCCCACAGTGCTGGAGCCCTAGTTCAGCTTGTGACAACCAGAAAGAGGATGGTATTTTGGCCATGCTCTGACTTGGTGAAGAGAGTGCCATCTGCTGAGCCTATGTCCCAGTTTTGCCACTGTAAGCATGCAAAGTGTAGTCTTTAATCCATATTCTGACTCAGTGCAATCTAGTTTATTAATGATATGAGTTGATGTTGTTACAGCACGAGATGTATCTATACAAGCCAGAGAAGTGTAAGATTTTTATATAGTGATAGCTAGGAAATCTTCCAATCTCCTTCTTCAATGTTGTATCATAGTAACAACATAACAGGGAATATGTATGTATTAAATGTTGTTACTGTAAAACTGATGAAAGTGCAGTCTGCATGCACCTGTATGTGGTCTTAGCATGTGCTGAGAAGAAAGTAAAAAAAATTACACCTCCCCCCCACTTCTTTCTACTGCCAAGAAGAAAATGGCAATGGCTGGTTCTGGAGATGCAAGGACTGGGTAACATAAAGGAGCAGGGAAGAAAAAAAGGTGCATAGTGGTAAAATCTTTACAAAGCACTTCATAAAATTGTTTACTACTCAGATAAACAGTAGCGTACAGCTCTATAAACACTGCTCATGGCATGGTGTTTTTGAAGTTTGCTGCTTCTATTTCAGATCCATAAACAGGCTGGTGTACCTACAGGTTTGCTCATTTTTGTTCTTATCCCATTTGGTTTGTCTAGGAAGTACCATGCTTTCCTATAAATTTGGCACCTTACAATGTGTTTCAGCTTTGTCCTTTTGGTAACTCTATTGTCTTAGGAATCCTTTACTGAGCCAATCTGCCTTATACATTTAGGATGCAACTATCAAAACCCAGCAGTGTTGACATGTCTGATAGAGGAGAGTGGAAGCACACTCCCTGATCTGTGCAATGTCAGATTCGTGGCCAGATGATGACGTTTCTGCCATTGTCTGCTGCTTTTACATGACTGTGTATTGTGAAACGTGAGACACTGCTCAGCATTCTGCTTCCCAAAATCCAAACAGGTGAAATACAACATGTTTTTGTTCTGGCTGGAAGGAAGAGCTGCACATTGCTGTTACAACATGATTTACAGTCACAGAAGACTGTTGGGTTTTGTTTGATGTTTGGTTTGGGGTTTTGTGTGTGTTGGTTTTGTTCGCTTGGTGTTTTTTCTTTGTTTGTTTGGTTTTTTTTTACAGTGAAATTTGAGATAAGCCATTTCAATCTTACTAATATCTGATGTGCTTCACAGTAGGCACTGGTTGCCTAATGCCTTGTAACAAAGGAAGGAAATAACCCCAGTTTATGGAATATCTTTTCGGTCTTTATCAGGGCAAATTAAACTAATGGGTTGTATGCCTTCGACTTCAGTTCCAATCATTATATATTCAATTATTTTAAGTTTGCTTTGCATATTAGCTAATTTATGAACAACTGTGAATATTTTTTTCTGTATCAATTTAAATAGCTACTGACCTTACTACTCCTGTCTCTTCTGAAGAGCATATGTATATTAATGGTAGATAGTTTTCCTTGAATGTGCTCTTCAGACAGTGTTATATCACATGATAGCTTTGATTGTGAAAGGAAAAAAAAAAAACAAACAACCTAACAACAAAGAAACAAAACTCTACCAGTAGTACCTGTGGCTCACTGTTATTCTGTACACCATGACAGGAAAAGATTGGGTGTGGTAATTAGACCATTGACCTGGGACTCATCAGAGAAACCTGGTTATGCATCAGATATATTCTGTAGTCACAGGTAAATCCTTCTCTGGACTCCTGTTTCTACACATCTTGAGTTTCCCTGGTAAATGTTCTGCACAGGAGCCAGGTGTTATTATGAAAGAAGTAGAAACCCGAGTGAGGAGTGCAAAAATTACTGCTATATTTCCCTCTATAAAGCAGCACATCCTAGAAGGGAGGCTGACTTGGTGGGTTGATAAAAAAGTTCTGCTGCTGCAGCACTCGGTGATCGAAGCCTGGATGAAGGTAATCGCGTGGCAACATTCACGCTGGGGAAAACGTTTGGCATTTTTGTGTTCATTACCTTTCACTGCGCGAGCGTCTAATCCGTGAACGTCTCTAAAGCGATTGTGTATTCAAAAAGTTTCGCTGTCTCTGAACAAGCTCATACTCATCAGAGCAGTCCACAGGGGGAGCAATGACGAAGCAGCTGCTGTATTTCCTGCCTCGGAGGAGCAGCAGTCTGCACGCGTTTGCCAGCACACTCGGTTTTTGGTTGTTACACCATGGCAGCAGAGGAAGCCATATTCCAGTAGACAAGCTGAACAGTTTTAGAAACCTCAGCAATATGTTTTCTTACACAAGTAAATTGCAGTTTTCTTGTGAAAGTAAATTTCAGGTGTTTGGTAAAACAGCTAACAGTGTAGAGATGACCGGATGATTTGCAATATAACAAATCCTTACTCCATTCCCTCTTTTTTCACTTTTTCTTCAGAAAAAAAGCTGTGAATAAGAGGGACCAAAAAGAGGAAACAGAAACCTGTGTTTGTTAGTGTATTTACTTTCCTTTAGAGAAGGGCCAGGAAGCCTGACCAGGCTGAGAAGGCTGGCACTGAACTCAGAGCATCAAACCAGCAAGTTTTGCCAGGTGTTGAACGTGGTCAGTATTTTGTAGGGCTTGGCTTCTAAATCAGTTCTGCAAACTCTCTCCCCGCCCCTTACGCCTTGGGGATTTCCCCTCCTTCCCTGCAAAGGGCAGCCAGAGCCAAGCACCGAAGGTCAAGCCAAGATCTGTGAAAAAGGCCAGGGGGGCGGGCAGGCGGGTGCCAGGAGCAGACGCAGAGGCTCGGCGGGGAACTGCTGTCTGCGGGCGGGAGGAGAAGAAGGAAGGCGGGAAGAGGAGGAGGAGTTGAGGAGCCCGGGCCCGGGAGCCTCCCCGCTTACCGCACTAGGAAGTGACGCTCTCCCTGAGTCCCGGAGAGAAAGAAACAAAGTTTGGGGCTTTTTTTTTTTTTTTTTTTTTCCCCCCTCCTTCTAACCTTCGTTGCTACCTGTCGCTCCGCGGGCGTACGCCGTGCCTCGCTTCTCAGGTGAGCAACGCACGTTTGCTTCCCTCTTCTGTTTGCCGCGGGTTTATTGTTTTTTGCTTCCGTTTTCCTGCCATTTTGAAGAGGGGGTGTCTTTCCTGGGGCTTTGGGATTTATTTTTTGGGGTGCGTGTGTGCTTTGTTTGTGGGTGCTGTGCGCAGGATGAGGAGGAAAAGTACCTGTGGAAGCGGCGGGGGCGGCTGGCTCCGCTCCGGGGCCGCGCAACCCCGTGGGGCCGGGGCAGCGGCACTGCCGGTCCGCCTGCAGCGGGGGACCAGCCTCGGCTGCTGAACCATTTTCTTCTGCTTCTCTGTGAATCCTTACGAGGACTCCGGAGGGGTCACTTGACTGCTGTCTGGCTGCAGCAGCGCGGTAAGGATGTATCTGTGTCCGGGGGGGGGGAACAGAGTGCGGATTCCATTTGGGGGTCGGGTGGTTTTGAGGGGGCTTTTCTGTTCGCTGAATGCGTGCTGGAGCCGGGGCAGCTTGGCGCGTGTGGCGGCCTCTCCCCCGTGGGCGCTGCGGGGAGGCGGCGTGCTCTGGCCACTCTTCACTGCGCGGGAGCCTCGACTTGCAGGGCTTGGGTTTCTCTGCCGGGATTTATGCAGTGGAGGAATTATTCGATATTTTTTTGAAATCTCGTGCGGCTGTTCCTCCGGCAGCAGCTGCAAAGGTCTGCTTCTTTGCAGTTTACCAGTAAAAAGCTGACAATACACCCACGCACGCATGTGAGAGTCTTATATAATACTTGCGGGTTTTTTTTTAATAGGCGTAAGCAGGACTTATTTTCGACTTGTAAAGTCTTGTGTGGTTGCAACCTGCAGAATTAGGAGGAATATTATCTTTACTCAGTAGAGGTTGACTTGACATCCTTTTTAAACCAGCTTATTTTTTTAATAATAATTTGATTTTTTCCGAGTACATGTTTGGAGTGCAAGTGTAAAGGCCATCTGTGCTGGAGCAAGCAGTAGGCAGTTAAGGGAGGGGAAGAGAGAAAAGAAATGTCCTAATGCGGAGTCTGATATTAGGTTGTTTAGAGGGCGAGACTGCAGTTCCAAGCAGCAGCAGCAGCAGGAGCAGCTTTATGACTCTCTGTAATTACAGAGTGATTGCATAGGACAGCATTGTTTGAACAAATACGTATACGCAGACTGTTGTGCAAGATTTCTGTACCGAACAAAACCTAGTTTTGCATTGCAAATGCTAAAAAGAGAATGTATTTTGCATTCTGCCACGTTTCTCTCTGACTTCACCGAAGATTGAGAAGAGGGGGAAAAGAAGTGCAGCGAGGCTGATCATGGAAGTCACAGCCCTAAAATAACATCAGGAACGCCACCAGTAGTCTGCAGTCACAGGAGAAACTGAAAGCTCGTTGAATCTGTTGGTTCGTGTTTCTAGTGTGATTATGCAGCAGGTGGAAATCGAGCAAGTTTGCTAACAGTCTTGCAGGTTTAGTGTCGTTCTTGCTGTGGTCTAATTTCTTGTGCTTGTGTAGGGAAAAATGCATGTGTTACAATGAGCAACTGTTGTTCAGCTGGCTTGGAAATGGCGAGAAGAGCACTGGGAAGAGTTTCTGTGTCAGGCCACAAAAAAAATTAGGGGTTGAAAGGAATGGTAGCCGAGACATTTTGAAAACGCTGTTTCAACTTCGGCTGGGGAGTTGCAACTTGCTCAGTGATCTTGCAGGCGGCGCTGGCTTGAGGGGTAGGACAGGGCATCGAGAATATGCTGCTGACACTGTTATTTGCAAGGCTTTACACTAAGGCGTTGAAAACCGATCAAAATTAGGCCCAAGTTCTTGTGGATACAGTTTAAAAGTACCTAAGATGGTTCTTTTTTTACAGATGCTGATCACCTGTAATTGTTAGCAGTTTAGTTTTGTAGGTACTTGGAATTGGTGAAATACTAGATCTAAAAGATTTCCGAGCTGGTACTCAGAAATTTGCCTTTCTAAGGTCAGAGGCAATTTTCTATAAACCATCATTACCGATGTCTTAAATGCTGTGAAGGCGTTTAATGTGCTTGAGCATTGTGATGGAAAGTACAATAAAAATGGAAATTTAAAAATGCTCTAAAATGTTCAGCTAGAAGATATTATTTTAGTTGAACACAGATCATCTCATTACTGCTTGTTTCCTCAGGTCGTCAATTAAATAATTCATGTAAAATACATGTGTCTTTGTTACTGAAGAATGTAGTGATGTGCTGAAAAAGTTTACATTTGGTTGTTGTTGTGTTTGGTGTTTTTTTTTGTTTGTTTGTTTGTTTTTTTTTTTTTAGCAAATGGCTATAACCACAACACTAGGCCTATAACTTGACCAACTTTCATTGTGGTCGCTTTGCAATTTATCAGAGCATTTAATTTTCGTGCAGAATAAGCAAAGATGCATTAATCTGTGCATTACTATGGTGTTCTATTTGTAGATTTTTGAATTGTTCTTCATGTCTTGACTGACTTGTTGATCTTACATTACTCTGGGTGTTCTAATGTCGAAATTACTTTGGGAGGAAGAACAGAAATGGTGCTTAAATATTTCTTCAATCATCTATGGTAGCAGTACAATATAGTAATTCCTTATGCTGCATCTTTTGCTTTTCTCAGCTTATGTGGTGGAAGAAAACGTTGTAGGCTAGGATTCTTCAGACTTGCATAGAAAAGAGTAAGCAACTTTCATGTCTGTGAGTAGTCCTGTGGTACTCATTGGAGTTAGTCATAAATACACATTTCTGTGTATTAGCAGAAAGGACGCACAGCCCTGCTATCCGTCAACACATCCAGTAGCATGAGAGTAGTGGTGATATGCTAAGGGCTGTAGCATAGTACAAGCCTTTTGTGAGAGAGCATACGTAATAATTCCAGATGTTAATTTATGCTTTGGGATTTTCACTTGCATTGTCACCTGTAAGTGGTAGCTGCAGAGTGTCAGGAGGTGTTTTCAACCCATAACACTATTACTGTCATGCTACCAGGTGATCCCTTGGGTTGCCCCTGATGAGGCCCTGACTGCCATGAGTCAGAATGGGATTCTGGCTAGCCCATGGTTGTGTTTTTAAAGCTGAATATGTTTTCTGTGTGCTTTACAGTTCTTGAGGTTTCTACCTGGGAGGCTTACCTAGCTTTCCCTCTGTCTCAGGTAAGCGTTTGGCACAGACTTCTAACATGCTGATCAGATCATGGAATCATTCATGATTTTCCATGGTTATTGAAGGAACTTTTATGAGCTGATTTGTTTTGGTTGTTTTACTTTTTCTTAAAAACACACACACACAACCCACCCAACAACCAACAACCCAAACAAAAACAATCCTCCTCTCACCCCCAAAAAACAGACCCCAAACCAAACAAACAAGAAAAACAAAGCCCAAAACAAAAACCCTTGGGTTTTGTTTTTTTTTTTTTGTTCTGATGAATTGCATAAAATCTTTGTATCGGTTGCAGTAAATTACAGTTTATGCTGAAATGCAGTAATGATACATGTTGTTTCCGGTGCAGTTGATTATATTCTAAGTGATATAAAAGGAAAAATAAACCACTTTTCTCTGAGTATTCATCATATGAAATGGAGAGTGGGGGAGGTGAGTGTGACAGGAGCTCTGGTGGTGAGGTTTTGCAACACATGTCCAAAAAGCTAGCAAATTCTGGTACAGGCAAGCCAAGACTCATGAGTCAGCTCCAAGTGGAAGACTTGTCACTGAGTAATTTGTAAATAGGAGGGATGTACTACTGATTCAAAGAAACGTCGTTCGGGCCTTCCCTAATAATTGGAACTGTGGCACAGAGCTATCTGCAGATGGGAGTTGTTTGTGTCTTGAATCACGTGTCCTCTCTGCTGTGATTTGAGCATTCAAACCAAGAAAATCCTTGTCGTGTGATACACAGATCCCTGAAGGAGGGAGTTGCTCAAGTAATTAAATTTTTGTATCTGCATAGTAGTAACTTGCATTCTGCGTGGCAGTTCCTTAGCAGCTGCAGCAGCTCCCAGTGCACAAACGTGCTTCCAGCATGAGGTTGCTCTATAAGCACTTCACCACGTTTTGTGTAACTTCTGTTTCTAAATGATCTCCAACTGTAGTCCTTCTTGAGTCCCCTGCTCATAACCAGTGGCTGAAAAATATAGACTTAACAAGAAAAAGCTGTAACTCTTCACACCAGGGAGAAATGCAAATGTATGTGTGGAATGCAGCCAACATTCAGGTATTGAGGAGCAATACCTGAATTGGGGATGCAGGTAAATATTGGTAATTAATTCTTTGCTTTTCTGAATGTGTTGATGCTTCTTATCACTTCTGGGGCAACTGACAGCTGCGATCAACAAGCCTGACATTAATTACTTAATCTATAGTATGGAAGATGTGCAGATATTCTTAGAAATTTACATTCTCAAAAATGAATGTTTCTATTCATGTGCAAGGAAATTACATGAATGCCTCGTTGACAGCTGGTGTTGTTGATCAAGAAGTTAAAACGGGGAAAAGCTAAATTTGGAGGGGGAGGCAAAAAGAGTGGTTTTTTTTTTTTTTTTTTTAACTAAAGGTGTCTCTAAAGGCCTACAGCAAAACATGGTATAAAATTTTTTTTTTTTTTAGTCTTCAGGTTTGGAAAGTTAATTGTAGGTTTTAGAGATTCCGTAGTTTGACTTAAGTATTTATAAAGATTGAAACAAATTTAATGCTTTTAACAATGGAAGTAATAAACTTGGAAACAGTTCTGATGTCTTTTTTACTAAATTTGTTATAGAGTCATTGCATGTTCAGCGTTGGGATGTAAAGAGATGGGCAGTGTAATCAAGTCCATGTTCATACTATTTTTGTCTTTGTTTTACTTTATCTTCTCATGTGAAAATCAGTTTTCAGTTGCTTGACTGTCCCTATCGTAGCTTACTAATAGGAGAGCCTGTAGCATGAAAGTATATGTTGGTGTCTTGTCTTTTCATTTTGGGAAGACAAATTAAACACGTATGCGTTCATGCATATGCACCCACTGTTCTCTTATACACCAGTTGATTTCTCGTTTTATAACACAGCTTCCCTGAGAACAAGTGCTTCTTTTTCTTACAATGCTAGGGTACTGTTCTTTAAGTTTTGTTTATTATTTAAAAACATTCGAACAAACAACAAACCAAAAAAACCTCACCAACTTTTTTTTTTTTTTTGGCTGGGTGTACTGTTATTACAAACTTGAGTAGCATGCTAAATTTCAATGCTTGTCTTAATGTATTGCTTTTAATAGTGTTGCTTTTATTTTTAGAGCTTTAGTGATTAAAACATGCCTGAACTGTGACTGTAAGGATTGTTGCTGTGTTTTTTTGCTTTGGAGTTTTGTGTTTTGTTTGTTTTTCGGTGTGTGTGTTTTGTTTTCAAGAGCTTGTAACTGAGAAGACTTCTTGAAATACCAAATATTTGGCTTTGCAGTCTGGTTGTGGTGCAGAATTCTGTGGTTGATTTTCAGCAGCCAGACTGGCTGCAACCCTTCGGTGTGGTTAAACTAAAATCCGTTCTCTGAAGCAAGATGTTGTGGGGCATTAAGCCTGCCGAAATCCTTCTCGCCTTGTCTGCAGTGTGCATTCTGGGGAAGTCTGAGGTTGAAGCTAGTTCCGGAAGTCTGCATAATCTCCAGATTGCCTTGTTACACTTTAGTTCATAAGGTAAAAGTGCATTTCTGTTTGGATCTCAGGTTGCTTGAGGATGTTCTGTTATTTCAAACTCTATCACTTATACTTAGGTGTGGCCTTATTTGCTATGTCTGTGTATGCTTAGGATTCCTTGAGCATCTTTTGAACTCCTGCATCTCTCTTCATAATCTGTCACAAATTGCATTGTTGTTTATAGTAATGCAAGTCAACTCTTCTTGCAGTTTCATAACCTCCCTCACTGTTCAGATTCTTGATCCTGAGTAGTCACCTTTAGACACATTGAAAAGAAAGCAAAGCCAAGTGCCATACGTTAAAAATACTCCGAGGATTTTACTGGATCATTTGCCATGTAACTGTCTTATTTTCAGGCTTTATTTCTTCCAACATAATGCATTCTTCATTCTTTCAAGGATGAAGAGTGAAAGGAGAATTTGCTGTGTTCGTGGGAAATTGCTACGCTTGAGTGGGGAAGAATTTAGCCAAGTATTTTCCTATTTTGAATTTGGTTTCATCCCACTTGAGAAAAAATTCCCAGCACTGCCAAATTCCTGGTGAAAGAGCACCACAGCTGTAAGGCATTCTGATTACTTTTAAGAGATTCCAGAGATAATTTAGGATGCCAAATGCTTATGTATGTGAAGTTGTCGGAATTCTGACTGCTCCTATGGTTTAGTTTTATTTTGTGACTTAGAAAATCCTGAGTTGAATTATACTCATAGAATTTGACAAAATGTACATGTTACCTAATGTGAGACACACTAAATATTTGGGGTATTATAATCTTTATTATATTGAATTAATATTATAATTATTTTGAATAGTGTTCATATATTAAAATTCTTAGAAAATATAATTTTTTTTCAAGTGTATATGATGAATAAATCACATAGTCTTCTTGCAACAGTATTTATTTAAATGAAGATATTTCAAAGGGTGTTTAGATGCCTGGAGAGAAGTAAATGAGTTTACTATAAATGAAAGCTAGGAATTCAAGTATTACTGTAGCATTGGCCATTCTTATTATTAAGAGTTTAAGCTGTCCTCCTTGAGTATTTGGAAAATCTTTTGCTCACAAAGGGTGTTATCACAGGTAAACAGTTATGCAAAACGTTGCATTTGTATATGGGCTTAATTTTTTTCTGATTTAATTTCAATATTTAAGTGGTCTTTGTTAGCTTGATTTTCAAAATGCATGTGGGAATCAAAGTATATGTGAGATACTTCTTCTTCCTATTGAAGTACCAGAACTACTTTTAAGTATTTTTTTTTATGGTCTTTGGCAAAAGTGAAGTTTCAGATGTGGTACTGGCTGACTTATTTTGTTATTCCTGTTTTCTTTCTATAGCAGAAATACTATATATGTTTTTCTGTAGCAAAATTTGAACTGCAATACAAATGTTGTTTTTATTAATAATATGGAAAGAAGAATGTGGATTTTTTTTTTTTTTTTAAGTCCCCATCCAGGGAAGCTGAGTGATGGAGGCTGTGTCAGGGGAAGGTGTGGTGTGTGAATCTGAATTTGTATCTCTATGGCTGGGCTTTGTACAGGAGGTCACACCCTCTCACACCTACTAAGTTGTTGTGGATTTGTTGTTCATAAGTAGTTGCTGCCATCTCTGTGGACCTCCAGCAGGCAGAGGCACTTTTAAGCCTTTGGTAGAACGGCAACTTTTTTATTCAAATGGAGATACGTGTTTACATGTATGATGCATCTTCTGTGGGTCTTTTTGACTGGCTTTTTCCTGGACGTTCTGATTAAAAGGCTGACTTGGTTCTCTGCAAAATGCTTAATCCTCTTGTGTTTGCTCCAGAAATCTGAGATGTGAAACGGAGGCTTCTGGATTGCACTCTAGAAATGAGGCTGCGGTTTCTGTGTGGAGCAGATTGAGAAGAGTTTCTATATCCAGGTTACTTACCAGCTTTAAATCAGTATGTCAGTGAAGAAAATTACCATCTCCATGGTTCTGTGCACTTAGGTGATTTGTCTGAGTCCTGTGCAGTTATTTCTTGCTTTTCTGTTTCTTAGGTGGGTGGCTTTGGCAGGGTCAGAGAAAAGGTCAAAGATGGATGAAACCAAAGTGATGAATCAACTTTCTCCCTTGAAGCATGATTTCAGGTTGTTTTTCCCATGTGGTTACACATCTGTCAGCTGCTCTATTCTGTGTGTTCTTATGAAGAGAACAGCAGTATTTTAAGAAGACCATTCTTTCTGAGTTTCTTGATTGTGTCTGGAGGTGGAAGCGTATCCATGTTCAGTGACAGCTATAACTGAGTTATTATAAGTGACAGAATTTGCTTGGGAAAGAGATCTAGATTAAGTGTAGGATGCCTGCCTGTTTACAAGTAGCTATCTGAGCTGTGCAGTTTTAATGCATGGAGGGCATGTGAAAATCTATTGACATCTTTAGTTACTCAACTAGTTTATTTTTGGGAGCTCCTGAATTGGCAGGACACATTGACTGTTTCTGAAGGGGAGAAGTGCAATGACTTTGAATGCAGGAAACTTGGTGAATATTCTGTCAAATTGCAGATTGCTTGATACTGTTTCTGTGTGGCAACTATAACAGAGATTAACCCCTTACTTAACTTACTTCCCACTTAACATTTTCAGATACCATTGATACATTTTAAGGAAAATCTAATGCTACTCTGTGAACACAAAATTGCTTAAGGCATCATACAACAGGATGGAAGAATACAGGTGTCTCTTGTTTGATAAAACAGAGGGTAAAGGTTTGGTAATAGATTCCCTGTTTGTAACCCTTTGCAATGTCACACAGTTAATTTGGAATAGCTGTAGCTTGGATTCAAAATTGGTCCTACAATACAGAAAAGACAGAACTGTCTTGTGCACGGGTAATACTGGTTTCCTGAACAAGCAAAGAGCTGAGAGAAGTTGTATTTCTCTATGAAAACACAGCTGTATCTTATGTGTCACTGATATTGCTTTTGCACTATGTGGCTAGAGAGACCCAGCAAACAGGATCAGAATCTGACAGTAGCAACCACAAAACCTTGGGGAAACTTTACCCTTAATATTACAAGTTTTTTGTATGTGACTGATTTCCTCAAAACTATGAACAGTCAGCATGCTGACTGGACTCATGGATAGCATTTTTCTTTAAAGGTGACTTACCTTTTTTTATTTTCTTTTAAAAATTTTTTTAATAAGATCTGGAAAACTCACATTTGTCTGGAACAATGCAAACTCTCAGTTTATCTGTTCAGGCAGCAGTTCCTTACTATTATTAAATACAATTGCTGGAAAAAAAGTGTCTTGGATCTCTCATCTCTTCCATCTTAATTGAAGGGAGGGATGTTAATTTAGTGTGAGTTTTTTGTTGTGTTGTTTTTTTTTCTTCTTCCTGAAGCATGTGTTGGATATTAGTTTGAAACAGCATGAGTTTTTTTGATACCATCAGTGCTAATTTTCACTTTGATTTTTAATAAATCTGTAACTCATTTGTGTAGCATTTGAGATTAGCTGATCCTAGTTTTAAGAGTAAAAGCTTCCTGCATCACAGTAACTTCTAAAGTATTTCCATTTGAAAAAAAAAAATCTCCCTCCCCTTTGTAGATCACCTTAAATACAGGTTTAATGATTACAAACACCTTTGTTGGTTTAACATTAAAAAATACATAATTGTACTGTGTTGCTTAATATTTTGCTGATAATTGAGAAGGTTCTCAAACAAATTGAACTTGAATTTTGGAGGTAAAAACACTCTGAAGTCATTGATGCATCTTTGGGAAGAACTTCTTGAAAGCAAGTAGCTGGTTTTATTTCATAATTTAAACAAGGGAGTGTTTTTACCATTCCTTGATGACTGCAAAGATGTTATTAATATTCTGGAGCCCCCAGAATGTCATCAGATTGTTTGCATTGTGCTTGTTTGTGGGGGTTGGCTCTTACCTACAGTGTATGTGGTCATGTAAATGTATGCATATATATGTACAGCATAGGTGTAATGTATAGCCAAGATGGAACACAGCTGGAGATGCTGCTTATTTTTGTGATTTCAAACAAAACATGCTTTGCAGATAGCATTCCTCTCCTCTTCCTGCTAAAATGACTAAATATAAATGGATGCTGGTCTAATGGAGACCAGGCTGATTTCTCTGAAAGCATCTCTAGGAAGTTGATGTTCACAGAAGTTGAGATACTTTGTTTTAAGGTTTTTCTTGAGTATTGTGGGTAATGTTGCATGGGTTTTTTAGTATCCAAACTAAAATAAGCCTTCCCTGATGGTGTAGCCTGAGCAGAGTGATGTAGCTAGCCTTTTTTTAATCTCATTTGTCATTTGGGGGAGCTTGCTTTCCTTCTAATGCAGAAAAAGAAGCTGTGTATGTTTATCACTGAGGGAAATGCAGAACAAGTAGCGTAAACAACAGTAGAGGCTGTGTATTTTAAAAAAAATACTGAAAAATCCACAGCCAGGACTTAAAAGAATGTATTGCAGAAAGTATTCTGGGATGCCTTTATGTGCTCCAAAGGGGACACAACTCCATGCTTGTGCTGCAAATGTCTGTTGCCTCACCTGTCTTAGCAGTGGTGTTTCTTGTCTGTCTGAGCCTAGGGGTGGCCCTGCATTAATGGAGGGGGCTGGGTGTCACAGCAGCTGCAGCCACAGGTCGTGACATGCCAGGCTGCCTGCGAGGTGAGTGGAGCTGCTGGGTGCCTGGTTTTGAGGGCAGCCACTGCTTGGTGGCTGTGGAGATGGGGGAGCTCAGTTGCAGGGTGGACACAGAGCCTTTGTGAGATACTGTTTCTTCAGGGGATCACTTGGGCTCTTGCTCAGCAGCTGATGCATTTCTTTGGGAAATGCAACATCAGAAAAGCATGCTTTTAGACTCCAAGTGGCTTTCAAGCAGCTGTGCTACAGCTAAATAAATATAACCCTCTGTAAAAGGAAATAACTTTTTTACCAGATCTATGCACAGATGGATTGTAGTCGTACTGAGGCCAGTCTTTGCCTCAGCAGGAGAGGATAAATTTTTAGTGGAGATCTATAAATGGAAATCTGTGCTTACACTACCTTCTTGCTGCAGCAGTTGGAGAATGCTACTGCCTAGTAAGAATGAGAATTTGAAAAGATCATAGAGAATTTGAAAAGCTAAAGGAGCTAGGGAGATACAGGTCATGAGCTGCGATAGTAGTATTAACATTTATTGGTCCCCAGATGCCTATAAAAATGTTTTGGGAGCAATTCTTTTACAGCATTGTATGTGTACCTGGATAACAGAGGTGTTAAGTGCCAGAGGTATTCACATGCTGGACCTTGGTATGCTCAAGGAGAGCAGGGGAGGAACAGTTTTCATCTGCCAGGGGGAATCTAGTGTTCTGCCACCTTCCATAAATACAAATTTCATTCTGGATAGAAAAATACTGATTTTATTTTATTGTTTAAGAATGCAGATTTGGAAGATACTTAGTAATTACAGATACACTTCCTAAAATATCTGTCAATACATAGAGCAAAGTGCAGAGCTAAAATTATGTGCAGACAGCACTCAGGAGAGCTGCTGATTGTTCAGGAAGGAATTATGATGTTAAAATAGTGACTCTGGTATTGTATCACACCAGGATTCATAATTTATTTTCTTAAATGAATAAGGGAATTTGTTAATGAATACTTTACCAAAGTATTCATTTTCAAATGGTAAGATAATTTAATGAAGAGAGAGTTGTTACTGATGGGGTTTTGCTTTAAAAAGGCTACTTCAAACTGAAAGCAAATTTGCAGATTTAGACAATGCCCTCAGTTGTCTTTAAATGGATTGTATCTCCTGATGGAAATGCTGCCAGGATCCAGAGGAGGTCTTAGGGCCATGTGATACAGTTGCATGCCTTAGAGACTGGAAAGTGACTTTGTTAGTGCATGTGTTTGCAGTTTTATGTCTTTTTTTTTTTTTTTTTTTTTTTTTTTTTGTCCTTTAACAAAAACAAAGGTTCTTAAGCTTTAGTGTGGGAGGGAAGAGGTGGTCAGTGGTTGCTTTTAAACACTGTGGTTTTCCAGAATGCCTGGAAAAGGACATGGTGCTGCTTTTACAGTGCACGTTCCCTGACATCAGTATGGCAGCAGAGCCTGCAGCAGATCTCTGGCAAGAGCTTGCAGTGCTCCACAGGCCAGTTTTCCACAACCCTCAGCAAGTTGGTCACCACTGGTTATTCTTTCCACATGTTCATTTTGTGTGTGTGTGTGTGTGTGTGAAGCTACTTTGAGTGAAGCTAACATTCAGGAGTTGGAAGGTTAATTATTTCCCTTTGCCTTTTGGAGGGAGAGGAGGCAGAGCATTAACTATTTACCAGTATACATCTCCCCTCGTTCCTCCCCAGAATGATTGTGGAAATTGTTAGGCTGGCTTAGTGATACAGCTAAATTGCTCTAATAGTAGAGACTGTTAAAAGCACATGGATTAGCAAGAAACAGAGTAGGTGGATTTTGTTACCGAAGAGTTAGTTCTTCATAATGAATAGAAAAAGAATGTGTCCATATTCAGCCAAGAGAATTTTTGCTATTGCAGCTAGGCAAGCTAAGTATCTTTATTCCTATGGACTTTATTTCGAACTTTTTATTCAAAGACCACTAAAGAAGTGTCATTTTACTTGCTTGAGGAATAAAAAGCTTGTAAAGTTGGAATGTTGTAAGCAATTTGCTTTTTTAGCATTCTTCTTGCAGATCTGCTTGGTTTAGAATGTGACCATAGAGAAGTAATATTGGGAGTTACCTGACTGACAGGTGATATTTTTTTCCAAATGCTGCTTTTAAAAACCTGAGCTTTGAAGTCCCATGACTACTAAATGTTGGAGAGAGGTATGTGTGTGACATTTTTCAATTGATTTTTTTTTTTAAGCATTTGCATTTTTTCAAATAAGTATAAGTAGTTACTCCACTGATATTCAGAAATTTGACACACAATATTCTTTCTGTATCCAAAAAAAGAAGTGTTAATTAATCTCCACCATGCATATATCTGTGCATGAAATTCAAATAACTTTTTATTATTATGTTTGGGAAGACCTTTTATACCTTCAGGGAAGGCAACTGGGAAGTATAACTAAAATGATAACTTACTTTCATTGGTTGCAGCTTTATTAATTCCAGGTATGTCCTACTACTTTCAGATAAAATAGAGTTAAAAAAAAATTTAAAAGATCAATTGTGAGAAAAAAGACACACTAAGAAGTTACCACAGTTGCTTAATTGGGTGGGTGGTTCCTGTTTTTTGAAACAGTTTGTCCTGCTATGATATCTTCATAGAACTGAGTATGTTTGACTGGAAGGCATTGTGTTGTAGAAAATGGACAAAATGTATTGAGAATGCAGGATAAAGAAGGGCATCTGCAGGGACTGACGCTTCTGGTTTCAAAAGGGAAATATCTTCTTCTTCCTGATAGTTGTTTTGGGGTTTTTTTTGTCATCTCACCTTTTTGTCATGTGTTGCAACATGAATGGAAACCAAGCATTGTACTTGACCTCAATCTAAAACTGAAAGTGGTACATTCTTCAGCCCTGGGCTTGGGGGAATCCCTGTGTCTGCACAGATGCTGCTGTGAACCTTTGTGCCAACACCAGGGCCACACAGCTTGCAGATGAGCAGAGAGAGAGTGTGGAAACCTTGCTTAAGCAAACCTTAGGTTTTAGAAATGGCTAAAATAAGACCACTAGCCTGCTACATGCAGCAACTACATATATGTAGAATCCATTCTTTTATCTCAGCTATTTTTCTGATAATCTTAAATGCAGGTGGTCATGAGTGTGGGTTTTCTTTCACTTGTTTTCTTCAGTTTTGTGGCTCTGAAACTACTTTTGTGTCTTGTGACTTGGCAGATTTTGTCTGCAAGGGAAACTTCTGTGATGGGTGTAAAAGACGTTTTAGTAAGAAAGAGAGAGAACAAAGCCACAAATACAAGTGGTGGGTAATTTAGGAATAAAATTGATTTAACAACTTAATCTACTGTAGTAGTTGAATTCCATCACAGTTACGTGCAAAGCAGTCCTTGTTCTTTCTTTGTGAGTAATACTATGACTTAGCATTCCTCATGCTCAGCTCTCAAGGCTGATTTTTTTTTTTTTTTCATCTCTGGTGTTTGCATTTTAAAAATTCTGGCCCTTATTTTATTTTTTTTCCATGACACTTTGCTATATTTCACAACCAAGTGTGCTATAGTTCTGCTCCTCCCTTCTCCCTCTCTGCTAAACCAGGCCTGAGGATGATGATGCCCTCCCTGCCTCTGGGGCCTCAGAAGGGCCAGAGGTGACAGCAGCAGTCGTCTTCTGTGTGCCACTGAAAGAGTCCTTGTTTCTGTAGAGCAACTGACACATTGTGCTAAAAATCGGTGTGAGTTTTGCTTTTAACTTGGCCGGAGACAGGGGTAAATGGAAGATTCAGTTAACAGTTTCATGGGTGAAAGCTTGTCCCTGCATGGGTGGGCTCTGAACATGTGCAACTCCAGCATCTCCATTTCTTGTGGACCTGAAAGACGTTTCTTATTTGTGTTGCATTTGATGTTGCAGTTTTGGGAAAAGATTATTTTCCTTTTGAGTGGTTTTTGGAAAGAAGGTTGCAAAAATGGGAGGATTATCCACATTGTGATAACTGCTTAAAACACTGTCCTACAGGGTTTAAGAGCTCCCCTTCTCTTTTCACACTGAGTCTCTGAAGTGTGCTGTTATGCTTACGGTGATTGCAGATGAAACTATGCATCAAAGCTCATCTACTTAGAACTATAAATCAGTGTATTATTTCCTTTCTCTCTTCATTTGAATTTGTAACTGCAGAGAAGGGATTTGATGAGGTTATTCAGCATGGTTGCCTAATCCCTGGACAAAATTAATAATGTTAGTTTTGCACCTGAATAGGTCTGCCTAGTATTCCCAAATTGCTCTGTTTCCCTTGGACAGTACTGCATCCAAGGCTTGTGTATCACTGTGCATACGTGCCTTATGGGTGACTACTCTAATAAAAGCTAGAAAAATATTTATAGACCCACAATAAATCTGCAGCAACTGCTGGAAGTTTATCTTGAGTTTATCATTATGTACGGTGTGTGCTCTCATGGGTAGGCTGAAGCAGAAATGTCTCAGGGAGGTTTCATCTGTACTTTAACTATCCTTGGGATGAGTTTTGAGATGAAGTAAAAGAGTAAAGATGATTGAAAAGGTAGGGCCCTAGATGGACACTGAGTTGAGTCCCCTGCTCTGTCATAGCCCTATTCAAGATAGTCACTTCACAGTCTCTCTCTTTGACTTGGTCCTCTTCAATATAAAGGGAATAATAGCTCCTCCCCTTATGGAGGTGCTGCTACACTGTGGTTATGAGGCCATGCAACTGTGTAAAATAGGGATTGCTGTAGTTCAGTTTCTGTGCTACAGTCCAACAAGTGAGGACGTGTATAATAAGAGGAGCACACTTAGCTAGTGGTGTCATTTCCTTAACAAGATACAAGCCCCCCAACCAGTACAGTTCATGCAAGTGGGGGAGCCCCTCCCCTTAGCCTGCAGTTCCAGCAGAAAGAACTTGTGGTGTGTACAAAGGCATCGTAGAACGCTGTATCTCTGGAGTATTGGTTCAAGATCTAGTATAATGCTGCCATGTGGATATTAGTGTTAGAGCTCTTCTACAGATGTGGGTAGTGAACTTTTATGTGCTTTTAGGGAACCTTGTGATTTTAATATCACAGAATGATTCAGGTTGGAAAAGATCCTTGGGATCATCAACTCCAACCGTTAACCCTATTTCACAAAGTTCACCCCTAAATCATATCCCCAAGCACCACGTGTAAAGGACCTTTAAACACATCCAGAGTTGGTGACTCAACCACCTCCCTGGGCAACCTATTCCAATGTCCGACTACTCTTTCTGTGAAATTTTTTTTCCTAATGTCCAATCCAAACCTATCCTGTTGCTGCTTGAGGCCATTCGCTCTTGTTCTATCGCTAATTACCTGTGAGAAGACACCATAGGTAATTAGTGATAGAACAAGAGGGAATACTAAAGTAGGCTTAACGTTTACATCAGGATGGGAGAAGTTTTATGGGGTATTTTAAGAAGCTCTACCTGTCATTTTGCAAATGCAGTTGATACCTTCACAGTGTGGTGGATTAAACAGTGGACAAAAATGATGGAGATCAAAGAATTCCAGAAGAATAATCTCTTGTTGGCTGCCCCTTTGTTGAGATGCATCTTTAGGAAGCCTCTGACTTTGCTCTGAGACTGGTTTCACTAATGTCCAGTTAGTAAGGATACAAATAACCCACTACAGAAATGGAAGAGGCTTGCTTTCTATTTGGTTCACTGTTGGTTCCAACCATGTATTCTTTCCTTCTTCTACTGAAATCCCTGTGGCTAAAAGGAGGAGATTGGGCAGGTAAGTGGCAGGGAGCTCTAAATCCAGGGTCCTAGAGAGTACTGTGGTTCTTTAACTAAAGATTAAGAAATGGAAGTGCTTTCTGGACCCTTGAATTCTTTAAACCTTGCTGATTCCCACCATGTGTTTGCCCACATCTTTCACCAGTATTAACTAGCGTGCTTTTGCTTAGCTGCTTGTTGCAATGGCTGACAGCCCCAGCAGTGGCTGAGAGCTTGCTGTGCCTGGTAACAGACCAGTAGACTAAGACGACCTTTTGATGTTGAACAGTGACCACAAGAGTTCTTAAAAGACCTAATTTTAGGAATTTGAGCTACAGTCCTGTCAGTACTGTTAAAGACTGATGATTTGAGTAGTTTTATAATAATTAGTTCAGTCAATACTGGCATCTGTCTGACGGCAGGTATGTGGGTGTGGGCAAACCAAAATCAGCATTGCTTCAGCTTAGATAACTGCTGAAAACTGGAAAGATATTTCTGTGTTGAGTGAGGCAGAGAGAGTCATATGACAGAAGAACAACTGTTATTATGTTTGACCCTTTTCCTTTTTTTTTTTTTTTTTCCCTCTTCCTCTTTGGTTATCACTACACTGTTGTATCATGTCTTGAATTAGACTTCTAAGCTGTTTGTGGAAGAATTCCCATCGAGCCTGTCAGTGGGTAGTGGGTTAAAGATAACACAAATTTTATGACCTCAGAATACCTCATGAATACTGATGTAATGGGTTTCAGGTGTTACTTTATGAACTGGTGACCTGAAGTGGCTTAGGAGAAGCAGTGAGAAGCTTTTGGCCTGCTCTTTGCCATTTTGACTGCCAAGCCTGCTGTGATTCCTGCATTTTGGACTATTCCTCTCTGTTGCTAGCAACTGCCCTTCCTGACAGCTCCAAACAAAAAAGCTTAAAATAGCTATCCAAGGGCTGACAATTAGAAGAATGTTAACCCATTTCCAGGAGGAACGGGAGAGTCTGTTCACGTAACTACAAAACCCTGGAAGCAGTGTTTCAATGCTACTTAATTGCTGTGCTGTTTTCTGTGTGCTAAGGTTGCCCAAGCCTCTTCAGATCATGGTGTTTATCTTGATGACAGATTATAATAACCAATATTCCTAGCTTCAGTGCAGTTTATAAACATGAACTGCTTTAAGAAAGGTACCGTATACCTGTTTGGGTCTAACTTTTATTTGCTGTAGTAGCAGCTATCTCAGTAGCTGGTAGAGACAACATTGTCAGTTCCTTTAAAAATCAGGGTGGGTTTTTCCCCCTGTTGTTGTTTAATAATCTACTAAGTTTTAGAATTCTGGTCTTGTCTTTTTAATATTTTTTCTTACTTGTCCAGGCTGATTTTGTTCTTAGGGAAAGTTTGTGTAACCCTGTCTCATTTGTTGTAAGGACAAAAGTAATTAACACTTAATGGTCATTTTCTTCGTAATTGCTTTTGTCTTTCTCTTCCCTTTAAAACAAAAATCATGTGAAAAATCCCAGGTGCATTTTGAAAAGTGAGCTCATACCAACTTTACAGCTTGACTTAAGGAAGACAATCCAAAAGATAGGTTATTTTTTGAGTGTTCCTTGGAAGTACCAACTCCTTTCTCATAGAACTGTAACCTGAAAACTTCCTTTTGAGGCACATCTGTGGTGCCTCAAACCTTGTAATTCAGAATAAAAAAATCTGTTGCTATGTGGTTCTGCATATTGGAATGCATCTCTGTTTTAGATGGAATGTTGAAAATGGTGGTGTGGAATATTAGGGGTTAAAGAAAACCATGGATGTTGTGATGGTTTGAAACTGTCTTTTTAATTTTTCCTTGCAAAGTTGAGAATCGAGAAAGTGAAAGAGTGTAAATAAGTCACTATTGGGTGTAAGAAAGCAAAATAACGATTGTTCTAAACACTTCCATTGGATAGATAGAAATGTTTAAGAACTATTACCCAAAACAAAGTAGGCACTCTGCACATTCTGCATTCTGCAGTGGGGGCAGTTGCTGGGCTGTCTGGCTGCTGTTTCTTCTTCTCTTCTGGCTGAAGATAACACGTACTGACCTTGGCAGCTAAGTTAACAACTTTCTGCTCTAACTAAACTCTGCTTCTCTGTCCAGGGGGTTCTGGGGGGAAGCTCCTGGGAGAGAGAGAGGCCCCTTTGGGAGGGTCCCTTTGGGGGGAAGCAAAGGGAAATTGGTTGTGCTTTTCTGTTGATTGTATATATTTGTAAATGTTGTGAATTTTGTATATTTGTACATATTCATTGCATTTCATCATAGATTTTAGACTCTGCTTGTAAATACAGCCTTCATTTGCTTCCAGACTGGGCTAGCCTGGTTATTGTCGGTGGGGGGGGGAATTTCAGCTCACACCAACACAGATGTGAAGGTCAAAATATAATAAGAATGTATGCTTATGTGAATTGTAAGACCATTAGAAAAGAAAGCTGCCCAATTAAATAACATAAATAAGACATTTTCACTGCCTCTCCTTTATTACTGTAATAGACCAAAATATTTTACTGAAGAAAGATATGTATTTCTCCATAATTTCAATAGTTTGAGTTAATATTTTCTTCAAGTGTGTATATTTTTCCTGAACAATATGGTGATTCTACATTTTGTGATACTTTGCTTGCTGTAGGTAATGAACCTATGATGCTGAATGTCAGGAATGGTCTAGACTGGAGCAGTACTTTGTCAAGTTTGGTGGTGCAATACAAGTACTGGATTTTGCTGGCACATAGTCCTTCAGCATGACTGTTATCTCTACTCCATCATATCATGAAGTTAAGAGATTGCACTTTTAAATCTTTGGTCAGTACAGTGCTTTTAATTCAGCTTTATCAATTCCCAGGCTCTGAAAATGGGAAAGTGAAAGTGTGAACAAAGTAATTTTAATCATGCTGTCCTCAGGGCAGAGGTGTCCTTGAAGTCAGTCACAGCTTTAGTCTTTCTCTGCAATAGGAATTGGCCAATCACGTGAAAGTTTGGATAGGCCATAAACATCTTCAAGGTGTGTATACTACTTATGTATGTGCTAGCCCCAGGCAGGCACCTTTGGGCAAGAGTGGAAGTTGTCATGCTTCCTGGGTAGTGTTTTCCCTTTTGTTGTCTGTGGGAAAAGCAGCTTGCTTTTGATCTCTTTGCACCTCTTATGGGCAGGCTGTAGAGTTCCTTTCATCGCTGTGGAATGTTATGCAAAGAAGTAAGCGTTCCCCATTTCATCGGCTTGATTCATTCTAGGACTTTCATCTTATAGAAGAGTAGTTTCTTACATGGAGGGGTTAGGGAGGTGCTTGTTTTCTACTTAATATTTTGTAGTGGGGCTTCTTTTAAACCGTTCTGTTGATTTGCTTTGGTTGGTTTGGTTTTCACTTCAGTTGCTGCTCTTCTGTGGTGCTAGATTCCGGGAAAATACACCTTTTGCTGTAGAGACAGGCTTTGTAGGTATCTGTGGAAAGTATTCTACCACTTGGGATAAGGTGATGGGATCATAAATGCATCATCCTCCATTTGCGTTTTTTGGCTCTCCACACTGTTGTTTCTCAGTTGCTTTGAGCTTTTCTCTGCTTTTCTTCAGAAGATAGATTGCTGTGCCTTGCTGTATAGAATTTACAAACATGGTCTATTTTCTGTTTTTCCTTCTTCTCGCCTAGGGCGATGTGTAGGACAGCTGTTCTGTTAGCCTTCCTGTTCAAGGTGTCTGAAGGTGGTGAGTGGGAGGTTGCAAACAATCTGCAGGAATTTTGCTGTAGCTGCCTGGAAGAAAACGTGACAAAGCGTGAGTGTGCAGGAGAGGCTTTTGAGGGAGAGTTGAAGCTGTTCTAATACACAGCAGGGAAAGCAGTGGACATGGTTG
Organism: Indicator indicator; assembly: GCF_027791375.1. Lineage (NCBI taxonomy): Eukaryota > Metazoa > Chordata > Aves > Piciformes > Indicatoridae > Indicator > Indicator indicator. The sequence continues at coordinate 7,955,835 of NC_072013.1, read as the reverse complement.
AGCTGCGTGCAATAAGCTGTGCAAATCGACCAGGCACCAAAGCTGTCCCATTTTCATCACTTCGTTAGTTCTTACTCAAGGCTGTTGCAGTAGGTGGTGGTGGTTGTTTCATAGCAGCAAATTTCTGTTAGCTGGAACGAGTTCCTTGTTTGTGATGCCCAGTAAGACTCTAGTAATTTTAAAAAACCAAACAGCCATAACCAGAAACAAAAACTACCCTGTTGAACTACCTCTGTCCTGCTGTTGCACTGGAAGAGTTAATATGAGTAAAAATAAAAATAGAATAGTATATTTTCTTTGTCATTTCTGCCCATGTATAGATAATGCACACCATTTTTCTTTCACATGTCCAATTAACCCGATGTTTCCTTGCAGGGCTGGAGGGGAACTGGTAGCTAATATCCTATAATTTGTTCTTGAGTTTTTGACCTGGTTTGTTGTGTCATCCTAGATGTGAGTTAGTTCCTCTGATTTTGTTCCTTATTGGTAAAATGTGTTTCATGATCCTTTACCTTTATTTGATTATAATGGCGAGAAATTAGAGAAGGAAGGCTTGCTTGTTCTGTCTCAGGACACTGAGTAGCTTGCTGCATTAGACTTGAACATAAAAATGGTTCTTGGAATCTGTTCATCATCATTAGAAGTGATTGATATTCTTACAGGGGAGACCAGTAATTTGAGCTGCCAGCAGCAGAAGGATTTAGTGAGAAATGATTCTTGTCACTCTTAATTTGACAGATTTCCTGTAAGGAACTGACAGCATTATTGCAGTTAAGGCTGAGAATGTACATGAGCTAGAACCCAGCTACACTTTTTATTTCTCACATGAATAAAAACTAAACCAGAAATATTTAAAAGCTAAGACTGAAGTGGTGAAATAGAAGATGGTCTATGACCACTTGGGGTTTTTTTTCTGCAACTTTGCTAAGGTTTGAGGAGAAATCAGAGCCGTTCCTGAGTCATTTCTGCGTCATTCTTCTGTCAGAGAGAACTGTGTGCAAATGATCTCAAAGGGCATTAGGAATGTACAAAATTTAAACTTGCTTATGCCAAATATAGGTGATATAGCAAATGCACCAAGCAAGGCAGAGGACAGCACAGGCCTTGACAGGTGGGCTGAAGAGTAGAGTTTAAGGTTGCTACAATATATGAGGTCACGAACTTGTTGTGTGAATGTGCACAAATATGCTCATACTTAGTGAAGAGAGTATTTCAAAAAATGGATTCATACTAAGTGGTTATTAAATATATAGACAAAGAGTTTTAGAGGGAGATAAAGGTACTTTATATTCAGTGGTTGCAATTGAGTGTTTTTAATTTGTCCTCTAAATCAATCTTCTAGCTTCAATTAGAAAAGAATACATTACAAAAGGTTTTATAGTAAACTCTCCAGGCTGATGATAAACTGGGGCAGGATGGTTGCAACGGGTAGGCATGTCTAAATGATTCTGCAAAACCTGCTTTTGGTTGAGTAAAATCTACTCATGGGTGCTCAAGGCTAGTTCCAGCCTAGTGAGTGGCTATCAGTGCATGTGCCCTGCTCTGCTCAGATCTTTCTGCTTTCAAAGAACTTACTAAATTATCTGAGAACAGAGACTCTTACTTAGTCCTGTTGTATACTTAAGTCTTCCAAGGATATTTGGCCTCTGTCTAGCCCACGTGATGTTTTATATGTGTGTATGATTTTCTTGAATGCCCTAGTGCAGAAATACCGGTGAAATTTTAGCTAAATATGCTCACTAAGGTGCTACAGGTTATTTACGGCTTTGTCATTCCAGAAAATACTGCATAAGTACCCATTAGGTATATCTGGTTTATTGTTCTTTTCAGGTCTGGAAGACAAGTTCCTTAGAAATAGGAGAATACTTACAATATATAAGGAGGTGACATAATTCGTATTGAACTGAACAAAGTTTGAGAGATACGCTTGCATGCTGGAAATTCCTGGAAGTGAAAATAATCAATGATGTTGCATGTCAAATCTTAGAGTTACTGAAACAAAATATACTTATGCTAGGTTCTGCCTTTTTTTTTTTTTCCATGCAGTGTAAAAGCAATGCAAGGTATCATAATACTTCAGTATATCTGGAGGCAAGACACAGTGTCTTCTGGGAATTACGGTATCAGAACTGGCTCTGTGCTGTATTCAAAGGTAAGAATTGGTCAGGGATATACTGCTCCGAAGTACACTTCAGCCTGGAAATACTGCCATTTTACTGTGCTGCTGCAGGCTGACTTCTGTGCTGAAATTAAAGAAAAAAAAAAAAAGGGCAAAAGAAACCCAAAACCCGAGCTGGTAATTGGTGAGGATGATGATACTGTGAGCTCATCCCTCAGCCTCAGGGAGGGAAGCCTGCTTAGTCATAGAGCCAGTAGTGCTCAGCCAATAAAGCTGCCAAGGGTGAGCTTTCTGGACCATAGTCATGCTGCAGCTTGAATGTCTATCACTTTGGCTTAAACTATGGGCTTTTGTTAGGGTGACCTACAAGGTATTTTTCTGCAGTTCTTCTGTGTAGAAAGAAATTCTGAAAAGCTAATTTTGTGATACATTCTTTTACCATCTCATACTGGATACACCAAATCCTCTTTTGATCTTGGTGATATCTTAGGATTTATTTCTGCATGCATTTGGGAGAACTGGGGTGTTCAATGAGCATGTTTTGTTCAAAGTACCTTAGATCTCTTTCTTCCCTTGTAGTGTTTTTTTCACTGTGCCTTGTTTTGTGCAGCTGTAACTTCAGTTGTTCTTCAGTTGCTACAGTCTTCTCAAGTGACAGGATCACTTCTCTAAAAGGCATATAATATTTTGTAGAGCTCCTTTTAGGGAATACAGAAGTGAGTGTTCCTTTTCCTTCCTTTAGATTAGCTTTGAACTTCCTTGATTTGGTATTTTGCATCTTAATACTTCTGTTGCATCTCTTTCCTAGGTAAGTGCAATTAGTTCTAAACTGATCTGAGTTAGGCCAGTTGGCGGCTTTTTGTCTAATAATAGAAAACACAGACACAAAAGTCCACAGAAGGGGAAGTTTGGAGAGCAGCGCTAGTGCAATGCCTTCCAGCTAACCTGAAAGCTCTTTTTCTAAAGGTCTTCTAGACGTCTTTGTGGTAGTTGGTTTTGGGCAGTTACTGTTCTGTCCTTTGTAGAAAATCTACAGCAGGTTGTCTGGCAGGTTTAAATTTGGTCTAGGGGCAATGTCTTCTGGTACACAGGAAAACTTGCATTCTTCCTATCAGTTTATGTAACTGCTGAGTACAAAAGCATGCAGAACGTCAGTGGAAGGGAAACTGTTACAATATTAGTTCAGAGAGAAAAACAGGTTGGGGTGATTTTGGAAAGTAAGATAATGTCAGTAGTCATGTTACCTCACGTATTGTGGCATAGCTGTTAGCTCTGTTGATGCTGCAAAAAACAAGGATGGAGCATAACATTAATGCTCCTGAGGGGCATATAGCAACCCTTCCACCTCTATGTGTTTACTACCAGAGATCCAGTTTCCTGGTTTTTCTTTCCTAATGAAATTTTGAAATAGGAAAAACTTACTGTATGAAATCCTCATTTGTGTACTAGTTGCAGTTTAGAGAGAATTTTCCATCTCACGTGTCCCTAATTTCTCCTAGAGTTATTTTCGTCCTGTTAGAGAGGACTGGAAAATGCGCTGAGATGTTGTGCATGGAGGAGGGAGGAACGCCCTGGTTCTGTGATACGGGGTGGCCGAGGTCCACTGTTTGTAGCCACGGTGAAGGGGGGAGGGAGTGTGTGGAGAAGAGCTATGTAACAGCCTGAGGAAGTGAGTCACTTTGTGCTGAAACACAGGACTGTGGTTCCAGTAGCATCGAAGCCAAGCTTGGCTGCTGAGGTGGAAGTTGCGTAAGTTCATTTAAACTTTGTCTTCTGCTCCAACCCTGCTTCAGTATGAAAATCTGTGCTGTAGCCATATCCGTTTAGAGGAAGCTGAGGTTACAGGGCTTCACTGTTCTGAGTGTTTTAGTTCCATTGTTTTTTATTTTAGAGAGAGAGAGAAATGGATTGCATGTTTCAGTGGAGGGGATGCATGTGCTAGTCTCATCTGCTTCACTCAAGGCAAACTTTGTTTTATAGTAGAAGGAATGCAATAAGAATTGTGGCTTAACAGTTTGCTACAATCTTTCTGAAACGTATTGGCAGTGTGATTTGAAGTGAATAGAGTGCCTGTTGAAAAAAGATAATAACAGAGACTTGAGTGTTAGTAGTAGTTTAAGAATTTCATTAAATTTAAAACTAAACTTCCTAGGATTTTTGGTGTCCTGGTAGAAATACCAGTGTATGTATTAACATGGTAGACCATAATCCTGCAAACAAGGGTTTTAAGCCTAGGTTTGTGGATGTTTTTGTTTTACTAGTGTAGGAGGAGAGCAGAATTATCCTAGACTTCATGATTCAGGAAGTCTTTCTGCTCTTTATGCATGTATCTTTGCACTAACATTGATACAGCTGCTCCTGAGCACTAGTAAATAATCTGGTTGAACTGCTTTTCCATGAGTGTGACCTGAGCAGGAGCAGTTGCCTTAAGCTGTTGAAGGAAGTATCTGAGAGAGCAGCAGGTCTTTTTTTCAGCACTTGGATGCTTGATGGGCAATTCTTAATTGGACAGTACCTGTAATGACTGGGGGGGAGGCCTGCCATCTCTTTGTTTCTTTCAAAACACTGAACTGAGCATCTCGCTCTGTGGCTGCAGCCTTCTTGTATGTATCTTAGGGAAGTGTGGCCTGACATGTTATTTTTCTTTTGGCAAGTCATGAGCAGTTTTTTGTTTTGTTTGTTTTAAATTCGGATTAAGAACAGATTTTTCTGCTATGAGAAGACATAGAAGCAATTGGCTAGGTGAAGGGGAGTTTTAAGAGAAAAACCTTCAGGATGAGCTTGAGTGATTAGTCAGAAGTCTGTGTGCAATCGGGAGTTGCATCATGCAAATGCAGTGTGGTAGTTGCTTTGGTTTACATTATTCTAGCAGGTCACATGTATTATTTCTTACACATATCCTGATCTCCATTTCCGTGGGAAACATGGCAGACACATGGTTGCTTATTGCGTGAGGGTTTATATGCCTACTATGGCTGTTGGTGATTCATTGCAGTTGCTTCTCTGTTTCAGGACCTGTAACTAAGTGGACCCTACTGACCTCTGAACCACAGAGGGTAAGAGTGAAAAGAAGTGGTAGAAGTACAGAAAGAACAAGGAAGTGGATGCACTTTCATCTGGACTTCTTTTCTGCCTTTTATTACTAAAACTGAATGGAAGAGACAGACTTCCGCCAGTTTCCTCCCCCAACCTCAGGGATGGGTGGATTGTGAATACAGTGTGTGCAGCTGGGAGAATAGACTGAACAATGAATCTTCAGGCTCAGCAGAAGTCTTCAAGCAAAAGGACTGGGAAACGAGTTGCCTTTTTTAATGAGCAGGAAATAGCTGTGTCATCTAAAGAACCTCAGCAGCAGCTTAAGGAAGGACGGTACTATGGTCCTGGTGGGAATATACCAGTCTCCCAAACAATGGAGATTTCTCAGGCAGGAGGATTAACAGGTGCTCCTAACAATGTTGCTTTGATGAACTCTGTTTACAGTCAAGATAGAGGAGAATCAATGATGATGTCCCAGACAGTAACAGCTGTCAAATGGCAAAATTCAGTAGTGGGCAGCCGGTTGCCAGAGAGGGGTGACAGCCACTGGCAGTCTCCCCCTTCCATGTGGAACCACAGTATGGTTTTTGGGGGTAACCCAAAAGGACCTCACTCCAACGCTGGTGCATCAGGCTTCTATGGCCACTCAGAAGCCCTGAAAAGAAATCAAGAGAAAGGAGTGTTTGTGTCACAGCTGGACTTATATGGAGATGCTGTCCAGCAAATGATGTCCCAGAAGGCTCAGCTAGAACAGCAAGCTCTGATTAGACAGCAAGCTCAAATGAATTCTTTTCATCAGATGCAGAAACAGCAGCAGCAGCAGAATCAAAGTCTGCCATTACAGCCTTTCCAACTTGCATTTGGTCACCAAGGCCAAAAGCAGGGTCTTCCTGAATTGTTACATGTCTATCAAGAAGCCCCAACTTCTTCCAGTCAGTCATTCACTGCTCAACAAAAACAGCAAGCTCTTCCCCAGCTACAACTCTTTGAAAATTTCTATCCTCAACAGCAGCAGCAAGCTGCCACACAAGCCTTCAGTCTGCAGCAAACTGCTTCTTCCATAGCACAGCCTCATGTGGCAGCTGCAGCACCTCAGCATCGCATGATGGCACACCAGTTTCAGCAAACAGAGAGGAACCAGGAACTATTCAAGGCTCTAACAGAGCAGAGCCAGCAGACTGTGCTACCTCAGACCCAGATTCCCTTTCCAAGAAGGTCACGAAGACTTTCCAAAGAAGGTGTCCTGCTGACACCTGCAGGACAAGTGTTGGCTTCCAAGCAGACAGAAGAACAATCTAGCAATTTATTTCTGCATCACTGGCAAACGCATCAGCAGGAGGTCCCCTTACAGCAGACACCTGAGTCAGTGGGCCACAGCAAAGGCAACTATTTGCAGCCCAAGAGAATTGATCTGGGACAGAAGGATGTCCTGGTCAGTAGTGAGCTGTGCCAGGTAGAAGTAGACAGGCAAACCACAGCCCAGAATGGTAGAGATGAGGAGGAACAGGCAGCAGCAGCTGAAGAAAACACTCACAGAACTAATGATTTTCAGGGTGTCAGAGGTGGTGTAATCCAGAGTACACGACGGAGACGGCGTGTTTCTCAAGAAGCCAATTTGCTGACTTTGGCCCAAAAAGCTGTAGAGCTGGCTTCTCTTCAGAATGTGACGGTAAGGTGTACATTTTAACCAATAGAGAATGCTTCAGACTACAAAATACAACTGAAACAAAGGGAAAAGAATTTATGTTCCATATGCAAGATAGGATGATATCATGATGCAAGTGTAGTAGTATGGCAAGGGCAGCGCTGGAGTAGTGGCATACAAGTTCAGCTACTGTGGCTGATAGATGTGGGAGAGGAGAGATCTAGTGCAGTGAAACCACCTAGGGGTAGTTTTATTTCACTTATACTCAATGTTATTTTAGCCCAGGGCTCCAAAATTAGGGACATTTTCAGCTTAGGCCTCAAGCTGCTCAGGAGTTTTGAGACAAGTGTAAGCAGTTGACTTGGTGTCTTTTTACCAGTTAAGTAGTCTCCTCTTTTTATGTCAAAAGGGTACTAATTACCTGCCAGTTCTAGCAGCTGTAGTGTTTCTGAATTGTGCTATATGAAACTACATAATGCAGTTTGCATATTAAACATTTCTGAGTATTGAAAGCCTGACCAAGTCTCACTTATATGAAGAGTTTACACCAGGCATAACAAAGACCTGTCTGAAGCTGTATCCTGTTTCTGAGAATGACCTGCAGCAAGTGCGCTTAGAGGTTGGTAACCTGAGGACAAGGTCTGCTTTGTAAGCTTTCTGTAGGCTGTGATGGGGAAAATACTCATGTAGGAAAATATTTATGTTCACTACTGTTACTTCTTTGGTGTCTTATCAGTCTAAACTGTGCAGTGTGTATTCCTTCTGGTAGGATAACAGGGTTAAAAAAGGTAGGAAAAGCAAGTGGTGGGATTTTTTGGACTTGGGTAGGGTTTTCTTGTTTGTGTTCAGTTTTCTTTTAGCTGTGGTTTGACAAATATTTCATTGAATGCCTCTCAAGTGGGATAAAGATACACTTCTCTTTGGAAGCTTTCTTACCAGAGTCTAGTGAGGTACAAGTATTAAAGCATAGCCTGCTTTTACGTACAGTTTTGCCACTGGGGTTACTGCCAGTCAGATAGCAAAGGGATGGGAATTTATTCGCCTCTCCTTCACGTCTTCACCTTTTATCCTGGTCTGCCTGGAATGGGCTGCCCAGGGAGGTAGTTGAGTCACGAACCCTGGATGTGTTCAAAGGTTGTTTGGATGTGGTGCTTGGGGATGTGATTTAGGGGTGAACCTTGTTAGGGTTATCAGTTGGACCTGAGGGTCTTTTCCAGCCTGAATGTTTCTGTGATCTGTGACTGGTTTTTCCAATCCCTTCCTTAGAGGGGTGTACTGCTTGAGTGAAAAAACAGATTAATAAACAATGAGGCAGATACGCACAGCCTGCTTCCATGTCTTGCACAGCTGACAGCAAACAGTGATTGTTGATGCTATCTTCAATCCTTTTTGCTCTTAACGCCAGTTGAACAAGCAGATTTGTTAGAGAGCTAGTAGTAGTTAGCAGCATGAGCAGTTATTTGCTCATACTTTCTCAGCTATGGTATAGTTATATTGCAGGAAGGCCCACAACTCACATTGCAGTCTGATCACCATCACAGCATCTAGGAAAGGACTCTGAGAGGCCAAGTAACAAACTGGCCCTTTGGAGGCATGTCTGCTTGCAGCTAATTCATAATGTAAAGATCAAACGGAAGTGTTTTTGTAGATGCTCTTTTGTTCTTTGTAATTATGCAAGCAACCTGTTTATTTCCATGATGGCACTAGCAGATGAACCCTTTATGTTCAGATCTCTTCAGGCTTTCAGGATGGGGTTTTGAAAGATGTTAAAATCCTTACCTGAGGTCTGATGGATTTTACATCTTTAAGGGAGCTGGATGTCATGTGAGAGAGAACAAGGGAGTGTTTTTTGGTAGGGGATGGTCTGTTTCTCTTATTAGTGTCTTTCTGTTACAAACAACCTAGAGCTTATAAGAAGGCCATAGGGTTAAATTACTGGTGAAAGAAGATACAATTCACAATTAAAACAAGGTTTTTGAACATTCCAATGCAGGTGTGTGTACTTTATTTGAAAACAGTAGTTCTGGACAGCAGTATCTGTCTGCCTGTTGTGTCACAACTGATGCTTTGCACCAGAGCTGCCTGTCATAGTGTACCTGCCTTTTTCAGATGGTGCAAACTTAATTGCTGCTTGCAGGCTACAACACATTCTCAACCCTTAGTTTTATGGTTTCATTTCACATATAAACGTTATACTCAAAACAGTGGTGTAATTTGTTTAATAGTGCAGGAAGTATTTCTCAGATCTGAAATGGTTGTCTTAAGAGTGTCTGGGTTTAAATATTCCTTTGTCGACGGGAGACATAAGTTCCAGTAACCTGGCTTCGTTCTCCTGGCACAGAGCAGGACACCAGCTGCTACATCCAAAACAAAACCAACCAAACAAAGTTTTATTTTTGGATTTGTAGTTCTGGACTCACCTCCTTTATGAACAAGCTTAAATTTCACTGCGAAGAGGAGCTGCATTTACTATTAGGAAGATGATACAGATTGATGGCAGAAAGCACTGGATGGGCAGGTGTTGCTCAAAGGCTGGTTTGGCTTCTTGTCCCATCAGAGCAGTTCTTCCAGCTATCGCAACTGGGTTTTGTCTGTGAATTCTAAACTTTTTACAAACCACTTGAAGGACAGACAGGATCAGTGCCAAAATTATTGATGGGTTTCCGTGGGTCTCCTGGAGGACTCTAGATCCCCTAGCAGTTCTACAAGTGAAAGTCCTGTCCTTGCTCACTGTCTCCTTTCTACTTGCCTCTGAACATAATCAGACAGTTGTAAAACTGTTTAGAGATCTGAAACAAATAGCTTAATTCCAAAATCAGTTGTGTCTCTTCTTAGTAAACCTTATCTATGTGTGATCTTTCATGACCAGAAAAGCTCTGGTGTGGACCTCAGCATCTTTAAGGGTGTCTCAACTATTTACAGGTAAATTTCTAGTGATGACTCTTCTCTATCTCTACTGCTGATCAGGTGTCCTCCTTACCCTCTTCTTGAAGGGGTCATCTCTTCCATCATCAAGAAAGGAGAGTTCTTTGCTGATTACCTCCCAGTCTTGAAAACAGAAGGATCATGTTTAACTGATCATACAGCCAAAGAAAAGTGACATGTTTTCTGGGACTCCATGCCATAATTTCCTCTTTATCGTCAGGAAACTAGCTTGTATCTCTTGATCTACAGAGATCTGTGTGGTACACAGCAAGTATCTGAGCGTAGTAGATTGGTCAGAATTTGTGCTTATTCACATATTGATACTGACATTACTTCTTTGTCATTGTTCTCTCAGGTACCCAGAAAGCATGTAGAGTGTTTGCACTAGTAACAGCTACATCAGGAGGAAAATGCACTTGATTAAAACCAAGACTTTTCTTGGCACCAGTCTGAAGAACGTAGTGTGAATGCACCACTCTAAACAGTGGTGCAGAACTAACTGCTATGGATTTCACTGCTGGAAGACCCCAGAGCTATCCCAGTTGTTTAACTAGGCTTCAGTAATAAGGTCATAACAGCATAAATTTCCTGATCAGTTGGGGTCCACATATAGCAGCATGAAGCCATAGTGAGCTACTGCTGGAGGTATGGGCAGGACTAGGCAAAGTAGGCTTCTGTTTCCAGTAGATGACTTGTTGCAATCAGGAACGTTGCTTGTGTCATGTATACTGGAAAAAAAACACAGCACAAAGGTAGCTCAGGTTTTTATATGAGAGATTTAATTAAGCTTATTCTGGCTTAGTCTTTCTGGACCAGAAGTCCAATATTTGGAATTAATAACCGTCAGCTTACGCTCATTACTGGAATGGAAGACCCTTTGTTGGAAGGTGTAGGGTGCAAATTTATCTGGAAAATAAAATGTCAAGCCATAGGCAGTGAAATGATACTGAAGAGTGATGCATAGAAATATTCTGGTAGATGAGACTTCAGGCAATTCCCAAGTGGTTATAAGAAATTCTGGTAATGCTTTTTTGAAGTATTCTTTTTCCTGCAGTAACACTTTTCCAAATCCATTATAGCTTGCAGATTGTATTGAGAAACTGGATAGAGACTGAAAGTGAGACATAATCTGATTTATTATGCAAGTACAACAGAACTTTTAAGGAATCTATTTTTCTTCTCAGGAACTGGCTACTTCAGAAGAGAAAAAGAGTGCGATGATAGGAGCTTCAGGACCTACAGCTGCAAAAAGTGTTGTGGAATTTGCCAGTTCTTCACCAGCTCCCAAAAGAACCCGAGAGGATAACAGCCTTGTGCCTCTTATCATTCCTGTGTCTGTGCCAGTGAGAAAAATTGACTTGCAGAGCCTTGGAAAGGAAAAATCTGAGGATGGAAAGCTCCAGAAAGGCCAAACAAATGATCGAGCTCCTTGTGAACGCAAGCCTTCCGTGATAGTCACTCGGAGGCGATCCAATCGTAATACTAACATGGAAACCTCAAACCAGGTATGGATAGACTTAAGAACCCAAAGATGAGCCAAATCCATTAGATTTAATTACTTAGCTTTTATCCATAAGCTTTTCTATTAAAGTAGTTTAATCTCAAGACTTGAACTTGGAATGGAGGTAATTTGAGGACTGTAGATTATATTTTTTCATCCTAATACTGCCATGTATTTGGGCATCGCTAGCTTTTCATGACTAAAGCTAATCCTAGTGCAGCTAAACAATGCTCTACTGCTAAAGAGTGACTAAAGCCAGGTGGTCACTAGCACTGGAATAAATTTACTTGAGTAAAGAGTACTTTCTCCATATGTACACAGTTAATAAGAACTTCTGAGTAGTGCATATATCTCTGAGTAAAATCCCAAGTGAAGGTTTTATTTCATGGAATTGGGAACACTTTACTGAGGATCTGAAGGTCAGTATGTGAGTGTTCCCCTTCAGTGTGGTGCTGTTAAATGGTTGGGTTTTTTTTCGTCGTTCCTATTCAGAAGAACAGTGGAACGTTCAGATACCAGAGAAGTGGCAGGCATCTAAAAAGGGTTTAGTGAATTTAAATGTTTCCATTCTGTTGTTTGGTGTCACCCTATATCTGTAGCAGCTTTCTGCTATACTTCTATACGTTTTTTAAAGCTACCATGGGATCACTATCTTTCCAACTGAAGGCTGAACCGTACGTATGTGTAGTTCTTGTAAAATACAACTTCATAAGCACTCAGAGCTACCATTGCCACCTTATAGTTCCTGTGTTCGTTCCATTCCTCATCTTCTTCCTTCCTCTTTCCCTTTGTGTGTATTGTTGAGACACTCTCCAACTGCCATATCCAGATTTTGTATTTCCTTGCAAGATTGTTGTCATCTTGCTGAAGTTTTTCAAATAACCCAAGGTTTTAAAATGAAATCAAGTATGTGATTGTTTTCTAATAGCATGAAGATGCTGTTCCAAAGGATGAAGCAGAGGGCTTTGCCCGAAAACCAAAGCAGCGTCCAAGACCTGAGCCACTCTTCATCCCACCAAAAGCTGGCACCTTTATTGCACCACCTGTTTATTCTAACATTACTCCATATCAGAGCCACTTACGGTCACCTGTCCGTCTGGCAGATCATCCTTCAGACAGGAACTTTGAGCTACCTCCTTACACTCCTCCACCAATTCTTAGTCCAGTGAGAGAAGGATCCGGGCTATATTTTAATGCTATCCTCTCTTCAAGTGGTCATCCAGTTGCTCCACCTCCAATGACTCCTAAAAGTGCTCACAGAACTCTGCTTAGATCAAGTAAGTTCTACTTTATTCTTCATTTATTGTCTAATTTATGATTAGGAACCATGGAGTAATAGGAAGATCGTGACTTTAGGAGGTGTGATTGTCTGAAACTGCAATGACTGCGAGTCTGGGGAGGGAGCTGGGATGGGGGAAATGCAATGCTGCTTCCATCTAAGCTTGCATGGTAAGATGCGTTCACAAGTATGCAACACCCCCTACAGACGTTCTTAGGAACAGACAAGTCACTTGTAATAGATTGTCAGTATCTGGAACTCAGGGAACAGAAAGTAGTTGCTACTAAGATGTAGATGGTGACTGGAAGGTAGGTTCTTGGTCGTCTTAAATTCCTTTAGCATGTAGGTACCTTTTTCGACAGAGAGAGAATTCTGATCAGAGCTACAACCCGTGTGAAGAATAGATTTAAAACATGAAGTTGAGCTGTCTGAGCATTTCTTTCTTTTCCTTGCAGATAGTTCAGAAGTTACCCCTCCTGTTCTTGCAGTAGTGGGGGAAGCTACCCCGGTCAGCATTGAGCCGTAAGTACTCAGCCAATTCTGGGCCTGGTAGTAAAGGTGCTTCCTTTCTTTCTCCTAAATCTTTATGCTCCCTATGTCTTAGAAACATTAAAGCTATTCCTATTGGTGACTCAGAATATAAATTGTCTTTATTAAAAATTACTCCATAAAATAAATAATATTTGTTTTGGCTAACACATCTTGTAATTGTGGTGCTCTATTACTGCTCATCCGTCTCTGTGCTGAAATACTATTGGCTAGCTAAAGGTGAATCTACTCTGTTGTATACAAGCCCTTCTTTGTATGCTGTATGTTTGCTTTAAAGTGGGGAAATAAAGATTTAGAAAGCCAAAGCACAGTATGGGAAAATGTAGTTCACTCTGCTATATCCTGGTCAGATTGCAGTTACCTCTGCCATGTGTTAGCTGCCATGCAACTGTAAACATAACATTGTTCCTGTCTCAGCCAGCTCAGTCTGAAAGCACTACAGCCCTCTGCATAGAGTGTTTGGGGCTTCAGCTAATAGCTTCATGAGTCTCTTTTAGCTGACTGTGTGCTGGGAAAGTTCAGACATGTGGACCCAGCAGCAACAGGGAACATGATCTGGAGATACTGTAACTGGAGTTACAAGCTTTTGCTTGGTGCCAGTCCTGGTAAACCTGAGCAGAGTGGCAAAAACAACAACAAAAAAAGCAGAGTAGTAAGCTTCTGTGCACAACAGTCCTTGTAAACTCTCTGAGAGTGTTAACAGCTGAAGTTCAGTGCTGTTGAACTACCACTACTGAAGCTGAGTTTTCTGCACTTTTGGCAGCAGGCTGTCCTGAGCAAGTGTTGCAATTGTGAATGAACCCAGATTATTATTGTCACCTTTGCAAATCCCTTCCAAGCTGAGCCCATTCATGAATATAATCACCGTTGGTGGTGTTTACATCTGTTCTGAAAATGGTTTAGTTTGTCTTCTTTGTTGGTTCATTTCATGCTAATCCAGGGGAACCTCTTCATCAACAAATGTTTTTCGTTTTCTTGATCTTTTCACTTCTCCATGGTGCAGTTGCCTTTGGCTGTTGTCTGTTGGTTGAAATTGCTGAAGTTAATGACACAAAGGTAGCTGCAATTTTAGATGCATGTGAAAATTCCAAATTTTTTTCCAGATGTTTCAAACCATAGTTACTTAGTAACAGAAGTTTATCTCCTTTTGCCAAAAAGGAGTTCTGTGCAGATTTGTCTTGCTGTCATCTTGAGTCTTACTGAACAGACACTTACAGAGGTAGATAGTTTTTACCAAGGTGAATTAACAAACTGGTGTCATTCTGTGTTGTTGAAGTAATCAGTTTGCTCCTCTAGAGCTAGTTTGTGCAGCACTGTTGTGGTCAGTTTTGTAGATGTGTCTTCTGTAAAAGAAATACGGCAGAACGCAGTTTTTAAAAAGAAAAATATGTTTAATTTGATTTGTAGTCTTGACTCTGTCAGAAGCCAGAACAAGCCTGCATCTCTTCATTTATATGTGCATAAATAGCAAACCGTTCCCCTCAAACAGAAACACAGAATATATCCAAGATCATCCAGTCCAACACTCAACCCAGCACCAAAGGGTCAACACTAAACCATGTCCCTGAGCACCAGGTCCGCACATGGTTTGAACACCCCCAAGGGATGGTAACTCCACCACTGCTCTGGGCAAGCCATTCCAATCTTTGATAACCCTTTCAGTGAAGAAGTATTTCCTAGCATCCAGCCTAAGCCTCCCTTGGTGCAACTTGTAACCATTTCCTCTGGCCCTGTTGTTTGCCACCAAGGAGAAGAGGCTGCCCCCTCTTCACTCCAAACTCCTTTTAGGTAACTGTAGAGAGTGATGAGGTCTCCCCTCAGCCTTCTATTTTCCAGATTTAATACCCCCAGCTCCCTCAGATTCTCCTCATAGGTCATATGCTCCAGGCCCTTCATGAGCCTCCTTGCCCTTCTGTGGTCATGCTCCAGCACCTCAATATCCTTCCTATAGTGAGGGGTGCAGAACTGGACACAATACTCGAGGTGTGGCCTCTGAGTAAAGCGGGATGATCACCTCCCTGTCCCTGGCCACAGTGTTTCTACTGCACACCAGGATGCCATTGGCTTTCTTGGCTCTTCTGAGCACACTGCTGACTTACATTGTTGACTAGAACAAATACCCCCAAGTCCCTTTCTGAGTTGCAGCTTTCCAGCTGCACAACCCCAAACCTGAAGAAGTAGATTTGAATCTACTTTAGATGCAAAAGAAGTAGTTTGGAAAATCTTTTTTTATGTGTGTTGTAAGTCAGCCATTTGTTCTGAAAGCAGGCTTCTCCAGCTCATGATGTCTTTTGGTGCATGCATGCTGACAATACCAGAGTGATGTATTAGGCAGAAAAAAGAAATGAAGGTGTTTACTTCTTCCCCATCCATAACAGAAAGTGATATCCTTTCCTGTCCCTTTGATACCACAGGCTTCTTGGACTTCAAAACATCCTATCAGAATAAATATTCTCAGGGGTTTTTTTTAATGTTACATGTGTTGTTTCAATTCCTCTCCACATCTTTTCCAGACTCTCATAATAGACATCTGTGTCATTTGGGAGCAGCAGGAGACCAAAAAAGTCTGGTTGTTGGCATTTCTTGGATGTTTTTGTTACTGGTCCTTATTGGACTAGATGAGGCTTTTTCTCTGCTAATTCTTTTCCCCCCTATTCTGCATGAGAACCAAGCCAAGACTTGAGAATTATGGCAAGCCTTGCCCCGAGCAGGGAACTTGACTTTTTTTTCTAATGAAGCAACTCCAGAGTTTAATCATCTTGTGTGCACTGCCTGATCTACTCTCACAAAAAAAAAAAAGATAAAAAAAGCTTATTTCTCCATCCTTTACTATTTCAGGTGCTACCAGTAGAGTGCTAGTTGACTGATATCTGAAAGAGCAACTTTTTTTCATTAAGTATAGCTACCTTACTTCAGAATAGGAGACTTTCATTGTATTTTAAGTGCTCTGAGCAGCAGCTGTTCTCAAATATCTTGCTTTGCTGTAGGATTTTCCTGCTAACTTAGCTTGGATGATTTCTTTTGCTCTCTCTTCTGGACCTCTGAGTTGCATGCATAGTTACTATATTACTTGGAAAGTTGTCCTTGGATTTATGTTAACACGCAGTTTGTGTAGCTACCTCTGTCTCTCTGCCTATTTTACCCACTGAGTGAGAGATGCAGAGCAATTACCCTGGACATCCATGCTCTCACTGTTTGCTGTGCTGCAAGACTTGCTCTACCTCCAAGTCTGGTAGGGCAGTCATTCAGTAGTGGTTCTTACCTATCTCTGTGTACAAAATTGTGTTTGCTCATGCGGAGTAGAATCTCTGTGGATGGCCTTTAAGCAGGTGTAGTGCTCTGTGTATCGCACAGTGCGAGAAATGTCTGCTTGTTCAGAATCTAAAAGTATAAGACTGTTGCTAAAAGAATGAGCAATACAGCTTTCATTGTTTTAGCTTTTTAGTTTCAGTTGTTAGAAATAGTTTTAGAAGATAGTAGATTGTGTCATAATCATAAAAGGCCGAACTTTGATCCTGTTTTGAATGGAGTGTTGGAATAAAATAGTCTTCAGAAGTCCTCTATGATTTAAGTGGTGCTGTGGTTCTGTAGTTACAGGTAGCAAAACATTAACATAAAACCAGGCTTACATATCTTATTCATGAGGAGTAAGCATAGCATAAGAGAAGTCCATGTGACAGCTTCTCTCTCGTGATATGATTATTGTGATTAAAATGATGACTACTGAAAGCTAATAGGTTAGGCTTTGGTTTTTTGGTTTATGGGTGGTTGGGGTTTTTTTTTGTTTGGTTTGGTTTTTAGATTTCTTAGGGGATCCTAATTTAAATACAATTGGAACCATTGTTGGTTAGCCAATGAAAACTGGTGATGGATGTAAGACCTCTCACCTTCTGAATCATTCTTTACGTAACCTGAAAGCTATTCGTGTTCTGTGCAGGAACCAACTGCCTTTCGGTTTCTTCCGAAGAAGTGCTTCTAGGGAAGATGGAGACTTTGTGGATATTGTGAAGGGGGCCTGACTATTACTTTTCACCTTCCCTGCAGGCGAATAAATGTAGGAGCTCGTTTTCAAGCAGAAATCCCAGCACTCCGAGACAAGTCTCTGGCAGCAGATGATGAACATAAAGCGGAGCTGGTGTGGCAGCCGTGGGGTGACCTGGAAACCAACAAAGTCACCCAAGAGAATGGTAAGAATGTGGAAGGCTAGTAAATGGGACTGAATTGTCACAGCTGTTGTAGGGGGTAACCACTGTAGGCATAATGTAAAATTGAGCTGCAAGAGACCTGTTTGAGTGACACTGAAAATCAACCTAGGACTAAAACTTGTCTATTGGGTTGCATGTGGTGGGGGAAGGTTGATACTATTGTGTTTTAAGTTGAAATAAAATGGAACCATTTGTTAGTGGTCAGGCAAAGAGCAGTCTTTTGTTCACTGAAGTTTCCTTGTCTTCCTTTGAAAGTCACATGCACTTAACTTCTGTATTCTCAGGGGATGTTCTAGACATAGTAGTATTTTGAAAAAATGAAGTTGTAAAAGGAAGTCAGCATGAGGAAGTGGGAGTTGTGGCAGCTGGTAGCAGACTTGGGAAACTGCTCTTGGTACACAAGAGCTGTGACATGTATAAATCCAAAAGTGAAGAGGAAGTAGGTAGGTTTGGAAGAAATGTTTCTGATGAGAGTAAGAAAAAGGGGTATTGTGAAATGGAAGTGCACAATATAAGGAGGAATTCAGGAGATCTGAGGTGAAGGAAGATGAGAAGATGTAGTAGGGGGAGGAGGTTTGCAATAAACTCCATGTGTAAAAAGTGCTGCCTGCAGAATAATGCTGACTTTGTGGTCTAATGAGTTTGTGTCCATATTTGACCCAGATAAATTTGCGAGAACATTCAACTTCTCTCTGAGTTTTACTTTCTCTTATGTCTAGTCCTGCTTCAAAAGAGCTAATTAATGATGTGAATCCTGTAGGAAACTCAATTTAATCTTCTTATCTGAATTTATTTGGTACCTCTGTGGAAATAGTGGAAAACCTGCTAGCTGCTGCCTGTTCAAGCATTTTTCCTGGGGCTGGAACCAACCAGGAGCTGGCACTGCATTTCTTACATGAAGCTAAGGGAAGCATTCTGGTGAGTCTTCCCAGCTTTTCACCGTGATGTGGTCAAAGATGTTAATGAAGGCAAGGCGACCTGTTGTTCCTGAGAGGAGAGCAAACTCCTCCCTGCACATCTGGCTCTCACTGTTTAGTGTCCCTTGGATGTCCCTAAAACAGGTTCTACCTTAAGTATAATGTCATGTTCCTTTATTGCCTTGCATATTCCCGACTTCAGCATGTTTGGCTTTTTAACAAACAGGCTGGCCATCTACCGTGGTGAGTGAGCTGAGACTGCTAGATGAATCTTAAATGTTGTCTTCCTAGGAAGATGACCACATGGAAAAGAAAACTAATAGGATGGGTCTGAGGCTGAGGTGTTAAGTGCAGTGTCTTGCTCCTCTGACTTTTGGCAGACCCAGTTAACTTCTTTGTGCCTGTCTATAGAACTGTGCTGCTAACTTTTTATCAATATTGTAAGACATGATACACTTTCATATATGCCCTTTGACACCCCAGGAAGATCTATGGAAGAGCAGTGTGTAGCATAGGGCAGAGGGTTGTCATCCTTTTACAGTTCTATGGTTGATTCAACCTGGCATAAATCAGTCCCATGGTCAGGAGTATCCCACACTTTTGCTTGGCTGCTTGTCTCCTGCCCCCTGTAGAGCACCGGAACTGACTCTTGTGAGGTTGTATTGACCTGAATTGGAGATGAGAACAAATTAAAAGTCATTTTTGTGTGTATGCTAGGTTTCTGCTAGATAAGTTCCCACAACCAGCCAACCATTGTGAATGCTGTTGCTGGCATTAGGGAGGAGCAGGGCTGCCCCCAGCAGCAGGAGCCCACCACTAAGGTAGTTTAAACTCCTAGTGGATGCATGACTCCATTCTTGCCTTCCTGCTGACTTTGAAAGCACTTTCAGTTTAAAGGCAAGGTAAGATGCATCTTGAGCTGAGGTTTTTTTTTGTGGGGAACATTTTAGTCATATGACTGCTCTGATTTATTTTGCAATATTGCTTAGTTAAGTGTGGTAAGAGTGCCATCACTGGGATGTTTAAGGCAGAGATCATTTAGGGCAGCGTTTTTGGATCTGAGTATGTAACTTTAGGCCTTCGGGGGTGAGAGGAAACCACTGCATGGTCTCTGTGGACTTAACTCTCTCCTGATACCACGGTGGTTGTATTGGAAAGTGTCAATTTGTAGAGACATGAAGAGGTGCTGAGAGCTTGCCACTTACCACTTGCTTGTGGTACTCAAGACTTAGTCAAGAGTGTGATTTTTGAAGTTGTCTCACATGGTAAACTGTGATATGGTTCTTTTCAGTTCGCTTGCCAGAAAGGAGAGAATTAACAATTACCCCAAACATTAAATTAACCATTTGAATTGTGTTTATCATAGGGAGCTTTGACCAAGCTGCTGCTGAAGAGGCCAGTACGATCACCTACCCACCCTTTGGCAGATTATCACTACACAGGTTTGTTAATTAGAGTAACTCTGTGCTGCTTATAAGGAAGGAATTTTTCTCCCCTTTTCTGCTCTGTGTAACATTACAATCAGATTAAAAGACCATTCTTCTCTCTGTTAAGTGAAATGATGGATTGCCAAGAATTTTGCCTGTGTAAATTCGCACTTGTAAGAAATGCTGTATCTCTCAGAACATGTGCATGTGTGCATTTGCATGTGTCTGTGTTCTGATTCCCTTTGCAGGGAAAAGGGATAGTGATCCTTTCAGCCACAGAGAATACAGAAAGATAAGATAGCTACTACCTACAAGAAGGGCTGTGCTAATCTCAGAACCACAACTTTTCTGGTGTGAATTTGTGGGGTGGAGTTGAGGAAGCTTGCTGAAGAAAGCTCAGCCAACTATTGCTGCTTGTCAGTGCTTCTGCAAGATTTAAATGCCTTAAACTGCCTTTGTAGTCTTGTACCTAACTAGAAAATAGTCAGCTGTGTGGTGACAGCAACTTCAGTGATCTAGGGTGACCAAAGCCACTTGAAACATCTGATGTAAGGTGGCAGGGAGACATCTAATATAGCTGGTGCTGCAATGCATAGAAATTACATTTCATTGTTATTACACATTCCAGCTCCAGTGGTTGGGAAATACTTAAGTAATCCCTGTAAGACAGGAGAAGAATCAAATATATGTTTATTATTAGAGGCAAGGGTGCTAGGATAGTAACAATATTGGAGATGTAATATACCTTAAAGTATAGTGGATTGCTGCTGAAAGAGAAGCCCCTGTTCTCCTGTCCCACTATTTCCTAATGACTGGGCCACACAGAGTGTGTCTGTTCACCTTGCTATTTTGTGTTTTTGCAAGCTGAACTGAGTTAACCTGTGGTGATGAGTGCTAGATCTAACACAAATGAAGTAAAGAGAGGAGGGCTGAAGAGGAGCAGTAGCAGAGTGGCTAGCAGCAGTCTGCGGTTATGCTGGATTAGGTGTGATGAGAAGCTGCCTCCTTGCATGTGTGCATTGGTCTTATTTAAGAGGTGAACATTGAATAAAAAGTATGTAGAAGAGTAAACACATAAAATTGCAAGGGCGTCGGTTACAACTCTTGTTTTTCTGCAGGATCAGACAAGTGGAAAGTTGCTGAAAAAAAGCTTTTCAACAAAGGCATTGCCATCTA
This sequence comes from Indicator indicator, assembly GCF_027791375.1. NCBI lineage: Eukaryota > Metazoa > Chordata > Aves > Piciformes > Indicatoridae > Indicator > Indicator indicator. The sequence continues at coordinate 7,935,056 of NC_072013.1, read as the reverse complement.
CAAGAAAGACTTTTTCTTGGTCCAAAAGCTTGTAAGTTACTTTTTCTTCTGAATGACAACAGTGATACCTTCTTACTTGTTTGTTGAGCATTTAATACAGGGAGTTCAGTGTAGAATTTTCTGAAAGCCCAGTATTAAGCACTGAAATATTGCCTATAAAACTAAAAAGAAATACATCCTTGCTAGTGATGTTAAGGACCAAAGAAAGATCTGTGAACAATGCATCCTTTGGGATATCCTTCCAGTTTTCTGTGACAATGACAGTTAAACTGAACGCTCCCATCTGTTTTCAGTGGGGTGGAAATTACTGAAGGAGCTTGAGTCTGAAATCTGAGTGCAAAACCAGGAGCTGTGTACTTACTTACTGAATAAATTCTCAAAAGGCATTTAAGTTGCAAAAGCCCAGAATCTAAGAATATATTCCAAAACTTCCAGAAAAAACACTGACACAGAAAACGTGGACAGTCACAAGTCTGTACTGATCATTGTCTACCACCATGTGTGTATGAAATGCATGTGGCCAGAATGGAAGGGCTGCAAACCTTCCTTTCCATTTTTGGAGTGGTATTTCTGGTCTGGTCTTCACTGAAAGAAGGAAAATAAAGCTCCCCCGTAAAATTAAAAGGCTGCTCTGAAGCCTGACAGCTCCGTTGGAATGTTCTGGATGCTGAGGAGGTGCCTTAAACTTAGTGCCAGGTTCTGTCACCTTTATATTGACCAGCTTTTCTCTAGAAAGTTGGTCCTGTAGTTCTCAGTAAAAGTGGCAAACAGGCTCTGGGATGGGGCATGTGGGCAAGTATGTCACAGACAAGAAGGTTTTAACAGCAGTTGTGGTGAAATGGAGACTACTGAGGAAAGAAAAATGTTTATTGTACCTTTTAGTAATTATTCGTAAGCCTTTTTTGAAGTTATGTAATCCATCAAACTTTAATGTTTTTTAAACACCAGATAAAAACCAAAACAGTGGCTCAGTGTGTGGAATTCTACTACACATATAAGAAACAGGTGAAAATTGGTCGTAATGGGACCTTAATCTTTGGGGACATTGATGTCACCAATGAGAAATCTATGAGAGATGAAGCTGAAGTTGACATCAAGGTAATTCCTAAATTTCTCTCATCTTTTAGGCTGTAGTGTGAAGTTTGATTTTTGTGTGTTGTCTCATTTCATGTGTTGTCTCATTTTCTGGTAAAATCAAAAGCAGAAACAATCTGGCCAATGTGGATGAGTCTAGACTCTGAAATTTGTGTCCTGTGTCACATGAGGTTTACTTATGCCAAAACTAATGGTTCTTTTATCTTTTGGTGAAGAGTTCCCATAGGTTTGCACGTGTTCTTCCTCCCAGAAGGGACATTTACAGTGAAGAACAGGAGCATATGGAGGAGGAGGAAGAGGAGGAGGAAGAAGCAGAGGAAGGGTTGAGTAACAGAAAGAAGAACACAGTTCCTCTCAAAGAGGAGCAGACACTACAAAATGATGGAATAGTAAGTGCTGCCTTGTAATTGTTGTGCTTTTTTTATGCCACTTTCACTCTGTAACTAGTATAGAAAATACCAGATGGACAGTTGCAGATATAAGAAGTTTCCACTGGACTGAAGTAGATTTGAGTATTACTAGCAACCAACTGTGTGCTGTGGTGAGAGAATTGTAATGAGTGAAGGGGTAAAAAAACCCCAGTGTAATCCTTTGTGGTTGGTGCAGACATCAGACCCTGATGAGAATTGTCCAGAAGATATCCTGAAGACTTTCTCTTTAAATGGTCTGGAATAAATGAAATGTAGTTGACTTTCTCTTTAAATGGTCTGGAGTAGATGAAATGTAGTTGCTCAGCCACTATTTTCCTTCTGATGATGGGGTTTAAGTTTAAGATTGCTTTAATTGTTCCTCTCTCCAAAGGGCAGTGATGCCAGTATGATTCAAGAGGTAACTGTCACAGGCAGAATTGGGAGGAAACCAAGGGAGACAACAGTGAAGCCTCGAAAGCCTGTTACTGCTCCAGTGCAGAGGAGGCGTCGGAAGCAGAAGATTAAATCAGATGCTACCAGTAAAACTCAGAACACAGAAAACACATTTCCATGCAAAAAATGTGGCAGGTAAGAGCAACTCTGCTTCCAGCACTGGTTACAGAATTGCAGTAAGACATATCCTGTGGAAGCCTCTTCTCAAACATGCTTTCCTTCTGTCTATGTCAGAGACATTGGCAGTAACTTTAATGACTTATTACCCCACTAGTCCTTGCAGATTAGGGATTTTTACATATATTGATGTTAAGATACTACAACTTGGATAATTACCTGTTGCTGACTGTTTTTCCTAATGAGACACCACCTGCATTTCAACTGTGTGCAGTAATTGATGTTAAGCTGCGCTTTCAAACAGCTGCTGAATTGCCCCTCTCTAATGCCAGCATTTGTGTAACAAGTAATGTCCCTGCATTTGCTAGATCGCTTTGAGAACAGGATACAGACCTACAAACAGTGATGCAAGAAATACGAGACACTGCCATTGTTCTAGCAGCACATTTTGGGCCAGTGGGTACACAGTTCATCTGGTTAGACTTGTGAGAAGCTAAGCAGTTGTCCATGTCCTGGCCACAGACCAAGGAGAAGCAGGCAAAGGTTCTTAATGGTGTCTAAACTTTTCTTGTGGCATTTGGTGCAACATTCAAGTCATTAATGGCAAAAGGCAGGGGGATAGATCACAGAACTGCTAAGTCAGGAGAAAAAAAGCTCAAGTGTTTCTAGCTGTGCAGACAAGGCTCAGGAGTGGTATTTGGCCATTGTTCACCTCTGTTTTTGGAGTATAGGGGGAATCTCTGAAATCCAGAACCTGTGGTGTTAAGCATCATGTGTATTCAGCACTGCTCCTCTGAATTTAGAATATTTAAGAGCCAAATGAGAGGCAAGAGGAAGTGGCCATATTAAGAAACTTAGTGAGGTGCTTGAGGGCACTCAGGATCTTCTGCTAGCATTCCACCTAGTGCTGGAGCACCAAGTCAGCAAGTGATGTTTGCTGCAGATGCTCTATTGCAGGGCCAACCTGAGTTCCTGAGCTGAAGCTCACAAACTTGAGTCTGGAGCAGCAGAAGCTCTTTTGGAGAATTAATGTAGGAGAGACCAGTGCTAACGTGTGTGTATGTGCTTCCTCAGAGTGTTCTACAAGGTGAAGAGCCGCAGTGCTCACATGAAAAGCCATGCAGAGCAGGAAAAGAAGGCAGCTGCACTGAAGCAGCAAGAGAAAGAGGCGGCAGCAGCAGCAGCAGCCCACAGCCAGGCCCGGCAGGAAGAGAGCAGCGAGAGTGAGAACAGCAGCAGTGGAAGCAGCAGTGCAAGCTCCGATGAAGATGGAGAGATATAGCAGCAGACCAGAATTGGAGGGAGTTGCAAGGCTGGACCCCATCTCCCTCTCAGTGGTCTCACTTTTTTTGCTTGCACTTTTCTAACCTGAGCCATCAGGTCTCAGTTTCAGTGCTGCCATTTCCTCATACCACATGTTCCACTTCAGTACTGACCAAGCCGGAATGGTGGATGAAAAGATTGTTTCAACTTGGTTGTTTTTTTTTTTGTTTTGATTTGGGTTTTGTTTTGTTGGTTGGTTGTTTTTTTTAAAGTAAGATTTCTTTTCTATTTATAATGATACCTGAGGTACATAACAGAACAATGTCACCTGCAGTGGAAGTAAGTTCTCTCTCAGGTCAGTCAGACCTTTCTTTTTGTGCTTGTCAAGATTCATAACAGGACTCTTGGATATAAAGATTTCCAGACTTGAGCAAGAAAATGATGCTCTGCTCTGGACTATGTGTATCCACTTACTGTGACACTGGTGATTTCTAGATGTTTCCTTTCTCAGAAAGTTCTCTTTCCTGTTACAGTTTTTTGCCTTTCTGAGCATTTATTCGGGCAGCCAACGAGTTTGTGGAAAGATGGTGTGCACTTTCTGCTTAACAAAAAGTGGGATGAGCAAGACACTCTCCTCCCTTTTGAGGAAGTTTCGGTTTTCAAAATAAATCTTGAAGTGGTTTCTTTCATGCCATTCAGAAGGCAGCAACGGATATAAAAGTACCCTGTGGGATTAGAGTAGCCACAGGCCTTGCAGGTTGACTCATCTTGGAAAACAAAATAGTTTGATTAACTTAAGGGAAAGTAGTTTGGGCTTCACAAGCGCAATTTGAAATGAAAATTGCTGGGTTTGACTTTGGGAGCAAATTTGTTTAATGAAAATGAACCAAGACCACCTCATGTGTGGATTGTGTGCACCTCAGAGATGTGAGGAATGGACTCTCATCTCCAGCAGGGATCCCTCTGCGAATGGCTTTTACCTCTCAAAACGTTCATTTCGTTCTTGTTGCAGCCCTCATTTATGCTTTGAAATTACCATCATCAGGAGCTTGTATGGTGGGGATCTGGTTTCCCGAATACTTCTTGTCAGATGGTGTGCATGTGCAGAAGAAGCTTGTTGCCTATTTCCACAGCAGTGGTTGGACAGCACTGCTTGCTGCGATGTCCTGCTGTCAGCCTTGCTCTTTGCTGAAAGGCTGACTCTTCTTTTGCAACTGACACATGCTAATAGTCCTGAAAGTCTGCTGGTGAAAGGGAGTTAAGAAGTAGTAAAGTGGTCCAGGTGACACATGATAGATTTGTATAGAACTATCCTGTATGTCATTATAGCCCACAAGATTCAAAGAATTGGATCACTTCCTTGTGCTTCTCAGGCAGTCAGTCCCAGCCCATCTGTTCCCCAGCTTCCCAGCTCCCTCCCCTTAGCCAGTGCTTGGAAGTGTTGCTGATGCCCCAGCTTTTCCTGAGTGGTGGGATTGTGTGGGTGCTGCACCAGCGGTACAATACCAGAGGAGCTGATCGTTCCCACATTCCCAAGCAGGGATCCCAGGGAAGCTGCTGTACATGAACTACAGGGTTCCTGATTGGCTGGCTTTTTAAAAACCTTGACCCTTCAAGCTGCTAGACAGAATCACTTCCCCTAGTTAACCTGGAATTTAACTCTAGTATGCCATCTGGCAACCTTTTCCTGCTCTGTGGTTTTGTGCAACCGTAATTGCTTCTCTCTCTCAGTCTGAGAGCTTAAGTATTGTACCATGTTTGCTTTGACATGTGTATTCCGTATGCCTTTGGATCAAATCCTCTTCCTTGACAGCAGAAACACTCAGTACTCTTAAAAATAAGTAGGAATATTGCTAAGGACTGCACTTTTTCCCCAGTGTTGACACTTTTGCCTTTTAAGTGTTCGATTTTCTGCCAAGGCTGTCTTTTTTCCTAACCAAATTAGGTTTCCTTTCGGTACTTGGATGATTATTCCAAGCATGCATGCACAGGCCTTGTTGACTAACTAGGCTGTGGAAGCAGATGGCATGTCACAAACACTTAAAATCATTCAAAAATTGCGAAGAACTAAAAGCCACTAATCTTTAAAAAGAAGCTTAAGCAAATCAATCTTTCTATTTGTTTCAGCATTGAACGTTACCTTTTCCCTGTTGTAAATTAGAAAAAAATGCTTGTCTGCTCTTATCCCAGGGCCATTTGAGAGGACACAAGCTTTAGCACATTGTGCCAGGACGGACACTAGGTCCTCATGGTCCACTTGTAGTACTGGGATTAATCTCACTTAAAAAGTGGTGATGCCATTACAGTTCTGAAATATGTTTCTAGAAAGTTGCCAATAGTTTCCAGATCTCGAGAACTGCAGTGCAAAAGTTCAGAAACCAGCAGTGCTTGAGAGTATATCCGAAAAGGACTTAAAGCGATGTAGATACTGCTTAGTTGCCTGAAATACCAGTGTTGCAGCAGCAGAATGGTGTACAGTTACTTAACAAAGATTAGGAGGACCTAGAAGCAAGAAATGGAGATAGAGGTAGAATGAGCACACATTGAGAAACATGACAAAAACGGATTATTTTTTTAGATTGGAGAGGAGATCTGATAAAACTTCAGAGCTAAAACACGATTAATCAAACTGTCAGAAAAATGCTTTCACTGCCCTTGCTAAACATTACCAAATCCATCTGTATGTAATCTCCTAAGGAAAAAACACATATTGTTAGCATAGGGACAAACCAAAGTTCTGTTTAGCTTCAGGTCTTGTTTTTGACATTTATCAGGAGCAGATGCTTAGGAAAAATCAAGGGGCAGTATGGACTAGTGAGTGTAGTTCCAGCCAGAAGAAAGGATGCTCAACTAGTAAGGTCTGGTAAAGCAAATCTGCAGAGAGATTTGTCCTGAAATGTACTGCTCTTATAAGCAGAAAATTGGGATGTTTCGCTACCTTTTCTCTTTTGCTCTCTGTAACACCTGCATTTATTTCAGTATGTATGCCATGGTGATAATGAGCAAACATTTAGTCATGGCCCAGAGGAGTTTGAAGTAGTTTTAGATGTGGTATGGCAAAGTATGGAGACAAAGAAATTATCAGATTAAACCGAGTATAAAGATGTAGGAAGCAAATTATAGGATTGCTCTCAATACCAAGTTAATGTTTGTTTAGATATGACGATGCTTGAATGCACACATTGTTAAAGTCTTTCAAAAACCACATCTATGACTGATTCTCCCTTTTTAGGAAGTTGAGGTAAAAGTAATTTTTCTTCTCATGAATGGTAAACTGTTGAGGTACTGATAAGAACAAGTCAGAGATTTTCTTCAGTGGTGCAAAATTGTGGGTATATTGCACACTGATTCCAGTACTGCAGTAGAAGAGGAGAACAGGAAGGTTTGTTACAGTGAGTAGTTCTTCCTTGCAGCATAGTGTTCATTTAAAGCTGTGTTGTTCCAACTACGATTTTTAAAAAAACAGTTCTTAGCTGTTTTGTTGATTTGTCCATTTTAAAACCCTCTGCTCATTATTTTCCGTTGTTTAAAAGTCTATTTACTGATCCCCATTTACTGTTCAGAAAAAAAGGCAGCATATGCTCAGTCATTAAGTTTTGAACTTGAACAAGGCATCTCTGCTTCAGCTGTCTTTTCAGTGGGAGCAAATTCAAGATTTGTAGGCTGCCATTCTGTAAATGTGCACTAACAGATTTGTCTTTTTCACTGTGAGATCAGGCACTGAGTAGTCACTTACCCAACAGCCTGCTGGTCACATACAGTCAGGTGTCTGTATTTCAGACTCTCACCTGTGTGAGTCTTGGACACCAGTGCTGGGCAGTATGAGATGCAGTGACAGATCATGCTTTACCCCCATGCCCTGTGCTGGCAGCCTTTCACAGAGAGGTTCAGTCTTTCAGGTTTGTGATCTGCATGGGACAGCACCTGTTTGGTAAGCCTCTGTGTGTGTATATAATTACTAGATCTATGCATGCACTTGTGATGCATATTTGATATAGCTGCAGGTATCTTGCAGTCTGGCTGCAAGAACAGTTATGCTTTTTAATTTAGTTGATGTTTTTCCATTTACCAATACAGGTAATTGTACCTGAGAGAACCCAACTCTTAAGTTGGAGGCCTATGGGATTTCAGTTGGCTGTGCAGGACTTTGGCATTTTCCTAGCTAGGATCAGGTAGGAATACAGCTGTTTAAGGCAGGGCAAAGACAGACATTCTAAAGCTTAAAGGTAACTTGTCTATTAATCTCATACTAGACATGTAATAGGAAGTCCAAATTAGCTAAAAACACCCTCCAATTTATCAAACTGCAGCTTTTGGTCATTTTTATCAAGCTTAGATTAAAATCAGCATTAAAAAAGTTTTTCTAAAACCACAGAGTGAACTTTCTCACTCTTAGTAGTTACACACTTCTTAATTCTCTCTCAGGCAGTGGACTGGAAAATTCCTATATATATGTATACTACTTTGAATGAAATGGGAATATAGAGAGGACTATAGCCATAGAAGTCTTGTCTGTTTTCATACCACTGCACTTCTAGTCCAGTGATTACCTCTGCCAGACACCTTATTCTAAACCACCTTTTCCCACGCAAACTTTCTCATTATCTTCTGATGTCTGTCTGAAAGTTTACGAAGCTTTAAAGAGACAGAGAAGCAGTGTCTACAGACCATGTTTGATTTCTGTGGGGGTGAGTTTTTATGTAAATTTGTCACTTGGGTTCAGCTGCTTTTTCCTTGCCCTCATTCTCTCCTGTGTCAAACGTTAGGAAGACACTTTGAATCCCCAGCTGTCCAAGGACTTTTCTTTCCAAGACTAGGATTCCACTGACAGCTGAGCCTGAAAAACCCTTGACTTCCCCAGATTGAAAGACGAACATATATTTTTATAGGAATATAATTGTATATTTTAAAAACCAGTTTCCTGCAGCTTTTTCATATGTTTTTCCCCTTGTAGTTCAGATTTGATATAAACTTTGTGTTCATTCTTTTTATGGTCTGTTTTTAAAGTTGTAGTTTAAGCTTTGGTGTACTGTACAGGAGCAGTCAGCCTTTGTAATTACTGTACAAATGCTTTATAATAAAGTATATTACTTTTATTTTAACAAGTGAGCAGACACTCCCTTTTGTGTGTTTGCTGCCTAGGGCACCTTTTGAAAGACTGTTACATGTTTAAATTGTACATATATAAATATATTTACCTGTTGCTGTACAGTTGTGATAGGCTGGACTGAATTTATTTTTTGTGTGCTTTTTTATAAACTATTAATACACTAAAGAAAATCTTGCTAATGTGATTGTAATGTACTATGTAACTTATTTACTTAATAGCCTCTATATATCTGAAAAACCTTTTATTAAATGAGGTTTAAAAAATAGCTTCATAGCTGAGTTTTCTGATGGTGTGAGAGAGTGGCTGGGGGGGCTCAGGGTGGGTATTTCCTCTGGTGTATTCATGCAAAGGAAGCGGTTGTGTGTCTGCTCTCATCATACCCACCTCTGTGTTTCCCATAGTGACCCTCAAGGTTGTTCATCCATGTAATCTTCTCCCTGAAGACTCCTGACTGCAGTGTGTTTCATGTCTTATATCCAAGAAAACAAGTGGCAGATGCAGCTCCAGTCGTTACAGAAGTATTGATGGTGTGTGTGCTCCACTCCAAGCCCAGCACCTTCCCAGAATACGAGTAACAACCTTGACAGTGTGTTAGAAATCCAATACTTCTAAGGGCCACTGCACCATGAAAGAGGGCAGCTGGATTCTGACACTACCTGGAACTGTGACAGAGAGTGGGCAGAGCAAAGGCAGCATGGAGTAACTCAGTACCTGAGGGACTGGGATCTAATCTAAACTTCTGGATGATTGTGGCTGGGACAGGTAGAGACTGCAGTAAATCTAGAGCTGCTGAAAAAGAGTTAACGTGTTCCTGCTGTTTAGTAGTTTAATCTCCTGATTGTAGAAATAACTCCAGTTGTAAATCAGATTGCATCTCATTCTTCAATGGTAGAGTTAAAACCAGTTTTAGTAAATACTGGTTTAGTTAATGCAGTAACCTGTCAGCTGAGTGTAAGGTGGGGGGCTAAATATATTTTGTTACACATCCCTAATGTTGTTTCCTCTGGCAGCAGCTGAATCTTAGTATGAACATGCTCCCCTCCATCCTCAAAACAAAGGTTCCTTCTGTTTTGGTAGTTAACTGGGCTGCCTGGGGGCTTTATCTTCAGGCACGAAGTCTTTAAAAGCTGCCAATGTTTCACTCTGTAAAGAGGATGGTTGAAATGTGTACTGGTGTCTGACTGGCCTCCTGCTAGAGCTCAGCAAGATTAAAGCAGGTGCATGCCTGGTTTTTATTGTTAAGTTCTGCTGACAAACTTTTATTTTGTTATTCTTGGCAGAGCTGGCAGGAGAAAGAACTTTGAGAAAAAACTTTGTTTTAATTTACCTCTGTGGATGTGGCTGTTGATCAGCAGTAGCAGTTGGAGAAGTAAGTGTTGCTTTGCTTGGTGGGGAAAAAAGAGATGGGTAACCCCAAAGCCTTCACTTCAGAGCAGACCAAGACATTAAGGCTTTAAATAATGCCTTTGCCTTCCCATCAAAGCCAGATGGCAGAAGTGCTGAAGGTTGTACTAAAACTGAAGCCACACAAACAAACTTAGGATGATTAGAAAAGTCACAAGTTCTGGCCATTTTGGTTCTCGCAATTTTTTTTCTTTCCGATCGGTAGAGGCAAGCCCAAGCTTCTGGAAACTGCTGAAAGGAACCTTAGAAAGTGTTTTAATCAGTAAGCTTTGCATTGGTGGTCTTGTGAGGAATTCTGCAGGATTTCCCTTTGTAAACAGCACTGCAGCCATCATTGCAAGATGCTGCACTTCTCATTACTGTGACTAACAGCTGGGGACTGTGAGATAGAAAGCTTGTTCTTTACATCTGAGCTTTGAAATTGCATTTCAGTCATGCTCTCTGTTGGAAGGCTCAGATTTATGTTACAACTTGTTAATCAGTTAACCTTCTCTTGTATAGGTTTAATGGAGTTGATAGTGTATTGCTATTAACAGAATTTGCATTCAAAGTATAATTAGTAATTTGGTACTGAAGAAGGACTAGGATTTTTTCAACTTAATTGGATTTTTTTTCCCCCCATATAGACTTTTCTTGGGACCTAAGAACAAAGTCTGACAACCAGTATCTTAAAAGACTGAAAAATATTTATATATCAAGTGACACCAATCACAACGTATCAGCATTTTTAAAGTCCAAGTTATTTTCTATTCTAAAATACAGAGGCAATGAGGACTGACACTTACATACTATAAACACGTTGCTCCCTGAGCAGCTGGGAAAGTTTAAGGAGAACAACGTTTAATTTCTGAACACTTTTCTGCAAGCCAGAATATGTCACTACACAACAGCCAAAGATATTTGTATAAAATAACGTTATATTATTTTTTAACAAGTTTCACAGAATAACATTTATAAATGTAGGCCTAAATAATTTAAATGCAGCAAATTCAACAGCTTGGTCATGCTACAAAATGACTGTATACAAAAGAAAGCCAAAGGGGATGTTAAAAGTGCTCTTTTGCTTGAAGATTTTTTTTTAGATGAGTCAACTCCTAGTGTAACCTGAGTTATCTGCTGGTTCTTAGGTCTCTTCTCATGTTTTTCAGCAGTTCCCAATATAATCACTGCATACATCAGCTCTTTGAAGAAAGGTCAGTGTGCTAACAGGTAAGTAAAAAACCTAGCTATTTCCTAACACTAATTTAATTTTAGAATATTTCTTTACAGAATGAAGTGGATGCTAATCGTCCATCCTTTCAATGGGAAAAGCAGAATTCCACATGGCTTGCAAGTTTTACATGGGTGCTCTTTTCATCCATGAATAATAATGTGCTTACTGCTTTGTTGGATGTGGTGCAATAGGGAAGAGCAAAGAAAGAGGAGCCTTTTGGCATTTTACTCTGCTGCTCCCTCTGGGCACACAGGCCAAGCCCTGCTGTTAGCTTATACATGACATGGTGTAGCACCATCAATATGCAGATGAGCTGCTTTAATTCCTTTATGTCTTCCACCACACCCAGTGCATAATTTTAAAGTGCGACTTTTAAAATTTAGGAAAGCTTTACTTATTTTGGAGGAGGAAAAAGTTCAGGGGGGATTAGTTTGTTCTGTAATCTTGCTTCATCAGGCAAGCCATCATTAAGCTGAACCTTTTACCTAGCTCAGAGCTGAAGCATCTCCTGATAAATGGGAGCCACAGTTTATTCTCTTCTCACTATGCTGTTTCTGTGAGATCCACACACAGTTTTTATCACAAGTGTTTTAAATTGTATGGTAGTTTATCACAGCATGAAGGGTGAAAGGCAAGGCAAATCTGTTAAGCATCCCTTACTGCTGTTAGACTTGTGCTGAGACTGGATGCTCCATTCCTTCAATAATTGTTTTCTTCTTTTCGTTTTTGGTGGTATTTACAATGCAGCCCCCCCAAAAAAGCTAGAGAATATGTGCTGCTAAATCTCTGAAAAGAGCTGATGACTGACCTACACAACAGTTACAACTCTACCAACAACCATAGTAGTTCATGGACTGACTCCCACAGGTATGACCTGTATTAGTCCTTTACAAGAGCCAGGAACTTCTCTTACCCTGCACATCTTGTCAATGGAGATGCACTTCATTCCAGTCATCACCGCACAGAACACTTAAGTTGCTATTCTGCTCATGGTATGTGCTAGAATTTGCTCTATCTAACATGACCTTCACAAATACAAGGAGATTCAGGCCCTGTTTAGATGCTAAATAAAACAACCAGTAGGATTGCTTGGCATCGTACTGTGTAGTTGACACTCGCTTGCTCTCTCCTGTCACACTTCATCTGGAGCTAACCTAGCTGTCTCTACTGTGCCTCTAGATGCTGTGCTAGGAGAGAACAGCTACAGAGGTTCATGGCCAAACACTAGGACAACAGCAAGGCATGGTCTGTTCTTAAATTGTCTTGAAACACAGAGATTAATTTGGCATTTCCATTTGTTGGTAGTATTCAAAAGTCAGGTTTTGCTCCACCCAGGCTCTGGCTCACATAAACCACATTTCCATTTCAGCTGTCAAGGAGACAAGCTAATCCTCTGTGCCCCCTCACAGCAGATGGGGTCAGGAAGGGCCAAATGTGCCATTGGCTGTGTACTGCCAAACCACATCTGCTGTGCCAGAGGGGGCTGGCTGCAAGTGAACTCAATGGCTTAGTTTCAAAAAAGCCAACATGAAATCACTGTTCACTACACATCCTCCTCTCAAGCTTCTTGGTCAGTGGTGCCTTTACTAACTGAAAGCTAGGAGAGTAGTTCTAAAATGTCGTACAAATGGAAAGCTGTCCGTAAGAGAAAGCCAGTGAACTGGTTAAACTACTTTCCAGTCAAGAGAGCAGCTGCCTGGAAGTTGTTTGTGCTGGCTGAAGAACATCCACAGGTTTTGCCATTGCTCCCTTGATGTTATTTGAAGTAATGGATCTAAATCAAACTCATACCTTATTGGCAATTGTCAATTTAAGTTGGAATGCTTACAAATTCCTGCACACTCATAGAATAACTAGCAATACATTGCAACTAAATTGTGATTGTCTTGTAATCTACTTCATACTCTTGACTTAGAAAGTGATTAAAGATAATATTTTCTCCTGCAATTATACCTGGAGCTTGAGATCAATACCACTGTTGCCTGGGTGAATTCTGCCTTTTATCTCTGACCATGACTTCCAAGATTTCAACTCTAGCCTCATCTTCACAAATAATTAACAGTGGCATTCTGCTTCCATCCCTTCTATGCCTTGTCTGGAGCCAGCAGGTACACTTGCTGCCATTTGAATGTAAACAAAGGTGGTACTTAGAAGAAAAGCTTTTTGTTAAAAAAAGAAAAAAATAACACAAACCTGAGCTCTAGAAAAATTACTCATGTGATTTGCTCTGTTCTCTAAAGAGAAGAAAACCCCTACTACTGGCATCCAGCAGTACAGGCAAGTGTGTCTTCACCATTCTCTGATGCTTTTCACTAAAAATAGTTACCTGTCACATAAGGGGGCTTTACTAAAGCTGCTGCTTACCCTGTAATGTACCACAATTAGTACATCCTCAATACTTTTTTTTTTTCCCCCCCCATGCCAACTTTTCATCTTCTCTCACCTCTCTCTCCTCATCTTCCCCACTAACTACATGCACTTTCTCTCAATGCTTACATTGTGCTTTCATAAAAAATTAGTATCCCCCAACCCAGAATTTTCTGCTCTCAAGCCCAGGTCATTTATTCACTATTTGTTTCTGCATTAGTATCAGTTACAGGAAAATTGCAGAGCTGAGAAGGATTATGTCTTCCACCAGTGACCCAAACCAAAACTAGGAACCAGCTGTAGGATAATGGGTCATATATTCCAATCTAAAATAACTTCTTAGTAAGAGAAAACACAAAAGGCCAGCAGCTATTTTACTCTCACTGAAACCACGCAAAGAATTCCCATTGCCTCTTTAAAATAAATAAATATATAAGTTACAGATGGCCTTCTAAGCAATGCAGTTGAGTTCCAATGTGAGAGGCCCAGTTCAATTTTCAAGGCTAGTAGCAAGTGATCGTCAGACCAATAGCTTTTTGTGCGTAGGTCTGCAGCTACTGGGCCTGTTTCGTGTTAGGGTTAAGGGAATGAAAAAGCAAACTGCATCTTTAGTGAAGGATTCCCATGGCAAAATTGAACACAACAAAGCTTCCAATGTGCCTCTAAATCACAACATTGTTCTTTTGGCCTCAGTGTTCCAATGGTAACTGTTGGCCAGCTGCACTTAACAAGCTAAAATGGTTCTATTATAACCCAAGAGTTAACAACAAGCACCACTAATCAGGGATTAAAAACAGTTACATATTAGTTTCAGTAAGGATCTCTTGCTAGCCAAACAGTAGGTAAACTTGGCTCCACTGGTCTCTGCAGAAGGTGTCATCAGCTGGACCAAACTGGTGTGCCCAAATTTTGGTAGCTAACTCTTTGGGTGAGAGACTGTGGAGATTAGCTGGTCTTCTAAATATTGCTTGAAGATTTTCTTCAAAACAAACTTTTCATATAAAAGTTCTATGTGCCAAGCTACCTGGAGTTACTTAAATAAATACCCAAGAAAAAAGTGTCATCAGTTTGTTCCTTCTTCATCTTCTTCTTCTTTAATAACTAAGATACCTAAGAGGGGGGGGGGGGGGAAGGAAAATAGATTAAAAATAGATCATATAGAGAAGGATTAGGTAACACTGATAGACCTGAAAGCTCATCTGGACTGTTGGAAAGAATCAGACTGGCAGGAAGAGGAGAGTTGCGTTTCTTGCTACTGCTTCTAACTAACCTGAAATTATGAATGCCTGAACTGCTTGTAATCAGAAAAGCCTTCAGATGGTGACTTGTTTACAGCTTCTGAGGTAACTGGGAATAAAAAAAGATACTAAAGCAAGATCTACAAATATCAGCCTTAGTCTCTGGGACCTGCACCATGTTGGTTCAACTGCTAACAACCAACCAGCACATCACCCTTCTCTTGCTGGGCCCATACTTTGTGCTTGTATTTCCATGACTCATTTCCCTCTGATTGTCTTTATATGAAGCTGTTAACTCACACCAATTGCTTCATGCCCCAGACTCACCATCCAGCTTTTTCAGTTTGGGTACCCGTTTGGTTGCTTCTTCAATCCAAGTGTTCTGATCAGAGGCATATTTCTCTTGCAGAGGATTGCCTACAAACACCAGATCCTCCAGTAATGGCAGCTCTGCCAGCCTGACAAACTCTGCTGCAACCACAAAGGTGAAAACAACAACCAGACTGTGAAACATGGAAAGTACACTGGGATGACACAGTCCTTTCAAACTCAGTGCAAACATAAATAGCATAGGATACAACAGCATAGGCATTGCTTGGGCCTGAGCTGGCATCAGGTTGAGCGTTTTAAAAGAAGTCCAGGAAAGATGATTCAAAGAACAGATTCCATTTGTCTTAGAAGTTTAATTCAACATTCTAACTATTTTTACTCTCTTGCTTGAGTGGATATTTAGGGATTCTGTGCATGTTTGCATGTTTATCAGTGAGACTTAAAACCCTGTAACATGCAGAACTATTTTTCAGTTGGTGACTTAACTCATGCATTCAACTACACTACTGGAGAAGTTACAAGAACAGAGGCATGGCTTACCCCAGTCTTTCACCAAATTGTTTGACATATAAAGAACCTTCAGCTTCTTCATTACACGAATACCTCTCAGTTTCTCAATGAAGTTGTATGAGATCCATAGCTCCTCTAAAGTTTCTGCAACTGCCTCCTGGAAAATGACAGGACTACTTAGGTAAGCAGAAGTGGATCTTTCTCCTTCTTCATATTCTCTCTTCACCCTCTAAAGATCAACTCATGAGAAAATACTGAGGTATATTGGTCCTCGTTTCCTTTTAAGCCAGTCCCTAATTATGCATGACAAATACTCATGGGAATTAAGAGCAAAGGATATGAAATTTATTTAGGAGGACAGAAATTGTAATATTGGAGTAAGACAAGGAATAGCTGGCTGGAGTAGTTATTCTTATGGCACAGGAGCAGAAGAGACTAATTTGGCTGCTTGTGCACTTCTGCAAGTACACAAGCAGCGAATGCAAACCAACAACTGCTTTAGAAGGAAGTTTACACAGTATCAGGGAATGATTAATTTCAGGTACATGTACACATATACCTGCCAGCCAGAAGCTGCTTTCATAATTCTCTCAAAAGAGAGGGGTTTTAAACCAGCCATTAAACACTGACTCTGCATTTTACAATTATGAGATACAGCATCTCTGAAGGTAGGAATAGCTTTGAAGAGAAACATTCTCTAGCAGAAACATAAAATGTTTCTTGAGGGGAAAAAAAAACCTATATTAATTAAAAAAAAAAAAAAAGTTTAGTTTCAAGAAAGTTTTTCTGCTCTTAATTCAAATGTAACAAAACTGATCCAATTTATCCTCAACAAATTTTCCCTTACCTAGTAGGCTTAGTCCAGCCACCATCTCCTCCCCTGAAGCCATATTGCTCCAGGTGCCAGTTAACATAAAAAAGACAGACTCTCACATGAAGTGTGTGTCCACAGGACTGCTAATATTTGTAATAAAGATGCATAGCTTAAGTATCTTCAGGTAGAAAATTCCTCATGCAAAAAACTCTGTGGGATTTATTATCATATAAATCCAGTGGAATTTAAAAGGCTTTACAAGGAGCAGTTTTCAAATAAAAGTTCTGCTGACCCAAAGACAACACAATCACTCTTTGGAACTCCTTTTATGTAGTAAATTGGCCCCGAAGAATCACTAACTGTGAAAAGTGTTCAAAAAAAAAAAGAGAAATATTATTTCAAAATTCAGAAGCAATGTGCAGGAGGGTGAACAGATCATAGTGAAAGGAGAAAATAAATAGTGAGGCTATAGCATACATTCCGCAAAGACTTTTTTGAAAGTAGGGGAATTATTCTATGTTCTAGACAGCACCCCACTCTGTTGGTGAAGATTTGATAGTAAGAAGCACATACCAATCCATTCAAATTCTTTATGTTATTTCTTCCCAAAGACAGAATCCTCAGATTTTCTGTAACGGATAACAGAAAGTTTCCTGTTAATAAATGGTTGGATTTTTTTTTTTTAATATAAGAAGATACTGTAAGTCAGGTAAAACATCGTAATTACTCACAAACTGCACTCTGAACAGGTCATCTTAAGAAACAATGACCTAACAGAAATTAAACCTCCTAACCTACACAGATCACCAGGAATGGATGCAGGGGAACACCTCAGAAACACACTCACAAATACAAAGCTGCTCATCTGTAGGTTACCTTGCTGAATTTCAGTCCAGATAAATACTGCACCTTGTACCTGAACTATAACTGCTGACTTGATAGTTTTGATCTTACATAGTTCATATTCCTTATTCTCCAGGAAAAAGTTGTTCCAACCTTTTTTTAGGACAGCAGATCTGATTTCTACAATAGAGGCAGCATATAAATCTGTCTTGCAGAATTCTGACAAGAAACAATATTTAACTGAGTCTAGCACCCAGGCATATCACCTTCCCGAGTGACCTGTTCTGGCAGAGGTTTAGCATCTTACTAGTGTTACTCACAGCTGTAACAAAACAGCAGTCTTTTTTGTGTAACATTTTAATTTTTCACACAAGCTTTCTTGCAGGTGTAAATAAGCAAAATGAGTTGCAGCAGGTAGCTGGGTTAACTCTGGATCTATACCTCTCATGAATGTTTTCACACTGCTCAGCTGCATTAAGGATTAAATACTTAATGATCTTGTTTTGCTATTGTATGCATAATGATTGCAAATACAAGGTACAATAATCAATGGCAAGACGAAATGTCAGTTCCAGCCCAGCAACAACAGATGCTCCACAGACAGCACATGTACTGGATAAAGACTGCTATGGGTGAAGACTCAGAGCTGATCTGGGACACAGTTGTATGTTCAGTCTCAAGAAATGCAGGGATGAACCCACACTTGCTAAAATCACACCTGGCAAACATTCTAAACCAGGATGATTAGTTTTCATTAAAAAGCTGATGTACAACAAGAATTCTTTTGCTTTTTAAATATAACAGCTTAATCCATGACCATGCTCAAAACCTGAAGAATCATAGTAAGTCTAAAGCCTATTACAGCTAATACTCTCCAGAACATCCCTAAGGATCCCTGTCCATAGCGGAGAGCCATTTTGGTCTAGCCTGCTATTTTCTCTGTGACTCATGTTTCTAAATTGTAAATTTGCACTAGCTTTTGAGATTTGTAATAAATGAAAGGATAATACAAATACAAAAATGACAGATTGCTTAAAAAGCCATGCCTTACTGTTTCTAGCTGCTGTTACTGGGTTTTATTACTGCCATCTAAAATACAGAGTACCTCAGAACAAAAGACCTCCCTCATGGAAGGTTTACACTGTCTAAACCACAGAACTAACACTTGTTGGTGTCATCTAAAACATCTTCCTCACATGTACAGATTTGCACAGAATGATCTACTCAACATAATGACAATACCAGGTGTGTGCATTAATCATAATCTTCTGTCTGAAAAGAGTGTAGATGTGGAAAAAAAATTCTCAGCTTCCTCTCTGCAAAAAGCAAGTATATAATAATTAGTGGTGTGGTTTTCATAGCTCTGACGGCTGCTTTCTCTGTCTTTCACAGAAGCCAACAGAGACAATGAGTTCCTAGTTCTGTATCTTTAAGAAACAGCCCACATCATGCCTGGCTTTAGGATCAAATATTTGGTACAAACTGGAGGTTTGGATTCCATGTTTTTTTAATATAAATATTTAAGATACTTTAAAGGCTTTCAATGTTTTATCCCACTAAAAAAATTTACTGGTTTCACTTTTATATATAGCTAATTATTTTTTGCTCATTAATTACTCAAATTGATGTATTACAATACAGTTATTTGGAAAGAACACTGAAATATTTTCCCCTTAATTAGTATTTGCAAGTTTGTTGGAGTCTGATCATATTATGAAAACAAATGAGTTCATCAAGCTCCTTGACAGCCCTGTTGGTGTGTAGTTGGAGAGGATGGGATTCCAGGTTTCTTGTCTGTCCAGCCAGCAGTTTGATGGGGACAGAAAAGCCTGAAAGCTTCAACTCTAAACCTGAAGTTCTCTGCTAGCCTCATGCCATAAAGCCAAAGTCCATTTGTGACTTCTGTCCCAAAGTCAGTAACCCATTGAGTTTCAAGGATTCATAGACAGCTGCCCCAAAAACCAGCAGTTCCATTACACTTCTAGACAGATGCACACCCATTTCAAGTACAAACAAAATCAACCCAGGTATGCCTGGTCCTCTGCAAAGTGGAATGGCATTTTTCCATCCAGGTCTAAACTAAACCACTGACCTCACTCCATCCAATATCACACCTAAGGAATTATCGAACTGCAGACTATCTCCATCATGAGTGTGGAAATTGGTCATTAAATCACTCTAGAACTGCTTAGGTGTTGAACATCACAAGTAGGCCCACTGGCATGTACAAAGGTGCTCTCTGAATGGATTTTTGTTGTTGCTGTTGTTAAACCTGCACTGTGAGACATCTCCCAAGGCTAGTGCAGGGATACATGCATTCTCCTTGAAGACTGACAATTTTAAAGGTCATTTCTAATTCTCCAAGAGGAAGAGATTAAAAAGGGTAAGAATAGGGATAAAGTATGTAACAAATTATATTACATGTCCTATTCAAACAACTAGAAACCAAACATAACCCATCACTGGCTTGTCACTTACTTAGGCTGTTCAAGTTGGCGATTCTTTCAATGCAGTTTGTAGACAGCGATAGTTTCCTTTAAAAGCAAGAATAATCAGTTCACAGTATACAAGGGTCACTGTATCAGCAGAGTTCCATGTCCAGACACTATTGCATTAGAAATAATTGCCTATTCTTCTCTCATTAGAAGGTGAACTGGATGTGTGAACTGACTCAAAATATCCTGAAACCACTGGACTTCTGCAACTTTATTTAGCTTCTGTGAGAAAGGTCTGAGTTACTTACACAACCTACCAGGTTATCTTTTCATGCCTAGTCTTATCCAGTGCATGGGTGTTTATTGCTGCAATGGCTCTAATCTCTTTCTGAAAGTCCTTATTAACTCTCTTTTTTAATCTCTGTTTTGCATAAATTTTGGAATGGATCGTAAATGTGCCAGTTAGCTGATAGACTCCAAAGATGGACCTGTAATTATATACCAATAAACACTGTATCATTTTTCTGGGGGGCAAATATCAATACAAAATCTATCCTAACATCTTCTCAGTTAAGTGACAGAGATCTTTGAATTAAAAGAGGAACTGTGTGTGGAAAGAAAATCTCAACTGAGAAAAAAAAAAAAAGCAAGCTGCTGTTTTGAAGGCCACACTTAAACATAGTAAAACCACACTTGCACAGTGGGCAGCAGAGAAACTGAAAGTTAACATAAAGAGAACATTTGGTTTCAAATTTGTTTTTAACTGAACTTACTCGCAGTTAACAAGCATGGAGAGAGATTCATCCATCTTCTCTACAGGAGGAATCTGACCGTACAGTTTCACCTCCTTTGCCTCTGAAGCCTTCTGGCCACTTTTTTCTTCCTAAAAAAAGAAGGTGAAGAAGCAGTTCACTGCTACATGTGATTACTAAACCTTACTATACTTAAAAAAAAAATACTAGAAAAGAAGTTACTGCAGAAGTAATTCTAATACACTACTAAAAGATATTACTGAAGAGAGAAAGCATTTTGAATGTTGTTTGTCAAGATTCCTGCTGGTGTAACATAAAGAGAGGAAATCTTTTTAAGATATTAAAAGCATTTATATACTTTCTCCAAGTACTTGAAAGGAGGTTGTAGTGAGGTGGGGGTCAGTCTCCTTTACCAAGTAACAAGTGACAGAACAAGAGGAAACAGCCTTAAGCTGTGCCAGGGGAGGTTTAGATTGGATATTAAGAAAAACATCTTTACTGAAAGGGTTAAAAAAGCGTTGGAACAGGCTGCCCAGGGAACTGGCAGGATCACCATCCCTGGAGCTATTCCCTATTTCTTTAGGGTTCCTCTGCCCTAAAGAAATGTAGAATAGATGGAGGTTTAAAATCTCAATGAATGTACTTCCATGGAGACCGAATACAGGAACTTCTGCTAGGGCCAGTCTGTAGCAGAAGCAGATTCTTAAAAGTTCTGACAGAAAAATCCCCTCCCCACTTTACCCAGAGAAGCCCACTTACACCTAGCTTACAAGACAAACTGAGCACCTAAAAGTGTGTTTTGGGGGGCAAACCTCAACAGATTTACAGAGTTAGGAATCTAAAAAAAATACTTCTAAATGAGCCGTTAAAAAGACTGGGGGAAGATTATTTCACATTTTAGAGAGCACAGCAAAAGCCAAATTTCCCATTTACAACCTAGGCTGATAATTTTGCAGATTAAATACTTCATAAATTCCTGAGCTTTAGAAAAATGGCCATAACTTCAGCCTTTGGGTTTATTTAAAAAACAGCCTATTAAATCTAAACTTCTAAAGGGATGGTAATTATTGCCTAGGCACTTGGAACAAGTATCAGTTTAGTAGTACCAGCAGTTTCGATGGCTGCCTCCCTGCCAGCACAAAGGCAACAGTCTGTCAATTCACTCACTGTTCAGTGGGAGTACTGAAGGTCCATTAACAAAGGAGAAATGTACTCGATGCTTTCAGAACAAGGACTCTTGTCTTCCCCCACATTTTTATACAGCTACTGACAAGTGAGACAGCTGAGGTCTGGCCTGACTTATATGGCTACTTTGTAATGAAATTAATTGCATCAGAAGTCTTTTAGGAATCCCAACAGCACAAGATCAGGTGTTGGTAACATTATTTGCTCTCTCATGTACTCAAACTATTTCAGGCAAACTCATATAATAAAGAATTTGCATGCTGCCTTGTGCATTTACTTATATTCCAGTTTCTGTCCAAATTCAGTGTGATGTTTTTACTCTGTGATTCAGAAAACAAGCATGTCAGATGTTTTGCTAGAATATAGTGAATGCGTTCAAACTAAGCCACTACATAAACATGGAACTTCCATTTCTAAGAACAAGTGTATCTATTTGCATTTATACTGAGTTTGTAATCAGGTTATACCAATAAATGAAAATATGTTTTTTCTTAAAAACATGAAGGGAGAGAGCTTCCAGCAGAGACTGTGGCCAGCAGTGCGCACCTGCACAAAAAAAATTCATCCTGATTGCTGAGCACTTGCAGAGGAAAGGTCAGGTCAACAACCACAAAAAGCCACACAGAAACCACAGGTAGACGAGATGCTTTCTAAAGAACAGGTTACATGTTTGTTAAGTTCAAGTCACTTTGATTTAAAGTTCAAGCTGCTTTGATTTAACTAATGTCACCCTGACTGTAGGGCAAAGAGAAGAAAAACAACCAGATCAAATTTTACAAGTCATATGGACCCAGATTAGGAGCAGTAAAAGGAAGATTGAGACCCACTTCCAATGACATGAACAGAAAAGCAAATGTAGCATGTCATGCCTACCATGAATGGAAACTCATGGACACAGGTCTTTAAAAGGTATGTGACAGAGGAGCACATGAAAAATAAATCTTTAATGGGAAACATCGAGGTTAGGTTTTGGAGGGCATGAAGAGACTTGTTATAGCAGATGTTTCAAGCGAACAAAATCCTTACAATAAATTTGAAAAAGAGATTTAGCTGAATACAGTCAAACCCCATGCCATGGAGTACTGCAAAGCAGCCAGATGCTGTTCTATACTTACCCATTTGGCTAGAGCTTCTTTGATAGTTGTGGCTTTTGCCTAAAAATGAAACAAATTCAAATGAACATTCATTGCAAATTTTGAGTTGTTCACTGCAGACCTCTCTCCTCTCCCTTCTCTCTCCCTATCCTTCTTGTCCACCTCCTTCTACCACTTTCATGTATTATATTGCTCCAGCTGAGCCTAAGAAGCTGGAACTCCTCAGTGTCCTGTACCTTTATTTTGCAGGGTACTCCATAGCATTTGCAGAAGCAAGCAATTGGCTTCATATGAGGACATGATAGTCCTAATCTTACTCTCGGCCTTGTGTGAAACATGGGTTTGGGACACTGCTTGTTAGCTTTGATAAAGAAATTCAATTCAATTCAATGACATAAGAACTTAACTGCAATGAAAAATGTGGTCTTAATACTCTTAAAACAACATGCTTTCTATTTCTGTGCATTGGCAGCTTCCTGAATGAAAGCAAGTCTGTGACTAGACAGAGTGATACAGATAAGGACTCACCCACTGACAAACTTTGTTGTCACTAACTCAAACTTTTATGCCTCACATCAAAGTCTCATCAAAACCACATGATGATATACAAAACAGTAGTATATAGAGAAACTCTGATATATCCTAAACATTAAATATCTTTCAAGATGTCTTTCAGATTAGGAAGGTTTCGGAGACCAGCCTTCATAGAAGCTCATCGACAGCCTCCTCCCTAGAAAAACAAGAGGACTCTGGTTTGGGTATCTCTATTGCTCTAAAACAACACTACCACATGTGGACATAAACAGCCTTTCAGGTAATCAGGTATCAAAAAAAACCCAACTGTAAAAGTTAAAACCAACATGCTAACTTCAACCCAAAATCTTACAAGCAATCACCTTGGTCACAGAGCTTTACTTCTGGGTACTTTACATCCCTGGAAACTCTGGACCCAACAGTGAAAGACAACAGTTGAGGCAGCTGGGTGTAACAGAACAGCTACAGCCACTGGAACTCCCAGAAGCAGCCTAAGACCCAGCAATACCCAGAAGCCTAAGCACGCATCTCAAATATCAAAATACACCTTAATTTAGACATCTATCACTGAGCATGCTCAGACAGTCCAGCTACTTCTACCCACTGATAGACACTTCTCGTAATCCTGTTTATAGCACGTGATAGCTACTCTAGTCCCATTGCAGATGACCTGGCAAACTTGTGCCATGGCAGTAACTACTTGGTGTCTGTTGTAGACAAACATCTGCACGATAGAATCACCCCCTCCCAATCAGAAGATCATGTCCCTAGTTCCCACTTCAAAGTGGGAAACTTGATTAACAGCTACCAGTGGTGCCAGCAAAAACAGCTGGTTTCCAGTTAATTGGTTTTTTTGACAGAAACTTCACTGCTTTTTTCATTATGGAAGCAAATTGCTACAGCATTCAGTACATCACCTCAGTCACTCATGTTGAAGACAAAAACAGCTTTGTAGAACCAGTTCCTGCTTCTGTTTCAAACTCATGCCTAAAACCAGATTGAACTTTAAAGCCACATGAACACAAGAAGCAGCTTCTTCCCTGACCTCTGCTGATCTACCTCATCCACTGTAGTATCTAATTAGGTGGAAATATGAAATCAGCTTAGTGAGTTATCTGAAGAACACCTACAAAGAATTTAGTTTTCTTTGAAGTGCACTTCAAATTTATGTAGATAAGTCATCATATCTTCTGCAAAGGGAGGTTACTTAAGGGAAACCTTCCTTCAAGAAGCCTATTTTTTTTGTTCCTCTACCTCCATATTGAACAATTTCCTACAAGTATCTATACTAAAGAAAGTCATATTACTTAAAATATTCAAAATGCCAAGTGAACAATAGCTGCAACTGTCACCATCAGTATGGCAGGAATGAGAAACGTTCTAATTTAGGGCTAAAAAAGCACCCATCCATGTATGATATCAAAGTTGTAATAAAAGAAAATATTTTCCCCCTCAAAACATGGCTTTTGGACACAGAGTGTTTACAAAACTCAGACATCCAAAATAAAGTAAACCAGTGAGACTTTGCCTTCGTTTGCAAATATTTATTTATATGTTAAATTGAGCAAATCAGAATTGCACAGCAACAGATACCAAGCCAATCACTGTAGCAATCGCCGATTCTGCTGCCTTAAAACCACGTATTAACCCATATTTATATAGGGTGGCATCCCAGACCACCCACTACTTTGATCGATCCCAGAAATCCCCCTTTTCCAAGGCACAGGAATAGGCCACAACTCCCCCGCCTTAGCCAACGCCCTGACCACTGGGCTGCTCTCTGGCCGGCTTCTGCTGTGCCCGAGCTGCTCAGTGCCGGAGATCGGGTCGGGGGAACCGCGGCCGCGAAGGGCTCGGTTCCTCGCTGCCGCTCACGCAGCACCGGGGCGGCGGCACTGCCACAGCCGTCTCCGGGGACTGCTCGGGGGCAGCCCCAAGTGCCTTCGGCCCCTTCCGCCCTGCCGCGCCAGGAGACCGGCACCGGCTCCCTCTATTCTGGAGCAGGCCCCGGTCGTCGTGTCCCCCCTCAGCCGCAGCCGGGTCCCGGAGACGCCGCAGCTCAGCCTGAGCGCCAAGACCCCGGCTTACCCAGCAGCCGCTCAGCCGGCCGCTGTCCCCGCAGACCCAACACCCTCCCGCCAGGCACCCGCGCCGGCACTGAGGAGACCCACCATTGCCGTTGCTACCGTTAACGCTCCGGTTGCTATGGCACGGTCGCCTCCCGCGCATGCGCGGCGCCACTGGCACGTCGGAGAAGGGAGGACGAGAGCGAAGACAACCACACCGGGCGATCATAGAGAAACGCCGCCACAGAGAAAGTCCCATCCCGGAAGTCGCGTGGGGGCGCTCCGCGGCGCATTGTGGGACGGGACGGTTCGTGGGGCGGTGGTCCTGCCGCGAGGCGCTCCCTGGCGTCTGGGCGGACCTCTGCCCTCGCTGCGGCCGCCTCACGCCTTCCCTCCTCGGCTCGTAATGGTAAAAAAAACCACCCACATGAGCATCTTCAGATTTTTTAATTGAAATCAGTGAGTGACAAAAATTACAACCGTTTGAGATTACAAGCGCCAGCACCAAACGCCCACCCGTTTCAGCGGCCGTTTGATCCCACGAGGTACCTCTGGTAAAGCGCGGTCCGCCAGCTGCTATTCAGAGCCCCTCGCCCCGCTGAAAGCCAATGACGCCACCTTGCTGCTGAGTTGCTGCCCAGGTTCTGCAAAACCAGCTCGGGCTGTCCAGCCCTCCTGGGGTGTTCTGGAGCCCCAGCGCTAGCTGTACCTCAGGCCTACACCCCAGCGCTAGCTGTACCTCAGGCCTACACCCCAGCGTTAGCTGTACCTCAGGCCTACGCCCCAGCGCTAGCTGTACCTCAGGCCTGCGCCCCGCCCAGATCCAGCTAGTGACTCTAACCCTGTCACCCAAGCGAAGAGTCTCACCGAAACACCGCGGAAGCTCTGCCAGGTAAGGAATGCAAAGCAATATAAATAATGTGGCTCTAATGAAGGCTCTAATCAGGCACTCAATTTAATGTATGCTTCAGGATATAGCGGAGTGTCCGTGCTGTATCTTGGGTCTACATGAGGGATTGTAAATATACAAAATAGTAGTGCAAAAGGTGGCTGGTTTTGTACAGACTTTTCTGTGAATTATTTTGTCCAAGAACATCCTGACATGTTCTCTAAAAGATCTTCACCATACAGTTACATTATTTTTGTTTTTCCTTCCTTCTTGGTTTTAAAAACATTGTTTTCCAAACACATGAACTATTGAGAAACAAAAATATAACACTAAGGTCCTACACGGCCTTGCTTTTTTCATAAAGGAAGTGTTCTACATCTCTTTTAAATTGCATATATCTGACATCTGTTACCGAATTACTTTAAAGGCTTCTGCTTTGGAAAGGAAGTGTGAGGACTTTAAAACTACCCGGGTTTTGTTCTGTTTACAACTAACATTTACTTCCTGAGTCTCCAGCTTGCAGTCTTGTATGGCAATAGATACACTGAGGTAGGCAGTGTGGAGACAGGTATCAGCACTAGGAAGGTAACAAAGCAGGGCTACAGGAGGCTCTGCTCTGCCACAATGAGACAGCTTCCACTACTGAAGATGAGGAGACTGAACAAATATAAACCTTCAGACAACCCTTTTCTTTTATGGTTGCAACTTGGAATGAGTTTGGAAAAAAGACAGGGTACTAAACCTGGGTGACACCAACATACACTCTAAAGCAGGCTGTGGTCCTGGACTTCGGGGGCTGAGGGTTTTTCTGGAGGTTCAAGCACCAGATATGGCTTTGCAAAGGCCTCTTTGACCATTGAGGGAATTTACAGAATCTAGGCCTGAAGACACATGGAGTGAGCAGGGTGGAGCTTTTCTTGTAAGGAGTGGGTAGCTAAATTGTTCAATTGGCTGTGGTGGTGTGGAGAACATAAGAATTCAATGAAGTGATAACAAGTCATAAGAGTTGCAGAAAGTTAATGAGACCTGAGCAACAGCATAATGACAGTTGACTGTCAGAGAAAAGCTCCCTGAGGGCAAAGCAACATTCAGTACCATAAATGAAGGGCTTTTAGTCCTAGTGGGTGGCTCTCAAACTGGTCTGACAAAACGTTCTTGGAAGGAGAAATTGTATGAGTAGCAGCCCTACTTAAATAGGCTTTCAGAGCTGGCACTTTCTTGAGACATCAACTAATGTGGGAAGAAGTTGTTTCTTTATACCTGAATGGTGGGGGAACATTAAGGCACTAGCCAAAAAATAATTTGGATTAAAAAAAAAAAAAAAAAAGTATCTCAGGCAATCATGGAAAAGATATCTTAGATTTGGGGTGGTGGTTTTTTGGGTGGTTTCTGAGTCTTTGTTGTTGTTGTGGTTTAAGTATTATGTTTCTAAGTTAATTGTTGCCAGAAGGTGACAGCTTTTTGCAGTCAGTCTTGATCTTCTACTGGATATGCCTTCTCTCTGCTCTGCTTCTTCCCTAAAAATAGCTGTCAGCATCTGTTCACAATATTACTAAAGCACTTCAAAGGTAATTAATCCCCAACTTAATGGCAGATGTTATTAGTTTAAAACAAGCAATGAAGAGAGAAGTAAGACTTGCACACAGTATAAGTGCATTTAACCATGCTTTAACCTATCCAATAGATTTTTAATACCCTGAGTGTCAAATGCCAATCCAAGTAATTACAGGAACAGATGGTTGCATTCCTAAAACAAAACAGTGCTAGTGCTGCCATTTTCCTGGGATGACAGGAGAGTACTCTTTTCTCCCCTAAAGCTAGTTCTTGATGGAAAGAAACAGACTGTGTCACCGGAAGATGAGAGCCTCATTAGAAATAGAAGTCCTCAGTTTCATGTAAATAGAAAACATTTCCAAAGCATATATGGCTGTAAACCTGAGAGTTCTGAGCTAAGGTAACTTAAGACCCAGAACCAAAATCATATATCATTTTCACCTCAAAGTTCATCATCCCCGGGTTGCCATTATGCCCCAGGTGTGATCTAGTCTTAACAGCTAGCCTGCACCCTCAGCAGTGACAAAATTCTCCAAGTCAGATTCTGCAAGCAAGAAAATACCTACTCCTCTCTTTAGATACCTGTTTCTTGGCATCATGACCAATTGAGGGTGTCAAATTTGTACTGTAATGCAGCCTTCTTACCAGTTTCACTTCTCTGTGTACCTAGATAAAATAACTTGGGCTAGTCCAAATAAAGCCCTGTAGTTCTGGATTTATGCTTGTAGATAAGTAGTCGTTTGGTTAGTTCATAGTTCAAAGCTTTTCTCAATCAGTCCCTCCAAGTCACCAGTCATTTTGGTGGCTCAAGCTCAGTCCTCTGCAGTTGCAGATCTGCAACACACCTTGTAAGTGCTTAAGTGTTCATCCCAAATGCAAGTGCAGAAACTCCTGAATCTTCCCCCAGGAGTGTTCCTGTGCATGGGCATGTGCTTTGCTTTCTCCACCTCCCAGAACAGGTACCCCTAGAACACGATCCATAGCTACCTGACAAAACGGAGTAGAAGGAGGATCAATTCGGTGACCTGCTCCTGGATAACTCAAGAGTTCAAAGTTTTCTTTCCCATGCTGGCGCAGACGCCTGATTGCCAGCTCAGCATATAAGGAGCTCTTCCACATACGGTCATCTTCCCCTACCACTAAGAGAAAGTGACCTTCTGCTTTCTCAATGGGGATCATGCAAGAAGAATTAGCAGGGTTCGTTGGGTCGTCCAGAGCATCAAAAATGTCGAAGACACCAGTGTCAGAAACACTGACCTTATTCATATCAAAACGAAGCCCAGGCAGAGTCATCTCACCATAATGGAGGTCTGCAATAGTGTTTGAACTACAGGCAGAGATAGAGACAGCAGCTACGACTTCTGGCAGGAAAGTGATCATGGAGAGTGCTAATTCAGCTCCTTTGCCAGTCCCAATCACTCCAACTCCTGGTCCCTTCACCTTCAGATATGATGGGGGGGGGGAAGAGGAAGAAAGGAAAAAAAGGGAAGTATGCATAATAATGGGATTAGCCATTAAATATTGTTAGAGTGGTGTTATTAAAAAACCTAAACAGTTGGGTTAATTATTGATGTGACTTCACAACCTGGACCCAGGCTCCTCCCTCCTAGTGTCTTATTTTTCAGAGACAACAAGAGCTGTCAAACCCCACAAAATAACACGGACAAGCACAAGAAGTACCACCACCTGGACCTTGCCTGGTCCCTACTGCCATTTTGAAACAAATATTTTATCTTCTTCCCAAAACAGGTAGCAGGAAATTCAAGCATAGTCTATTGCAATGGATGTCTCAGATAGATAAAGTACCCTCAACAAACGACATTTTAAGGATTAGATAAGCAGCATTTAGTCTTGTCCTTCTGTAGCTTGGAAAGTAAAACTGAAAGCAACATCCCAAGTAATTAAATCCATTCCTTTGCTGGCTATTGAACGATTTTGTATCAATCCTCTATCTTAAACTAACTGCTTTCATTAAAAAAAAAAAAAAAAGAATTGTCACCACTGCTCCTCTTTGGAGGATATTCCAGCAATTTACTGTTCCAATGATCAGGAATCTTGAAGCTTCCAGCATGAATTTATTTAACAGATATCTTATGCTGAAAGAAATTCACTCTCTGCAGTCATATATGTAGCTGCCTATGCAGGACTTCTTCCATTATTTGGCCTAAACCTAGCTAGCAGAAATTGATACTCCAAAAAAGTCATCACCACCACTTGGGCATAACTGCCATACGCTCCCTTGTCCTCAGAGATAATCTCTTATTCACTCACCTTTGGATGACGCTGTAGGAATCTAGCTGCCTCTTCAAAGTACTCAAGTTTGAGTTCTTTCATGACTTTAGGCAAATCTTCGAAGTCAAAATATGGCAGAGAAAGAGCAGCAAAACCATGGGTGGCCAGAAGACTGGATCTAAATTCTATCAAACCTCCTTCATCACCGTACATGTCAATCACTCCTGGAAAGGGGCCATCCCCTGCATTAAAAAGAAGAGGTACTGATGACAAGTTTCCAAACAGGATACTAAAACCTATCTGGTGAAGAGTGAACAACAAAATACAGAAGGCAGAAGACGTTTTCATTACTTTTCCATTTGCACAACAGAGATTAGAGAAATGATGCTGTATCCCACATTAGCAGTTTCAAACTAAGAATAGGTTCTTACTTTCCTTCAAAAATATGTGAGCAGTTAAACTTGGGTAAAAAAAAAAGAAGGGGGGGGGTTGGAGAGGATAAAAAAAAAAAAGGCAAAATGTTCTAAATATATTTTTTCATGCTCTTAACCTCTCACCCTCAGAACAATCATACTGTAAATCAGCTCTTTTCCCACAACGAACTCATGCCTTAATTAGCAAAGTGCAAGCTCATAAAAATGAGACAAGGGGAGAGCACTGAGAGCTCTACAAAACATTCACAAACTTTGGAATTAAGTGCATTGAACAAAGAACAGCAAAGAGACACCCACTGATAGATGAGATCAGCTGGACTTGCTCTATCTCAACACCAGCAGTTTAACACTTGGCAGCAGAACTGCTGCTGCAGAGGTGAAGAGGCAGAGGGTAAAACTGAGAGCTATATGGGTGCAGTTGTGTATGTGTGATTGACTTACAAATGTGCATATACATGTGTAGAGTCAGTACCACAAATCCACAGAAACGATCAGAACCAGTTTCAAACAAGCACACTTTCACAGCCAATGTCATGTTGTGTTGCTCCTGCATGCCATGCCAGAAGATGTTTGATTACTGAGCCACAGATAGGGCCCCTTGGAATTATGAAGACTCCAGTCATGCAATTTCTTTTATTACTTCTTTTTCCTGGCCACCAGGTGTCACCACCGATGTACTCTGATCCGGCTCACTTCCTACCTAAGCAGGAAAAGCACCTGCTTGTGTTAAGAGGGCATTAACTGTGACATTACTGACGCGATAGAGACTTGACCTCTGGCACTTCAAACTGCTCGAGAAAAGGAAGTTTTGGACAAGACATGCTCGATGGTGGAAACGTCCTAACTTAAAGCATGAAGAAGTCAGTAAAAAATTGAAGCATGCTTCTGGGTTTTGAAAAAAAAAAAAAAAAAGTTCAATATTCTACTTACAGGAAAGTATGTCTGGATAAATTTACAGTGTGCCATTACCAACAGTCAGCCTAGATGGTTTGGAAAAATGTATTCATCACCCTCACCTGGAAAACCTTCTAGCAAGAATGTGTGATCAGAACACAGTCAAGCATGAATGTTTCTCTCTCATGAAGACAACTCACACTAGGATCCTGGACTGCCCAAGTGCCTACATATGCCCAAGTTTATGGTCTCTGCATAGCTCTCCAAAAAGCAAGATAAAATGGACAACTTTAGTACTGCTTATAACAAAAATCTCAAACCCCAGACCTGTAACTCTCATGCTTGAATGGAGAAATAACTTTCGTATTAAATTACAGTGTAAGCCCACTGATGTCATCTCACCTTTAAAGAACAGATCATGTTTAAGATCCCTATCTTCATATTAGTATTTTTCTACCCCTATAGTAAAGGCATAGTAATAATGCTGAAACTGGATCCTCCATCAAGAATGTCAGTATCATTTAAGCAGTGATTCCAAACTCTTCCACACTATTACAACATCAGCCATTTAAAACAAAACAAAACAAAACAAAACAGTTCCATCTTGCAGCTCTCTGCATTCCCACTGAGCTCAGCAGAAATCTAGCTCATCCTCCAAGGCAGGATATATCAAAACAACCATGTCAGTGATAGAAAATCCAGAATGCTGACTAAATATTTGATCCCAAATTCAAAGTTCAGTCTTTTTTTCCCCCCCTTTTTTTTTTTCCAGTGGACTTTGGATCCATATCTAAATGGACAAGAAGGTTATTGGTTTGGAAATCATTCACTGAAAATACTTAAACCTCTAATAACTGCAGTAGCACTTACAGGATTTGCTGAACCAAGTTATTATAAATCTGAGGTAATATGGAGGGCAGTTCTATTAGCCCAACACTCAGAAAAATGTATGGACTTTAAATGATGACTTAAGTGTACAAATACCATCATCAGTATAAAGTTTCATTTTCCAACAGCACTAGCAGTTCATCAGAATCACACACCTCATAAAGCACAACCACCCCACAAGCAGAACAAGTAGAACTTGCTCAGAAAGCTATTTTGCCTTTATACCACAAGCAATTTAGTAACTCAGTTCTGGTGTTAACAGGTGGAATACCAGTATTTTCCAGAATCTCTTCTGCTGCTCTGTTCATTGGCATGTGTTTCACATAGAAGAGAAATGCCTACTCGGGGTAGAATCCTTGGGAGATTTAGCACAGGCTCGCATAATTGAGTGTATCAATTTTTCTGAATGTTAGATTATGGTATTCCTGGCCAAATATCAACCCCACTGAAAAATCATAGACGGAGCGCAGCGACATGGTAAACTCTACAACCCCTATTCTCATGCAGCTTCTGCCGT
Organism: Indicator indicator; assembly: GCF_027791375.1. NCBI lineage: Eukaryota > Metazoa > Chordata > Aves > Piciformes > Indicatoridae > Indicator > Indicator indicator. The sequence continues at coordinate 7,902,415 of NC_072013.1, read as the reverse complement.
GTCTCACGGAGAGCCACCTGCCCGTGCCTTGCCCTGCTGCGAAGGTCCAGGCAGCGCGGCCACGACAAGCCACTGGGATCGGCGGCAGCCGGCCACCTATTACAGAACAGAGATTTCCCGAGTGACAGTCTCGGGGGCGGGGGGGGGGTGGCTTCTTTTAAAAGAGGCTTTCGTTGCTCTGGGCAGAGCGACCGGGGAGTCCTGCCGGCCCTTTGTCGTCTCCGGCCGGGCACTCACCCGGCGGCAGGAAGAGAGAGCCCCTTACGCCTCCCTCCTTCAGCCGGATCCTCCGCACGCCGGGGGCGGTAAACCACCTCTCCACCTCAGCCTTGGCCACCACCGGCCCCGGGATGGCGCCGGGCAGGCTGTGACCCTGGTGGACCAACATCTCCACCTTCATCGGAGCGCCGGTGCTTCGGGGAACGAGCCGCTGGTACGGCCTCTCCATGCCGGCGGGGGCAAGGCTCCAGAAGAGCCCCATGGGCTCCACGCCGGTGTAGCTCCCGCCGTGCGAGGCGTCTGTGCCTAGGTGCAGCTGGCCGCGGCCGTCCGCCCGGTAGTGCGCGCACGACTCGAAGAGGCAGCCGCGCTCATTGGCCGCCACAGCCCGCAGAGTCACCGGCTGCCCCGGGCTCAGCCCCGCCACCCGTGTCTCCACTCGCTCGTCCGCCAGGCCAGCGGCAGGGGAAACGGCCACGCTCACAGCCCGCCGTCTCGGCGGCAGGGCACGGCAGAGGGCTTGCCGGGCCGGGGCCGAAGCAGCGGTAGCCGCCACTCTCCACATGTCCGCGACAGGTGGGGAAGCGCTGCGGAGCCAACGGCAATAACGGTGACACGGCCACCGCCCCCTCCAGCCAGCCTCAATCGATAGCAGAGCCCCACAGTTACCCCAGCCGCAGCGCCGAGCCGGGCCTCCTCCACGGCCGTTCCGCCTCCGCGCCGCCTAAGCACTTATGCCCTCCCGCCTCCTTGCCCCAAACCGTCACACCATCTGGAGCAAGCGAGCCATTGGGAGACGTTAACGTTTCATTTTAATTCATTAAAAAAATACAGTCAGTGCAGAACACATAAACACCAACATACAATTAAACAACTTCAGCTATAGTCACGCAGCTTTGGGTCGTAAAGCACTGACATAAGGCCTTATTTTCATACAATACTGCAAGCTTGCCAGTGCCCTACCAGTCGTGCTCTGTGCTTTTTGCCTGTGTGCCAAACCTGACAATCCCGGGGGGCGGGGGGTGAGAGTGGGCCCAGCTGCCCCCGACCCTCAGACCTAGAAATGAGGCCTGCAGGGCTCAGCGAGTGACACCTCCGCTCCCCCAATGTCACAGCAGCTCCTACCAACCTGCCTGCTGAGAGCTTGGTGCCTCAAGAGGCAGCCAGGACAGCTCTGCAGCTCTGCTATTTTCAGCAGTACTTACAAGCAGGCAGCTGTGGAGGTAAGGGTATGAATACACAGGCAAAGAGGAGATGCTCACAAACAGTTCCAAGTATGACTACCAACATGTCCAGTTGTGTTGATTCTTCATGCTTCCAAATTTTCCAAAACCATACAAATGCTTCATTGCATGTGTCCAGAATGTTATGTCACACTATGGGCTGCTGTTGTTGATTATAAATGGAAGATCTGTTGTCTGAGGATTCAGGCACAGTATAGCTGTTTTTAGTAAGTGATATACTAGATATCAAGTGTTAAGGCAGATGCCTTTCAGTGATGTGGAAGAAGAGAAAGGTGCAGTGATGGAGAGAGAACAGAAAGATTACTAGATGCAGGAAGATAAAACACCTACTTCCAGAAAAACTAGAGCACAAAGCTGGCTCTGGTAAGGGCGATGCCTCTGAGAAAGCTAATGCAAATTTTGATCCTAATTCTCAGCATGAATGAGTTACCCTCCACTTACATTCACATTCAAAGCAGACACAGCCTTACCCCCAAAATTTTTCTAGTTTGTAATCCTATACCACACACAACAGGAGACCAAAGTCTCTATCCTAGGGTAGAGGAGGGTGTTAAAAGGAAGCAGTCTCATACTTTCACCCACTGTTATCCTCCAAGAAACCCAAAAGCTTATTCTCTGATGTTCTTTGTTCTCATTCAGAGTCTTAAAAAAAAAAAACAAAACAACATGAAAGGCCAGCATCTTCATCTGTAAAGTAACCCGGCTCACATCACAGCTTACTGGATGTTCCAGATGGCTTGCCTGTGAGGTGTTTGTGGAAGAAAGCTTGGATCTGCTGCCAAGCATCTGTCTGTGCCTCACAGTGTGCCTTGGGCTCCCCTCCCCACATCACAGGTTTGCCAACTAGCTGGTGCATTGAGGCTGCACACATTGGGAAAAAGGGGGGTTCGATGTAGTGCCCTGCTCCAGGATAACAGATTATCTCAGGCTTTTCTTTCCCATGAGCTTGCAAACGTTTGCTACCCTCAACCGCAAAGAATTCACTTTTCCAGTTGCGATCATCCTGGCCAACAATGAACAAGAAATGACACTTGGCCTTTTCCAAAGGGATAAAGCTTTGGCAGTCAGGCCCTTCCAGCGGGTTGTTCAGTATATCAGTAATATCAGCAATCCCAGACTTGTTCACTTTGATGCGTTTTACATTTACACCAAGGGGTGGAATGGTGATGTCCTTGTAGCGAAGCACTGCACCTACATTTGCCACTGAGCCATTGATAAGGGCAGTGGCTGTGATACCTTTTAGGAAGGATGCCATGGAGACGCAAAGGTCACCTCCCTTCGAGATTCCAAGCAACCCAATCCCAGGACCTTTAACCTGGAGGGGAAAGAAGAGAAACCAGAAACCATGAACCACAGCATGCCGCTTTTTAAAAATGTTGGCACGTTTGCAGTAGCGTCTGTCCTGAATCTGGATCCCAGGTCCTGTGTGCAGGGCCCATGTCTGAGGAACCCTGGGGCACTGTTCTGTGCTTACAAGCCTTGCTGAGACTATGATACTGTCATCAGTTATGATAATGTGTTTCTTACATTCAACCACTGTCTTCAACTTCTCTGATAAGAAGCTAACATGGGGTAGCATACTCCACAAAGCTGCTCTCTCATTTCACTAGTATGCCTGGTGTCTAACTCCCAGCAAAAAGGAAGAATTCTGCTTAAGCTTATTCATTAAAATGTATCTTTAAAAAAACACCTATTAAAACCATTTTTCTAAGTGAACTGTACAGTCCTCAGGAGTCAACCTACAATAGGTTACCTTAATCTTCTTCTACAGAGGCAAGTTAACTAGAACAGCAAAACTAAATGATCTTTCAGGGTGCTGAAATCTTTTTTAAGGATACTGGAAAAAGATAAGCTAATATCACAACTGCTCCAATATCCAAAGACCCTTGTTGGGTAGAAAGCCTTAGAGACAGCATGAAAATGTAATACCTTTTGTACCTCATCACTAGTGTAATAGGCTCCAAATCCACTTACTTTGAAACGTGGGAATGGAGAAATTAGAAAATATAGCTGAAACTTTGCAACATGTTAAAAACATGATGATGCTATCAGTGGAGGCGCTAATGGGAGGATACGGTACTGCTCTCAGGGTTGAAAACAGTGGGGGAGAAGCAATTTTCAGAGTTTTTTTGGGCAGAGAGATGGCATGAGCAGGTAGATTTAGGGTGACTTAAAAGCAACCAAAATCTTTCACAGATACACAGCTCTGCCACATATGCAGTCTCGAGAAGACCTGACTAATGAGAGTTCCCTCTAGTGAAAGAGTATCAATGAACAAACCAACCTGGGTGTGTTGTAGCATATAGTTTACAGCTTCTTCGAAATATTCCAGCTGGAACTCCTTCATCTCTTTGGGGAGATCTTCATAGCTGTAGTAAGCCAGAGCCAGCACAGCAAAGCCATAGTTGGCCATCAAGCAAGCCCTGTATTCTGGGAGCCCTCCTCCAGTTCCATATAAATCAATAATTCCTGGAAAGGGACCATTTCCTGCAAGAGAACACATAATAGGACACAATTTTTAATTTACATTCTGGATTCATAGGTCTAGGAATGTATCTAGAAACATTCCTAGTATGTAAAGAAAAAAAACCACAGAGCAACAGGCTTGCTGCTGTTTCGGATAACATCAGGGTACAGGATGGGTGCAAACTGGTAACGAAGTATGGAAAGGAGAAAGCTTTCCTGCTCAGAAGGGAGGATAAGGTTTCCCTCAGGTGCCTTCAGGTTAACATGAAGAACTTGGGCAACAAACAAGAAGAACTGGAAATTTACCTCCAGCCACAAGGCTGCAAAGACACTGGCCGAGACAGCATGTATGATTTTGGCACTGCCATGGAGGAGTTAGCAGGGATAGACATGGAAGGATAAGGAAAGAGAAAGGCACATGCTATGTGGAGAAACTCCGTGAGCACATGGGGTTGCAGATATAATTGGTGAAAGCCTCTGAATTCCAGAGGGAAGGAAAGGTAGGATGTGGTGGTGATGTGGCTGTCACAGGCAACCAAGAGAAGGCAAGAGATGAGGCTTCCTACAGAAAACTAGCATAAATATGGACAGCTGCTGGGAGGACAACATGGCATTTGTCAGGCAATCCAAAAACCTCACAATTATCTTTTGACAAAAATACTACAAGGCTAAACCTGTATAATGCTTTACTTGATCTTCTAATCACAAGTGAGGAAGAACTGGGAACAAACGTAGCAGCAAAAGGCAGCTTGGACAGCAGCAAGTACTATACTAGTAAGTTCAGGATCTGCAGAGAGGCTGGAAAGGGAAGTAGCAGGCTTAGGACTCCGTACTTTGGGAGAGCAGTCTACTCAGAGAACTACTGCTGATTTGCCAGGAAAACAGCCAGGTAGATCAAAGGTTACTTTGAAGAGTGGCTGACACCACCTCCCACTGCATTTGGAAACAAAAGGGTACTGTGATCGATGCCTTCATGTCCAAAATGAGTAAATAAAGCCACATATGCTTTAGCCCATATAGCTGTGCTACATGAGGAATGTGGCCCGCAGATCTAAGCTGACTGGAATCAGGACACTCCTTGAAGAGTGCCCAGTGCCAGCTGGCGAGATCCACTTCCCCCTTGTCCTCTGTCTGGTACCGGCATCACGGGGGCCTGGAGGGAACCTTGCTCAGGGCCTGGGAACACAGGGCGGAGAGCGACAGCAGCACCCGCGAGGGAAGGACCCTGGCGCGGCCGGTACTTACCGGGGGGCAGGAAGAGCGTCGCCCGGATACTCCCCTCTCGCACCGGGACTCTCCGCATTCCGTCCCGCAGGAACGCCCGCTCGTGTTGTGCCTTGGCCAGCAGCCGCCCAGGGGGGTCCCCGTGGCCCTCGAACACCTCCAGCTGCAGGAGGAAGGGGCTCTGCACATCTCGCTTCACCAGCCGCCTGAAAGGCTTCTGGGGCTGCAAAGCCCAGAGCAGCCCCATGGGCTCCAGGCCAGAGAAGCTGCCCCCTGGCAGCGCAGGGCAGCGGGAGAGGTCCAGCACCCCATCGTCTCCAGCCTTGTAGCGAGCACAGGCCTGGAAGAGCTCGTCCCTCTCGTCCCGCAAGGACGAACGCAGCGTGACCTGCTGCCGCGGGCCGAGGCCCTGCACAGCGATGGCCAGCGGCTCATCGAAGAGGCTGCGGGTGGCGGGCGAGAGGCTGATGGTGGGGCACGCGGAGGAGATCTTGCGGGCAGATGTCATCCTGGGAGTCCATGCAGGGCTGCGGTGCTGTGGGGCTGCAGGCGTGGTGCTGGGCCAGGGCAGCTGCTGATGCCAGGGTTGGGAACGTGCCCGGTACAGAGAGCGAACGACGACCTCCCACATGATCCCGGGTTGCTTCCGCCTCTGAGAGCAGATTCCGTCGCAGGTACCTGCCTGACCCAGGAATGGGCCCGGGAACGCCGCTGGCACTCGCCGGCTAGGCGGAGCGGGACGGCAGGGCGCTCGCCCCGCCTGTCGGCCTACTCCTCTTGCCTTCCTTCCCCGGCTCTGGGCGGGTTCTCTGCCAAATGAGCTGGTCTGGGGGCTGCCATAGCCCCAGCTGGAGCCGGGCGGCGATTGTGGGCGAGGGGTTTTGGAAGCAGGGCGGACAGACGCATTGTCTAGCCACCCGGCAGGATCGCAGCCGGGATTCACGGAAAGGGAAGAGCCTGTGTGCGACCGGCCGCACAGGGAGGGGGCAGCCCGGGCAGCGGAGGAGCGTGTATCTGGGCCGTGCAGCTCGGGCAAGTGCCGGGAGCGAGGCTCACACGCAGCCGAGGCGGGGAGAAGCCAAACCAGCGCCAGCCGCTCTTGCTGCTCCGTGTTGGTCGCTCCAGGGCGTGGTTATACCCTGATGGGTATATTTACAATGTGTTTAGCCCAGGCACTTTCTCCAGTGGATTTAGAAACAGAAGAGGAATTACCAGAATGTCCCACCCCATCTGAAGCATTATGTTGCCTTAGAAAACAGGGGCCACGAAAAGCTGGGGAGAATTTGTGCCACTTTATGTTACCACACTTGAAACAAGCATGGAGGTAATTTACAGACAATGCAGAAAGAGTTGCATGAGCTACTCTTGCAGCTCTGCCCCAGAGCCCCCAAGCAGGAAGCTGTGGTGCAGGCCTTTGCCAAGGTCCTTTGGTATGACCATCCAAGTCACCAGTCATGCTAAGTGTTGCAAGGGGACCACATGGAGCAGTCTGGGAAAGGAGGCACTGCTGAGGCATGAGCTGTTTGTCGATGAACGGTAGGATGAGGTCTGCTGATCCTCTGGTGAAGACAAGTAGACGGAGAGGTCAGAGGATGAATGCAGCAGCATTCTGTCCAGACAACAGTGATTTGTAACACACAGGAGCTCCCCAGGAAAACTCAGCATGTTCTTGTGGTGTGTGATTTTACACAGCCCCAGTTTCAGGACTCAGCAAAAGCATATGGCCAAAAGAGGGGAAAGGCTGAGGTGCTGCCTGTTGCAAGTATGGGACTTTGGAGGAGAGAATGTACACTTAATCCTAAACAATTAGAGTGCGTGGGTGCCATCTCGCAAAAGCCTTAATGACCCAGCAGCTCAGAGACACAGGTTAATAGAGCCTGCTCCTTGTCAGTACAGCTTCAGGAGGCTTTCCACAACATCCCTCACCTGCTGACTGCAACAACAAAACAGCATTGTGGAAGTGCATATGAGCTGGGAGCTGACCACATAGCCAGGCATGCTTTCATGTAACTTGTTAGGTTGCAATACAAAAATTTTTGAATGCAACATGAAAACCCCCATGTTAGAACATGATCTGTTTGCCTTGAAAGAACCAGTATATCCCTTGCTAGGGGCTGCAGCAGGAAAATCAGTGGGGGAGGTTATTCTATCATTATGACAGCTTTAAATTGTGAAACTGAAGAAACAGATGCTGATGCATTTCAAATGCAGCAGCTCACATTCACACAAATTTTGTGTCACTGCTTGATAAGGGCAGGGACAGGCAGGTGGCATAATCACTGGCACGATCACTGCCTATGGGCTCCACTTTTGGGAAAAGTTGACATTTTCTGTGGCCAAGGGACCTCTGTAGCATAGCACAGGCCAGAACGCCACACTGTACATGCACTGCAGCACAGCACAGGCACACAGAATGGTGACCATCACCAAGCTTGCCTGTAATGACAGCACTTGCCACAGTAAAGCAGGCTGCTTTAGAACAGTGTAAAAACACACACATGATTTACAGACTGCACTAAAGTTCACTATCTTCCTGAGGCTACCCACCATGTAGCAATATGGCAGCTGAGAAGAAAAAAATTAAAATTAATTACAATTAAGCACTTCCATTCTGTAGTTACTCAGCCATGTAGAATCACTCCTAGATAGCAGTTTTAATTGGAACGTTTGATTTCTCTACTGACACCAAAGCCACTCTGCCCCTAGATTAAGATACTGCGATGCAGAAACTCATGTGCAGCTAACAGGTGTAAAGCAAGGACAAGACAAAAAGATCTCTTAACAAATGGATATTTTTTTTATTAGAAAATAAGAGTTAGACTTGCACCAGAGGCTTCTTTGTGGTCAGAATGCCCTTCTCAAACAGGAGCATGGCTAGAGAAATCTTGTCCTCCAAGGTTTCACATGGAAGGGTATCCACACGTATGTGGTTTGGATAGGAAGACAGAAGAAGTTCAATACAGTCTGTATGCTCAGGATCTATCTCAAAGAACTTGGGTTCTTCCTTGTGATATACTCTAGAATTTTCTGTCGTGTAATACAGCATCACACCTGCTTCTTCATTACACAATCTAACAATGCCATGGCGGAGGAGACGCACCTCCGTGTCCTTTGTTATTGGTATACTGACATTGCAGGGGCCTCCATCTTGCCACCGGGCTGGGAAGCCATACACACTCAGTGACTTCTCATTCTGTGTAAGCACTGGGGGAAGACAGTCATGAAGAAATGACTTGGCTCTCTGATCCACAGCAGCATCAATGGGTGCATAGTCAACAAGTTTCTTTATCAGGCTCTGCACCTTCTCCATAAAGGCTGTTCGGCAAGCATCAACTGTGTCTGAGTTGGCGACCCCCATGTACCTCAGGTAGTCCATGGGAAGCCCTTGCCGATACTCCACATCCTCCTCCAGGGCCATTTGCAGGGCAGCTGGGAGAAGCTTCTCCAGGAGGTCTCCCCAGGAGTTCCTCTGGTAGGAGGACACTGTGATATGGAGCGAGTGCACATCAGGGAGACAGTCTCCCTGATGGATAAAGCCACGGGGAAAGTACAGCAGGTCTCCAGCCTCCAGCACCGTCTCCAGCATGGGCTCACCGAGCTCAGCCTGGGTGAGGTTTGCGCTGGAGAATTGGGGCAGCACCTCGGTGTCTCTCCGGGGTCTGTAGACACGCCAGTGTTTCTTCCCTTCTAGCTGCAGCACGAAGGCCTCGATGTCATCGTAGTGGGGTGCAAAGCCCTGCGTCCCTGGGGGCGTGAGGTATGTGTTGGCCCCCGCCATACTGCCGAAGTGCTCCTGCAGGATGGAGAGGAAGTGCCAGACGGTGGGGGAGAAGGCCTGGGGGCAGAGCAGCCGCAGGGAACAGCCATTTTGGTAGAAATCCCAGACGACGGCGGGCAGGGCCCGACCGGACGGATTGTGCGTCTCCCGCACCCCCTCGGCGTAGCTGGTCACGTCTAGGTGGGTACCAAAATGCACCTCGCTGTCCCGCAAGGCAGCGTCGAAGTCGGCCGTAGAGAAGAGCCCCGCGTAGTAGCCGGGATCACCCCGCCGCACCAGAAGTGGTTCGCGCTCCCAGTGCCGCCCTAGGAACTCCCCCGGCGGCACCGGGGCCACCAGCCACCGGAACAGCTCGGCCGCCCGCTGCCGGCTGTCCTCCAGCCGCCCCAGTTGCCGTAGCAGCCCCACCACGCCGCTGCCTGCTACCGCCGGCCGCGGGCCGCCCGGACTCGCCGCAGGGCCGCCGTGCCCCTTCGCTTTAGGGCTTCCGGCCGCCTCCTTAGCCTGCTCCACGCGGCCCGGGGGAGCAGCGGCGCTCGACGGTGGCTGCGGCGGGGCCTCCGGCTCCGGGCCGCGCCTCGGCCGGGCCGCGACCCGCTCCACGCGGCCGAGGGACGCAGTGGCACTCGGCGGTGGCTGCCGCAGGGCCTGCGGCTCCGGGGCGACTCTTCCCGGGGCGACGCGTCTCGGCCGCGCCTTTGCCCGCTTACCCCTCGCGGGCAACGACGTCCCGCGGCGGCAGCGCCGCCGCTCCAGCCGCTGGGCCCCCGCCACCTGGCGGTACGCCAAGAGCGCGGAGAGCCGCCGCCGCGGATGCTCCTCCGACCCGCCCGCCGCCATGGCTCCTCGCCCCGCCCCGGCAGGCCGCTTCCGCCTTGTCGTGTTGGGTGCTCCCAGAAGCACCCCCGGTCACGGGCGTTCCGGGAAAATCGGGCTCGCGGGAGGGAGTTTTAATGTGTGCTCGATGTCTTATGCCTTATCACCATGTTCTCTCAAAATGCTCCAGGGTTATGTCCTTCCCCGGCCCCATAAAAGGAACGGTGAAGCGATTCCACTAATGTAAATGGATCTGTTCCCTGACTGGGAAGCTTTGCCCTGTAAGTAGGTGCAGGAAAGGTTCTTTCCAAAGGTGTACTACAAGAGTAAGGTACGCCTTCGACAGCATGCGATCACTTTGCAGCCTAATGTGGCAAGATGAGGTAAGACCTATTTCACAACGTTCTGTTGCACAAGGAATAGAAACTCAAGTGGGATGGAGCCAGTTCTGGTGTTCCATCCCTACTCCCCTTCCCTGTGCATCTAATGGACATGCCAAGTGAAGGACTGTGTCCTCTCAAAGAATCTCAAAACTGAAAAGGCTGTCATGTCAAGTAGTGCTGTCAAATACACCAACTGGTTTGCTGCATAGGCCATGGTGTACAGGGCCTAGCGTACAAAGCCAAAAAGCACATTTTCACTGCTTCTAACTTTACCATTGTCAGGGCTTCACCCCAGATCTATGTTTCAATTTTACCATAATTCAGGAGCAGAAATCATTAGTTAGGCCTAATGAGGTAAGTCAGCTGTTAAGTCTTAATTCTAGAACAGATGCAGATATCGTAAACCCGTAAGGATTTTTTAATTGCCTTAAAAGCCCACAAATCAGCCTTGCATCCCATCATTGGCTATAAGCAGCACAGGCCCGTTTTGTCTACATATACAGTAACAGCTCTTCTCATTGCGGAGATATTTTTCTGGCAGAGTTCTGCTGGCACAGGGTTTGCAGCCAAAGCTGTGGGAAGGGCAACAGCAGTACAAGATTGTCCGGTTTGTACCGTGATGTTTTTAGCTAAAGGAGCCGGATTTTATTCCTGTGTAGGCAGAACTTTACCTTCCACTTAACGTCTTGAACGTTTTGGGTTTTGCCAGCAGGTGGCAGAAGCCGATCAGGACTCTGCAACCAGCGGTGGGGAAACACTCAATGGGAGTAGGGGACACTGCATCTTCATTGCGAGACTGGCGTGGATGGGGTTGAAAACGAGAGAGAAGTGCAAGCAGGCTGTGCGTGCATGTATGCGCAGGCTGGAAGAGAAGGGTAGGGTGAACTCTCTATTTCAATCCATTCTTTGTCTTCCCAAGGTTAAGCCCTGCTTACCAGAATAATCTTATCAGCTGAAACCGTTTCAACAGAACTGGGGCCTTAACAAAACTGGGATGCAGGCGCTTTGAAATATACTAGAAGTTAGGCTATTGTGTGCTTTAATTACACGTGTGCATGGCTAAATGGGCTTGGGAGGGGGAAGGCCTTTGAAAAATCTGGGCGTCTGGGTTGTTATTTGTGTTTCTGTTTGATTTAGTGGAGTGCAACTGATCCTTCTGAGAAGAAGCTGTGCACTGTACACAGAGCCTGACCTGAGTTACACCAGAATGTAATGACTAAAGCAAAGCTATTCTGGATGTTTACCAGTACGGTGGGTTCAAAGTCTCAGTCGAGGGCTCTGATCTTCACAGGGATGTCACTTTCTACTGCCCAGAGACAGATGATTGACACTGGATTTTGTTTTGATGTATAACAAAGTGCTAGAGTGAAGGACACAGTGGAAAATAATGGTGGTGAAACCTCTATAACAATAAAATGTTTCTTTTGACAATTTAGGCTTTCTAATAGTAAATGCTTTCAAGAATAAAGAATGTTGCTATTTTTCTGCGTGACACACAAAAGGGTTTTGACCTAAGGCAAAAAGAGGGGAGCTTCAGTATCACTTACAGAGTACTCAGATGGTTGTCTAGGAATAGCCACAAGGTCTACATGCTGTTTTCATTCATTGTCCAATATTTCAAGGGAATTTGTTGTAAAGAAAGAACAGTGTCACATGCAGCTCTTTAAATAAACAAAAGGAAAGTAGCACAGATCTCCAAGTGATTAGATGGTCCCCAGCTGCTGCTCACATAGACAGAGTAGCAGCTGGAGACTCAATTAAATTTCTTAATTAGAATTTAGCACAAAGTAACTTAGATTTTTTTGAGTGTATAAAGCTGTGTTGGCAAGAGCCACATGTGTTTTATTTAAGAGAGCATTAAAAATGTGGTGACTACAACTTACAACAGAGCTGCAAGTGACCTCAGAAGAAATAAGTAAATGGCACCTCAAAGAGGTGCAGGGTTCATTTGATACTTTATCCTTATGCCATTCTCTGTTCAAATAATACAAATCTCAAGTTTAAGAAGCAGTTTAGTTAAGACCTGATCCTGCAAAGCTTCGCTGCTGTGTGGAAAGAGCAAAATCCTTTGCAGTTCTCTGCATAGTGGGTACTCAATTGTTCACCACCATGCAAAATGCCCAGTACTTTTTCTGTGTTCCTGACAAATCATTGGTGTAAACCAGTCACTTTTAGAAAGTTAAACTCAGTTTAATCCTTTTTCTCATTATTACTTTGCTGGCAACCTTGCTTTTGCACTGTCAGTTTTGTTCTCATGCCAAAAGCAATACTCAGTAAGGAAAAAGCACATTTCAAGTCTTCACTAACTGGTTTCCTCAGATGAGTAGTTTTCTCTTATGCCTAGTGGCATCCAGTATGTCATCACTGTAAGGACTCTGGGCTGGATTGTGAAGACCATTCCTTGTTGTGAAAGCTATAAAGTTCACTGCCAGATAACAAGACTGAAAGCTAATTCAGGAACTGTTTCTCAAGAGCTATCCTCTGCCCTCCCTCATCACAGTGAATGCACTCACTCACTGAAGCATCTCTTGGCAGACATTTTGGCCTCTCTCCAGCTGTTCCTCTCTTCTCAAGGATTTTTTTTATTCAGTGACTGGTTGCATTCTTTAATCCTGGTTATCTTGTATATAGAGCCCCACTGAGAAAAGCATCCTTCCTTGCTATGGAACAGTCCAATTAAAATAAATTTATGAAAATAATAGTTACAAGGTCCAGTCCTTCCTGTGAAAATATCTTTTTGGAGGGATGTGGAAGCAGAGACATTTTCTCTTGACCAGTGTGACCCTAAAACACATACTTAGCAAGTTAAAGCTGAATTTACATAACTTATTTGAGTAGGACCCTTGACTGAGCTTACTCGCCCCCTTGATTAGGGCATGTGTACTTTGAAGGCATTTGGAAATAATTTTATGAGGGTTTTGTCCTCTCAATAGATACCATCTAGCATTTGGTAGCACTGAGCAGATAGCATTTGCAGTGACTCTTTGTAAGCAGTGACTAGACACAAAGCAGCAGACTCTAAGACTTCAGTCTTGTTGCTTTTCAGTGGAAGGAGAGGAGTAAATACCCATGAGATGAAAATCTTCATCCTAAAATGAAAGGAAAGAATGAAGTTTTTGCCCCATAGGATTAATCACTTCTAGACAATAAAGATAAAAGGTATAGTCAAACTGTTCCTGCATTCATCATGAATCTTGTGTTAGAGAACACTCTTGTGATATGCCCAGGCCATGGCTCTTGACAAGCTGTTAGGATGATGCTTCTCCATGGAAAAAAATATTTTATATGATTCTTGCTATTCGTATCCTTTCTATATTAATGATGGCAACTGCATAGCTTTGCTCCTTAGGTGTTTTTATGCCCACTATTTCAACACAAACATAAAGCTATGCTAAGATATAGCAGCACCATTCAACATTTGCTGCTCCCCTTTCTCCTTTTCAGAAGCCTTGCAACAGCCTTTACCTTTTATTCCTGTAAAAGCTGCCTAAACTGACATTTTTCTGACGTACTCTGAAATTGCTTGCTCACCTCTGACGCAGTGTTACAGAGATGGAAATATTGTGCAAACAGGATGTCTTGGTTTAGCAACCATATTGTTCAGATCTGCTGAGGGTATGACAGGAGAAAGCCTGTGTGGTGCTTATTTGCTTCCTGTAGATTTGTAATTGTTGCTAGACAATATGGCACCTTCTAGAAAGATTTTTTCAGTGCTCATCCACCAGCCCCTACTGTTTTACATGAATTGTCAAAAAGATGGAATTCCTCTTGGGTGAGCACAGTTACAGCAGCACAAAATGCTTATGTTGTAGCATTTTTACTTGTATGGCTTGTTCCTAGAAGGGATGATATTATGGTGTGATTAGACAAGGGAGATTTAATCACTGACATTGCTTTAGGTAGCCAATAGGGGAGAATGATGTTAAGCCTCTGGGTATATGCAGAGAGAATATGGAGTTTGCATTATCATGAGTGCATGTGTAATACACTCCCTGGTCCTTAGGGGACAATGTACTTATCCTGCTGTCCCACTGAGACCAGGAAAGTTCTCGACTAGAGATCCTTGCACCACTGACACAAGTGGCCATGACAGGAACAGCCAAATCCATTAATCCTACATCTTACACGCAGAGCCCTGCTCTCAGTCTTAAAGAAAAGGTGGAAAGGGGGAAAACAGATTTGGTTTCTAGGGAGTGCTATGAAGTTTCTCCTAATTTTTTCTTATCCATATGGATTATAGCACTTTGAATCCTTGCTTCTAATATCAGGCCTTGGAGAATTTCCCCCCACGCTTGCCTTGCGTGGAAACTCTCTGTGGGAAGACTGAATACACAGAACGTGACTTGGACCCACAGCACTGTGAATGTGCAGTTTGCTCTGTTAGATGCTCAGCTTGTTCAGCCAGGTGACCTCTAGGGTCATCTTTCTTTCCTTTCACACCACAGCCCCCTTTCCCTTTGGTCACCAATGACTATATGGGGAGATCAAGTTAGGGGGAGATGCAGACAGCAATCAGAGGAGTGTTAATGGCAACAAATCAATTTAACTAATAAATATTTGTAAAAGTTATATATAACTGGAACATACATTAGAATTTTATTTACAATAGTATGTCCTGCTGTTTTCCATGCCAGCCCTCAAATAAGTTTCATTTGGAAGTACACCATCTTTGTAGCACAAGAATTCTTCCTTAGAACTTCAGGTTTAGGGCACCATGTTTTACAAATTTTTTTGTCAGAAATCCAGAGACTGTGAATAAGATGAGGAATGCAATATTTTAAGAGCTGTGCCAGGTCAGGAATGTTTTCACAAAATCAGAAGAAAATTCAGGACTTGTAGCAATGTCCTGTCTGCTAGTCATTTGGAACACATTTGCCTTAAACATAGCTGTGTTGTGCTGCTGGATGAGAGCAGCAGTCTGCAAATAGTTGAGATGTAGTTGTGAGGGAAGGCAGCTCTCTGCTTTGGTTTTGCTTTCCAAGCAAAGGGCTATGCAAAAAGACGTAAGGGGGTAAAAATAGTTAACTTCTTAGTTTAATTTGTGAAAAGGCATGATTTGGGGGTCAGAGCATCAGTCTGAAATTCAGACTGGTCAGTGTTACGTGCATACTTCTGCCTGAGCACCTCCTGTGTGAACTTGGTAAATTACTTTTGCACACAATGTTCTGAAATTCCCACTCATTTCAGTTGCTTTATGTTCTGGCAGTTTGCCAGTTAACATTAAGACTCATGTTCTTTGTTGTTGTTTCTTTGCTTGATTCAGAAACAAAGAGGAATACTGGGGATGGTGCATGCAGGGAGAAGATAATGATGCAAAGAAACCTCATGTAATCTTTGCATTTCAATTTCCTGAGGCGGCTGGTTTTTCTTTTTCCTTTTTTCTTTTCTTTTTTTTTTTTTCTTTAGTGCTGAATGCTCAAAGAACTGTTCTGGCTTGCCTTTGGAATGAAATAGCTGCTTCAAAGTCTGGTAAGAGGAGGCAGCTGTTGGAAATATGCATTCTGGATAATGTGTTCAGGCCAAGCCCTGTAATCTCAAGTCTCACGGATGCTGCACACAGAGGATTCCCCTGAGTAACTTCCCTTTGAAGCGCAGTCTCCCTGCTGAATTCAGTACCTGGTACTGCCTCTGCTTTGAAAATTGAGGCACGCTTGTGTTTCTTGGGATGGAGAAGGGAAATCTAGGAGCGTTTTGGATCTCAGAAAGTTCCAATCATGGAGGTTAACGTGTAGCAGAGGAGCCTGCTTACATTTTCCCTGGCCTCCAGCTGATGGAGGACATTACGTACGCAGTTCCTGGAGCTCTGGCTTTATCAGCACATTTCACTGCAACCCCTGGGGAAGGCCTCAGTTAACACACGCGGTTTATTGGGGGGAAACCGAGGTGGCACTGGGCCCTGTGGCTGGGCCTGAGGCAGCCATCCTCCCTCCTCATCGTGCCGCTACTGCTGCAAGCCCACGCCCGGGTGGCTGTCTCTTCTGCGAGGGGATCTCCCCACTTGGGAAGAAGTCCCTATAGTGGCAGGGCTGGTGGCAAGTTTTGGGCAAACGTCTGCCTCCGAGCTCTCCCTCCCGGCAGGTGCACGCGCGGAGCCCACCTTCTTGCCCAGACACCCAGCTCCTCAAACTCTCAGAGCCGCGGAGAGGAAAACCCCCAAAGCAGGGCGACCTGCCCGCCCATAAGCCGCCTCGCCACTGTGAGGCGACAAGACCAACGGCAGAACCAGACCAGAAGCTGGCAGCCGACCTTCCCGTGGAAGGTACATTCTCACTTAGCACATCAGAGGGACAGCGGTCGGAGCGTCTCCGGCAGCTAGGCAGACAGTAAGTCTCTGCTCTAATCTCCTCCAGGGGCGCTGGCCCTGCAGCCCGGGTAACAACCATCCTCCTCTTCACCGCGCTACGCAGCCTAACCCTGAGTGGGGAGGCGGGTCCATTACCACAGCTGGCACCTCTGAGAGCCTATCCTGGCACTCTGCTCCGATCGCTTCAACCAATCAGAGGCGGCGACAAAAGAGTGGGGGCGCCAAAGCCCCGGCGTGAATAAAACACCCGGGGCCCGTGGGCGGAGCGGGGCGGTGTCGGGATCTTGACGAGCAGCTACTCGCGGCAATCCAAAGGCCCAGTGATTGGGGTGGGTAGCCAATGGGCCATCGAGATGGGCGTGGTGCGCGGGGGGGGCGGGAGCAGCTGCCTGAGGGGCGGGGAGGGGGAAGCAGCGGCGGTCGCGGCGCTGCTCGTCGGCGACGGGAGGCAGAAGAGGCGCCGGAGGGAGGAGGCTCTGTAGCAGGTGAGCGCGGCTGGGCCGTGGTGCGGGGTAAGATCTTTGCCGTGGCAGGCGGGGACTGGGGTCGTGGGTGGGTGTGGTAGAGGAGTACGAGCCCCGTGGGGTGCGGTGGGATCTGGGCGCGGGAGGGGGGCGTACCGGAGGCAGGGGAAGCTGCCGGTGGGGGGGAGGGGGCAGGCGGGCGGTGGTGCCCCGGGAGAGAGCGTTCGAGGGTCTTGGGAGAGGTGGGGGTGCCCTCCGGTCCTCGCCCGGGGAGGCAGTGAGGTGGGCCCCAGCGTGATCCCCGGGCTGGGGTGGGGGCCCGGCGCAGGTGGAGTCCAAGGGGCTAAGGCCCTGCGAGCTACGCCGAGACGCCGCCCCAGGGAAGCGACCCCTCGGGGCGCTGCCGTTTCCTGGTCTTCTTCCTCTGGGGCTGCTTGTGCCTGCGGTCTCTTCTAGGCCTTGAATCCCAGCCAGGTTTCCGTCAGAGGGTCCCTCCTGTGCGGTCGCTCCCGATTTGTGCGCGGCGCTTTGTATCGTCTCCCGCTCGTGCGTGCGGCCGCGGGAGCAAGCGGGGGGCGCCGGGGCTCCGGGAAGTTCGGGCTTCCCCGAGATCCTCCGCCTCCTCTCCCTGGGGCCACTGTGAAGTTTGGGAGACATGGGGAGGCTGTGAGGCGGGGGCGCTGATGACCTAGCCCTGCAGCTGGAACTGCAGGGGTAAGGGCCCTCGTGAACAGCGGAACACGTCTCTTTTTTTCCCGGTTCGTGGCTTCGCCGGTCACTTTCTGCGTGTGCAGCAGCTCCCACAAGCTGCACAAAGGAACGGGCGGCCGGGTCCGGCGAGACACAGGAGGGGTTGACAAGCAACAGTGTGCGAGGTGGCGGCCGCGGGCGAGCATTACTTCCCTTGGCTTGCGGTGGGTAGGGAAGGGTTAAAGCGCAGCTTCTGTGCGGAATGCGCCGAACTCCTTTTATTGCACTTATGAGCAGTCTTCAAGAATGAAATGATGCATCTCTCACAGGAGAGCTAATGTCTTGCAGCAGCTCCTCTCTACAACTCCTTCCGTCCAGTAGATTTATGTAACATGCTCATTAATGGCTTATGAAATGATAAGGGAGCTTTTGGGTCTGATTTCTGTTAGCTACTGTGTTTTCAAGGTTGTTGTCAACGTTTTTTAATTCATCTGTCTGGAGTAGGCAATAACTTGTAACCGTTAATGAGGCCTGATTGTATGGCTTAGGGGGGTTTGTTTTGGTTTGGTTTGTTGTTGTGTTGTATTTTTGATCTTCCTACCTTTCCAGATAGGCTTCCGAGAGAGATTGGGTAAAATGGACGGCACAGTCGTTCCGTTTGGCTACAGTATTACTCTAGGTATGGCTTGCAGGAAAAAGTGTAAATATTTAAATGGATTTCTGACTCATCAGTTCTATTTGACTTATTGATCTATGGTTACTGCTAAAATGGTCTTTATGATTATGCAGAAGTTAATAGTTACCGTAGAGAAACAATATTGTTTTTCTGCTCCTCAGTGTGTGTTTTCCATTTCTTCATCTCTTGGCAGTTCTTTGTGGAAACGCTGTGTTGCTTTTTTCTTAGCCAATATCTTACAGAAGAAATAAAAAATAATGTGAGTAAAGTCCCCAAAAAAATGAATTTCAGATGTGGTCATTCTTGCCTGTGATTCTTAAACTGTTTTGATAGCCTGAGTTATTATACAATAAACTCTTTAATCTGTTATTGAATAAGGTGTTGGCTTTAAGCCTCAGTGAAAACTCTGATTTACGGAACTTTAACCATAACACATCAAAGATTATTTTTTCCGAAAGTATACATATGAAATGCAATTCAAATCAGCCATTTAAATCCTTATTAGCAGAAAAATCTATTTTTCAGCCTGGGAATTACTTTCTTGCATTTATTACTTCTCTTAAATGTGTGGAAACAAGGTGCATATAAACTAGGCAGAGTAGACAAGTTTGTTTATCTTCCCACTGTGGTGTTGTGAAATTCTCTGGTTTTGTATTAGTAGCTGACAGCATTATGCATTTAGGAAGAAAAACAAGCTAACAAGCCATGCTGGGCTCTTAAAACTTAGACTTCCAAGTATTACATTTTGTAGTTTGATACAGCTGCTTGGTGTCAGAATGATCTGTAAGTACTTTTCTTTCCTGCCATAATGACTGAGCTTGGTTTTAAATTAATGTGAAATCATGGCCTTAGTCTTGCTTTTGGAGTTTATGTGGATTAGTGAACATCTATTAACATTATAGACACTTGCTCAGTCCAGAGATCTCAGTTTTATTAGGTGACATTAGCATGGATTTCCTTCCTTTTTATATAGAATACCAAGCATAAACTTGATCAAGCTAAGACTTAACACATCCTCTATGGTCGTGTTATTGCATTACCACCACAGCAGCTTTGAGTTCTCTGACAATGTTTTCACCAAAAGGAGCTGTTTTTCTCTGTTAGTACTCCTTTGCTGATCCAGCTGAAAAGGGTAGTACAGAAAAATGTTGGGCTTTAGTTGGATCAACTGCCTCAACTGGCTGACTTCACAGCTATGGAAATGTTATTTATTGCTCACATTGGAGGAGGAGGCTGTAACCACTTTTTCTGAAGCAACTCTATTTTAGTTTCGCTTATGCTTGTCAAGAAACTTGGCAGCTTCAACTGGGGCTGTGGTGGTCCTGACTTCTCCTTGGCTGTGCATCTTTCCCTGCTGGCAAGGAAGCCTTCGTGGCTGTGAGTTAAGCAGAGTCAGGGAGTCAATCAGGTTGGTAGTGAATAGGTTTTTTTGCTTTGTTGAATTTTGGCTGCATCACTTGTGAACTGGCTGACCATCCAGCTCCAAGGGGTGGGAGTGGTACTTCCTTTTGAAGTGAATGAGATAAGGAATGGGAGATGGAGCCATAGTAGCTCTGTTGTAAATTTCCTTGAGCTTTTATGGAACCATACCTTTCCATCAATGTGATCTGAATTAACTGAGACTTACAGCAAACTGTTTTAAGCTGACTTGGCTGATAAAGCCTCAAATAAATTGCAGAGTGTTCTTCCATTTTTCTCAGCTGGCATGTTGATATAGGTGGTAGCAGCCATGAGGGGAGGATGAGGAGCTAGAGGTGGGCTAAGCACAGTAACCTCAGACTGACACAACTGTGCCTGGAAGAGGAGTTATTCTCATCTTATCACAGGATCTATCAAATGCTTGTTTTGATGTTCTTTACAGTGTATAGTTAAAACAGATATTGCATCAGAAAGAGGAAAACTTTCATAACAAGCAAGTTCAGGAAGATTGTATTACTGTGCAATGGGTCTGGTTTTTGTGTTGTGTTAGGTTTTGTTTTTGTTTGTGGGTTTTTTGGTGGTTTTATTGAATGAGACTCGCAAGCATTAATAGACTGCCATCAGTCTAGAAGAATAAATGGCATCACCTTATGTTTCATCCAGAGTCTTTCACGTGTGTTTTTAGGAGATACCTCTGCTAAAGTTTGTTTACCATTTGTTCTTACCAAATATTTTTTGGTAGAGTCCTGGTGTTATGTAGTTATCAGATGTGATGGCTTACGGATGTTTTTGGATAGTAGTTTATATGTCTTCTGTTTCTGAAGAATTGTGGCTAAAAGTCTGTCAGGACAAATTATTTGTGTGAGAAATTGGCTGAAAGAGGAATAGGGATGCCAAACACAAAGGTGCTCTTGAGGAAAATGTGAAACCATTCATTTCAGAGTGTGGGGGTCAGAAATAAGTTCTTGGCTACTCTTTATTGCTGAATCTGTAGGATTTTTGAGATTTTGCTGGTAGGTTTTGATACTGAAGCCAGAAGCAGTTATTATTAGCCTTCTAAGTGAAATAGTAGTTTCAAATACAGTGTATTAAGACTTGGACCAAACTGTCTGGAGTTTCTTCTGGTTACCTTGCCTTTTCTAGGAAACAACAAATGTGGAACTTCCCGGTGAATTGCATTGCAAACAGTACTCTTTCATCTTTAGGTATACCCAGAACATTTACTAATCAGAACTGCTTTCTGTAGGTACATCCTTGGTCTTTGGTGTGGGCTTCTTCACATGCCACAGCTCTGGGAACTACAGGCACTTCTGAGGCTCTAAAAAATTTGTTGTACTTGGCCAGACCCATTCTTACTGTCTGCAAACTGTTTTGATCGAGATGTGACTGCTTTTAACCACTTAATTTTTCTAGGGGAAAAAACCTCCAAACCTTAAAGGTCTCTCTTCCCTTCTAGTGTTGTTTAAACTTGATTAATGCAATTCTATCCTGTATCAAGTCTAGACTCTCCACAGTGAACTGAATTTAGACTGCTGAAGAAGCTTCCATCTACCAGGACTAGATATATCTTGATTTTTTTCCAAGGCTGTCAGTTTGTTGATGGGCACCACTGGGGCTGTAACTACCAAACTCTCTTAGTTACTCAGTTTGTCTTTGCAAGTGAATGTTTGGTGACTGTTAAATACTTGCATCTTTAGTTAGCTGATATCTTTGTGTGCTGACTTAAGATTTTGAGTGAGGATAGGCTGCTTTCAGAGGCATTGATTCATCAACTGTTGAAGTAAAAATCTGTGGAGACATGGGGACAGAGGAATGACATGAATAGAAACTTGGTTTGTAACTAAGAGAGAGTGGGTCTACCTTCTGTTTATAATGGTAAAAGTGTTGGATTTTTATTTTTACGTGGTTATGCATAGCATGAAGGAAAAGCAAGTATGTTCCTTCTTTCTAGTGTGTTTAACAGTAATTAAATCCTATTCATGGATGTTTTTTCCCTGAAATTTGGTAGCACTAGACCAGTTTCTATGAAGCAAATAGCCAAATACCATAGTCCTGTGAAACTAATATTTGTTTCTTGGTCAAAGTAATAACCTAAATTCTGTGGAAAATAACAAGTGGCTACTTTTTCTTATTAAAAGACAACTGATACCAATTTGATTTGTGTGGATCTCTGTAACAGGTTGTGGCTGGCTCATGTCTTGGCAGTGAGATAAATGAATT
Source organism: Indicator indicator (assembly GCF_027791375.1). Classification (NCBI taxonomy): domain Eukaryota; kingdom Metazoa; phylum Chordata; class Aves; order Piciformes; family Indicatoridae; genus Indicator; species Indicator indicator. Next base: position 7,880,512 of record NC_072013.1, on the reverse strand, counting down.
TTGCAGCCTTTTTCCCTGCTTTACTAATATGCCTTTGTAAAATATATACTTTTTTTAAAAGGCTGTCTGTTTTATTGTCAAAGTCTGATTAACATGATCTTTCTGCCGACTTTTTCATTTACATGACTAAGATGTGATGCTGTTTCCAAAAATCCCATGAGGATGGTAGGGGCAGGCTTCCTGCATGTGCTCTACCTTGTAGTCCTGATAAATTGCAGAGACTGTGGTTGCAATGGGCATCACTTGCATCCCAACCCCCCTAGCCCAGCCTGAAAACACTGTGTGAGAGAATTAGAGTGTCTGGTTTAGGGTCTTGGGTAGCCCAGGTTTTGTGGGATTCAGTGGTTGTGATACTGGCTTTGCTTTTTGTATTTTAGCAGATATTTACTGATAATAGTGGCTTTTGGGCCTGCCTTTCCTTTTCCTCCCTCCCAGTGAATTATTGGTAGTCTAGTTTATAGTTAGAAATAATTGTGATTGCTCTCACTAGCAAGCCTTGAACATGATCACAGGTTAATTTAATATTAAGTGTTCAGTTTTGCATATGTCTGTAATTTTGGTGTTTCTGCATAGGTTACAGGGTCTACATGAAGAGTCTCTCTTGCATAACATGCGCTTTCTTCAGCTGGATTTGCATGGGGTGGCTTCGACAGCGTCATGACATTTGTAAACATTTATTTATACATTGAAATTTCTTGTTCTTTCTTTAAATTTCATGAATGTTTCCTGGAAGCAGTTGGTTAGGTTGAAGCGCCTCTCAGTTGTACCATGCATGGCTTTTTCTAGCTAAAGAAAGCAGCCTGTAAAAAGCTATTTGGTCTTTGAGCAATTGGGCAGCCCTGCATATTTTTCTTAGCTTGGTAGCAGAAAGCCAGCCTTCTGCACGGGAGTGAGCGGCTGCAATGCAGTCGGCCTGTATCTTTTATTGCCAGAATATTTATTGGAAGCTTTTATAAAACAATTTTTTGGGGTCTGTTTGGTGTTTTTTTTTTTTTTGTTTTTTTTTTTCCCCTTTAATCTATCTTGGATTTACTGTAAGCAGTTGGCAGATGGAAGAGAGTCCCTGAATGCTCTCTTGAACTCTCTGGGTGTGTTTTTGATGAGTGTATTGTGCTAATATTGAATATGGATTGTTTATCTGTTTGTCTGCAACGGTGTCATGTGGCTTATTTTTTCTTTTCTTCAGGCTTTATTTTGTCTGTGCAAATGGTGACCCTCTAGCTTAGAAGGCCTGGAGACTGTTCCACCAGTCTATAATGAGTGGGATGATAACTGAGTTAAGTAATTTCTGTTCTGCCTTCAGGAACAGCACAGTGCTGCATCAATATAATTTTTAGGTTCTTAGCCTTTTTACCAACCTGAATACTTTGTGCCTTGGGTTTTCATAAGGAGTACTCAAAGTCTGTGAGAATTGTCTTCCAAATAAGATCACTATTATTTCTCCCTCAATACCACAATACAAATGTTCCTAGTTGTTCAAAGGCATTGAAAAAAAGCTTGTAAGAGTGGCTTGAACAAACTTGAACATCCAAAATGGATAAGTAGTTCTTTGCTGTCTAGTGAGGTAGGTAGGGTACACTGCTTTAAAGAAGTGTGTGCATGGTACTATTTGAAAGTTGTCTTCACTTCCCAAAGTACAGAATTTGTGCCACAGAAATGGCCTTTATTGACTCGTGTGACATAATACGGTTTCACATCTACTACTTCACGTTTGTTTGCGGTCAGTTATTCTGTGTAATAAACTCTTGCTTTGGACATAATTTACTTTGTACGCAAGAGTATGTTCTTAAGGTAGTCACATCCACATAGTGCTCAGTATCTTACCCGTGCGTGGACCAGGAATCTAACTGGAACTAGTAAAAGTCAACACTGTCTGCCTACAGTATTTGTTAGCTTTGAATGAAGGACCCAATCTTCCAGATCTGAGTAAACAATATTCATCATTCAAGTGGGGAAAAAAATGAATGGCTCTAACACATAATAATTTAACAACTATTAAATTACTCTTCTAGTCCTGTGGATTTAGTTCTTCTGAGGCAGGCAGTGCTGAGGTAGAAATACATGTATACCAAATATACCGAGGTCTTGTGAACTGTGAAAGTATTCTTCCTCTTTTGAAAAAACTAAGGATTATGAAGTTGATCAAAACCATTATTTTTGAGCAAATCCAGGATGAAAATCTATTTGAGTCTGTCTTAATTTCCTTATTCTTCAATTTCCTGTCTTAATTTCCTAATAATATACTGCAGTGCTTTGCGGTGAATGAGCAATTGGTTGGAAAAATGGTCACTTGTTTGGAAAAAAAAAACAGTTTTCAACAAAATGGCTTGCCTTCTCCTGTTGGATGTTGTTTCTCACCCACAGGAATTTGATTTGATAGTTTATTACTCTCATCTCCTGCATTTCATAAGAATAATAAAGTAGGCATTCAGAGGTAAGAAGCTTTTTGGAAATGTGATGTATCCTGGAGTTGTCTGAGATGATGGATTGTGACTCCAGTCTTGCATGATGGCAGCTAAGCTTCTTGCACTTCTGAATTGCAGTTTAGCATCCCAGGACTGTTTTAACTGTATGTTGCTTTTTTGAATAAAGGATGAAAAATGGTTTATTTTTTCCAGGTTTCTTTTCAGCAAGATCAGTTCCCTGTTTCCACTTCTGCAAGTGCTAGTGCTGGAACTTTGGGTGGGGGAGAAAATGCAGAGGGGCTGTGCTGTTTCTAAAAGGAAGTGACACTGATCCGGTGCATATGGATAATGAAACTGAGCTAGTACATTTTGGAAGTGGTCCTGCCTGCTTCTCTCACTCTTAAAATGTCCTGCCTGAGGTGAAGATTATGCACCCAGGAGGTCTTTTCCTGGAGTTTCTTCTAGATATGTAAGTTGTCTTTGCATAGGAGAGGGACCGCCAATAATGTGGCACGGGAAATGATGGCTCGGTGCCTCCTCAGTAGAGAGGCATCTGTACCTCTGGTTATGAGAGCCCCCAACTGCTGCCTGTCTTGCCATAGGATGTAGTTTTCAGAAATGAGAACAGATCTCAAATCCATCAGTGACGGTAGATCTCTTGACTACCACCACATTATCTTGCTGTCAGCTTCCAAAAGATGTTATGTGAACCAGCTGGGTCCTGCTCCTTGCCTTAGTCTTTGCTCCCCAGATAATGTATTGCAATCCGGTGGCCAGAGTTTCTGTCCCATCACAGCAGCTCTCCATCCACATGTAACTGAATAGATATCTTCTTTTTTACAGCATTAGGTTGAGTGGGAAATGGAACCAGTTGTTGTGGGCAAAATGTGGGCAAATGCTGAAATGATTAATGAGTTGATTATGAAGACATTTTACTAATGATAATGTTAATGTTGCCTTTGGGGGTAGGTAGTCTACTTTCCTATAATTTTTTCTACAAAGAATGGAAAACTTAATTTCTTCCCTCAAGCTAGGCTATGTATGGGGCTGGGTGTTTTGTTCCCCTTCACACATTCTGGCTGCAGTCACACCTGAAAATGTGCAGACATTCTTGCATCTCCTTAATGTGACTCTCACATAAATGATTGCTTCTTGTTCAGTTTACTGCTTCAGTGTTTGGTCTGGCTAAATTCTGCATAAAATTCCTCTCCACTTCCAAAGACCCTCTTTAAGCTTTCTAGTGTGCATCTTTCTGCTGTGAGACACACCACGTGTATAAAAATATGATGAGGTGTTTGCCTTTATCTTCACAAAATAGTTAATGATTTGTTGGCTCATGTATGTGGGATGACATTGCATCTGGTCTAGTTCTGTGCAGAGATAGGAGATCAATCTACTGTGGATTGCTGTCCCAGTTTCTTCAGCAGAAGGGGACTGACATCTGCCAGCCATGCATATTACCCCCAGATGCTGAGGACTGCTCTTCTCTGGTAGCTGCAAAATGGCTATAGCTATAGTATTTTGCAATTCAGGTTAGAATTCCAACTTTCCAAGACTTGCTTTCAGGTATCCTTTGTGGCATTTGTGAGTGTCACTGGTGGTTCATGACCAAAAATTGGTTTTGCACTGCATTTTGCTTTTTTTCTCATGTAGTGCAGCTTTTATAACGCATGTGACTAGCAAGGCTCTAAACAATATTAGCTTAAAGCTTCAGGCCTAATTTCTGTTTGCACCAAGTGGGGAATGGTACCAGTGTGGAATAGGCTGAGAATTGCTTCTCTTGACAGCTATTAACATGGAACTGTGAGCTGACCTTCCACTTAGGACTTCAGCTCTTAAGGTTTAAGCAAGGTAGTTTGTTGACTTCTGGTAAGTCTTTTGCTTCTTTTAGGCAGGTCAGAATTATTGAAGACAGTTACTGTTATTAATTTAGGGAAACAGCAAGGATGGTCTTGTTTTTTTTGATGTTGTTTTGTTGTTTGGGTGTTGTTGTTTTGTTTGTGGGTGTTTTGGTTTTTTTTCCTCAGAAGCAGCACGAGGGTTTTTTTTAATCTTTTAAAAATAAATAACAGCAACAATGTCAGGTGTCATTAATGAGTGCTCAATTAGCTTCAGTAGGCTTTGGGAAAAAAGAGTAATACTCCGCTAGTAGTCTTGGTATGGAGTATATGCACATCTATCTCGTTTATGCTGAAATGCTAGAGCAAGCTGCATTACCGTATTAAATTAGATATTGCCTAATTCTGTGTTTACTTTGGGGATTTAATTATCTGATGTTTTAAATTTGGAACCAAGCTGCAGAAGTTTCTGGGTGTTTAATGCTCATTCTTTCCTTCCATTCAATTCAGAAGTTGTTTTATATTCCCAAAGATAGGAAATTGTGTCCCTATAATCTCCTCAAAAACTTCAGTCCCAGTAACACTGGTAAAGCAGTTGACCAAGAGAACTGTCATTAATATATATTCCTTTCTTGCAGTTACAGTTTCCTAATGGAGTTGGGATGATTTCAGTTGAGGTGCATGAGAAGTGTGTGAGGTGGTTACTGTTTAGGCTAACATATTTCGTTGCTCTGTCTAGAGCAACAGTAGGGAAGTTCTTCACATCCATTTGTGACTCATCTTTTTGTGAAATATCGCTCATGGTTTATCTGAAAGGCAATCAGAATAGTTTAACGTGCTTAAAATTCTCCTTGGTTTTGTAGTAAGTTTGTGTTGTTATGTAACGGTCTTGAAACAGGTAGCAGATTGTCTCTTTAACTGTGACTAATGGCACATCTGAATATCAGAAATTCAGGTTAACAGTAGGGGGGAGGCAGGACAGTAGCAGATTGTATAAATCTGTGTTCAATCATTGTAATAAATCCAATCTGTAGGACTCACTCAAAATAAAACTCTCATGGTACAAAAAATAAATTATGTTGAAGAAAATTGCATGTTCTTTGCTGATTTTGAAAACTAAGAATGTTCCATGTTATAGAACAGGGTTGTCAAAAAGGAAGCTGGTTGATGAATCCCATCTCTCTTTTTTTTCTTGTGGTTTTTTTTTCTTTTTTTTCCTTTTTTTTTTCTCCTTCTTTAACCCTTTCCCATAGAAACTTCAGGATAAAAGGTGCAGGTTCGTTCAGTAAAAGACAAACCTCTGAGGTATGGCTTAATTTCTTTCTTTGTTCTACAGATCTGTTTGGAAATAGCTTGTTTAGGGTTAAATGCAGAAGGCTTAAATTTTGCAACATTAATGTTTAGATTCTTGACATGCCAGACTCAGGATTGTGAGTCATGTTTTGGTTCTCCTATGTGGTGCATGGTGGAAAGTTAGGAATGTGAAAATCTCATTGAAAAGAAAGGTTATTTACTGCTCAGCATAGTAAATAAAACACGGAGAGGAGGCTCGTCTTACTTTCTAGGGATAAGGTGCCACACTCCAAGCTGCAAGATGCTTATAACCCTTGGGATTTATAGTCATAAGCCTCTTCTGAAGTTTAAACATTGCTGTGGTTCATGGGTCATTCCTAGCAAAATACCAGTGGAGGAGGTGGTAGATGTGCCTCTAGGCAGTGTTGCCATGTTCAAAGAAACAGCCAAGGGTGTGAGCTGTGAGCACAAAAATGTTTTTCCTGACCAAGTCCTGTTCACTAACAATTATTTTTGATCCTGGCAATGACAGTACTGAGAACGTCTTAAGGATGGCCCTGGATATTCCATGAATTCTTAACCTGACTGCTGCCGCTGGAAGAACTGGTCTCATTGCCCAGCATATGCTTCTGCTGCTTCTTTTGTGTTTGACTTTTTTGTAAATCCTAACTATTCACTGAATCCAAGAAAAAGTGAGTATTTACTGCTGTGATGAACCTTATTGTCTCAGCATGGTCTGGCAATGCTAGTAGAAGGGAGAAGGAGAGCAATGGGCAGTTGGATTGCTACAACCACCTTCTGCAACCTGGTTTGAATGTGAAGGAGTCCTAGTTTACATCAGTTTAGGTTCTCCAGTATAGGAAATGGAGAACATAATTTGCAGCTAGTTAAACCACGCTTGGATTTCTATGTGGAAGTGGCATGCTGATGATCTTTGTAGATGGTAGAGCGCAAATAAATTGTTTGGTTCTTTTTTGGAGGAGTTGCACAAATTAGTGAACAAAAAGGCAGAAGTACAGAGTTTCAACTTTTTATGAGTGGGAAGTCTTTTATGTCATCACTTTGAAGGTGTTCCTCTTTCCAAAAATGTAATCCAAGATGTAGTGGACTAGAGAGTTGGGCCAAGGGCAAGCATGGCCTTCAAGCCCTGTTGTCAGGGTCCCCTTCTGAAGGATGGTGGAAGTTGTGGTGACTGATTTGGGCACTGTGGGGCACTTCCCCCTCCCCCCTTTAGTGTATGGATGTAACAGTCTTACTTGGTATGTCTGAGTTTTTTTGCTTTGAATGAGGGCTGCTTGGTCAAATGGCAGGTAGCTTTGGTGTTGGGTGAGTAGTCATGGGTAAGTACCAGCTTCGAGGAGACAGTTGTTACATGCCTGAGCTCTGTAGCCATGAATAGAGGGAACAAGTGCTGGGCTTGCAGGAGAACAGATGTTGAAGAAACCACTTAACACAGAAGCTTTAGCAATGGCAAATTTTAGGCTGAGAGAGGAAGTAAGTTATTGCTTGTGGGTCCTTAATATCTGTTTTCATCTCATCCAATTGCTCTTTCTACCTTTTGGGATGGAAGAGGAACCTTTTGTCTGCGTAATCTCCCTAGGAAACCTTATTTCAGGAGCCATCTCTTAAAATAGAGCTCTGAGTATTGATTTTTTTTTTTTTAATTTTTTTGAGACATGCTCTAATGGAAGTAATTATTTATATGTTAGTTTCTACAATTTCTTCTTTCAGTCAGCTTTTGCTTTCTGAAAGGTTACATCAGGAGAATTTGTTTCTCTGCTCAAAACGCTAAGACACCAGTGAGTGCAGGTGCAGCTGCAGCCACTTGCCCTGTCCCTGTCTAGCACATTCTGTAAAATCTGTACTTCACCTGTTAACAATGTGGAACCTTAAATTCACTGAGTCCAACCTGTACAGGCTTAGCTCTGATTGTGGTCACTCTTGTGCCTGTGCTCTGTGTTGCTGAAGCAACTTAAGTACCGCTTACCTTTGTAGCAAAAGGATGTAGCAGGACCAGGTGCCCCTATCTGGAGTGGTAACACTGTAGCTGATAATCTGGCTGTTAGTCCCCAAACAAGCTCTGGTAAGAGTACAGGATATCTGGGGTAAAAATAAATTAGCCTCTGCAAAGAAACCTGAAGTGTAGCTGAGCTCAGTTGGGTTTGAAAATTCATCATATGGACCAGTTAATGGCACGGTAAACACCTTGTATTTATGGAAGAGCTAAAGAATTTTAACCATCAAAGACATGCTGTATGATTATAGACTCAGTGAAATTTATTTAAGTAGGAGGAAGTATTTAATTTCAGTCTGCTTCAGCCAATTTTTCTGTAGTACACTGGGATGCTAAATGCCAAGTAATCACTGCTTTAGAAGTTATTTTGAAGTAAACTTGCATGTTACATATAACTTAGTAGAAGAAACTGAGTAATAAGTAAACTTTGATCTGTTTTCCTGGTAAAGATTCCTGCTGTGCTTATTCAGCTATACCCTAGTACTTTATTCTTACCATTTCTGGGGAATTTTCTGACTCTTGTTAGTTTGCAATCTCTTTTTCCTTGAAGAGTGTGATGGAGCATTGTTGCATGCAAGCTTGGCTTTAAATAGGCAGTAAACAGCAGAGTTTGAAACGTGGTTTCTTGGTTTGTTTGATTCTGTGATGAGGACAGATGATCTAGAAAAATCTTTATGGGATTATGTATATTTTGATTTAATAAAAGGAGTCTGGTTTTGACTAAACCTTCTAAACGTAAGAGATGTGGATGCAGTTTTGTTGTGCATGCAGAACTGTGTGTGCCATTATAAAGTCCAGGTGCTTTTAAAACACTGCAATCTATTCATAGTTCTTGCTTTAAAAGCTTCTAGATTTGTTAGTATTAGTAATTCACCAATTATGTTATTTGGGCTTGAGTTTTATCAGGAATGATCAGTTTTGCATGTGATCTTCTGCGTACCCCTTGGCTTCTGGTGCGTAACACAAAATGGACAGCTGTGGTTTGGCTCCTTTCATGAACAGAGTTGTCAGGTCTCCTGTGTGTTGAAGTCATAAAAGTGATCCAACAAGATGTATGTGTGTTGGATAAATTGTATTTTTATGCCTAAACTAACTAGAGGTTGCTTGAATGTTGGTGCCCTGAAAAAATGGGTGTTCTGTTTTTTCTAGAAAAGCTCTAATTGTTGTTCTAATAATTTATGAATCTATGTATAGACAGACATTCAGATTTTTGAAGTAGGAGGCTTTATCTGTTCCAAACAAAGCAGATTCAAGTGTCCTATCCCTGTTTTGCTAGACTGAGATCAAAAGCAACACTTGCATTGTTTTGTGAAACTGGCCTTTTTAAAATTTATTTTGTTTGGTTTTAATTCCATGATGCCTCCATCTTTGTGAAATAGCTTGTACATGGGCACAGGGATTCTGCTGAAAAATGTTAATGGGGTGCTTGAAAGTGAAGTGTGTGACTTGTGCTTAGACATGTAGGTAGACCTAGAGATACACCTTAAGAAGATAGCTGCAGAGAATTCTCAACCTGAGGGAAGCTATAAATAATAGATGCCTTTTCAGCACTGTTTAATACAAAGGAGGTGTTAGGGGAATAAATGTGATTGATAATCCAAATGATTTGCTGACATTCTCCCTCCTGAAATGATTACTTATGTAACTGATTTAGTTTTCTTAAATTATAGTGAGAATGAAATGCCTTTGGAGGGTTGCCTTCTGTCCAGTTAGGATTGTCTTAACTTGTTCAGTTCTGATAGCAGTTCAGATTCTGATTTTGTAAGTCTTCTGATGTAACTCCACTCAGAACAAGCTCTTCGCTGTGAATATGAACAGGTTCCTTTCCAAGTGAAGAATTTAACAGAAATTCAACTAGGAAAAAGACTGAGAGTCTTCAAAGTGAGAATGCATATTAGAGGAAAAACTGTGTGAGGCTTTTGGAGAGCAATTTGTCTTTGATTCTAAAGTAGTCTGGATGAAGCCCACTTTTTTAAGGTTGATATTAAGAATTTTTTTTTTTCTCTTTGACTCTTTTCCTAAAACTTGATCACGAATAAAATTAATCTTCGTCTTGTCAAACCTAGTTTCCCATTAATTCTTCAAGTGAGAAAGATGAAAAGCTTACAATTTTTAGAAAACTTGAAAGGGCAGATCCTATCCTGGAAAGACACATTTTCATACTGAGTAGATGAAACATTTCCTGTTTCTTTCAGCAAGGTGTTCTTGCTCAGAACAGGTAGAGCTTAAGAGGAAGTTTCTACCTATTTGTTTACATTAGGACCCTTACTGTCAGTCACACAAGTGCTTTCAGGAGGACTTGCTGCCTGCTGCTGTTGCAGGTCAAAGATCAGGTGCTGATTTCAGGCCAATTGCTAACCTGTGGGCTTTAGAGGCTTCTGACTAAATTCTGCAAGTGAAGATCTTCCTGCTAAAGCAGTGGAGGACTCAGTGCATGGTTATTTTCCAGTGAAGGGGTTTGTTTCATGAGCACAGAGATAATGTGTTTGCACCAACATGAGCAGAGGAATGTGTTGCTTCAAAACTCTTGCTATTCAAGGTGTGTTCTGCCTTGTGGTTCTTGGGTCCCACGCTAGGTTAAGGTAAGCAATGATCCTGGAAGAGGCAAGTGTAAGACAAGATATTTATTCCTTCCACAGTCTTATTTTAAGTTTGATCTTTTTCTGTTTTCAGGGGTTAAAAAATACATTAAATACTTGAGACAAGGGTGTGTTCAAAAGATGTTTCAAAAAGGGGGGAGGGGGGGAACAAAAACAAAAAACCAAACCAAGATATTAAGTAATTAGTGGTTGTAAGTATACAGTGAGGACTAATTATTTAAATGGAGATGACTTGCAAAGCTTGTGTGTGCTTTTGTTGTTTTTTTTCTCCTCTATGGATGCTGGAGCCACAAGGTCTGCTATGATTTTTTTAAAATCAATTATGGATGTGAATGTGAGGGAAGGATCTCCCAGTTATAAATCACAAGTTTGTAGTTGAATTTTGCAATAATTCAGTTATGCCAACAGGATCTTTTCAGGCTCATAATTTAGTAGTATTCTTGATTAATCTAACAATTGGAATTTGGATTGAAATACATAAACACCCAAGAATCCTCTGTGATTGGCTTTGCTGCAAGTGAAGATTTAGCCACTGAAGCAGATAACGTAATTCTTAAATGCTGAGTAAGCTGAAAAACAGCAGTGACTGAAAACAGGTAATGTTTTTCAACTAGCAGAATGAAAATATGAATCATTGTCTGTAGGAATCCTTTCACTAAAGGCAATTTCAACCTGGTTGCTAAGGGAACCTTGGGTCAGTTGGCAGCAGCGGAGATGGAAAAATGGCCATTTCCAGTTTTCCTCCTGAGCCTCAACTCTGCTGGAACTATGGCAGTGTTAACCACAAGTGCCAGTCTACAATGCTCAAGAGGTGTATGGTAGTTTTTAAATTCTGACTGTAGGAGGCTGAATGTGAGCTGATACCACCCGAAAAGAATACTAGCAACAGTAAGAAAGAGTTAGCCTATTAACAATTGAAAGCAGACCCTTTTATTACAAGTTGATGTTTTTTGGATGCGTAACATGGTTATAGAGGTAATTTATTTGTTTTAATACTGCTACCCAGCAAACATGAAGTCCTGTTTTCTAGATAAGCTTTATGTTAATCTTCTGTACTATTCTTAGTATAGCTTTCAGTCACAAAATAAAATTTAAAAATGATAGCAGTAGTGAAAAGAATATCTGTGTCTGGAAATGGGGTAGTGTGCTGCTGCTGAAGCAGTTTTGGTATTTGGTATCTAGCACTCCTGGCAAAAGAAATATGGTGAAAGGTAAATGTATTAGTAGATTTGAGTCTAAAACATGTGGACTTGAAGTGGAGGATTTCCTTCCTTTTGGAGTAATTGGTTGTGGAGTTAGATTGTTCTTCACAGAAAGATAATCTGTAAAGGTATCTGAGGCATTACTTCATAAGGGACAACAGTGGTGTTATTTATTCATTATCTCTTCCGTTGTGTTCTTAAATTTGAAGGTAATATGAGTGTCAAGAACAGAAAAGGCTGACTTTCTCATGGGTTTCTTTCACGTTAAGCTGAGCAGTCATGAAAGTATGTATTCAAATGAAACAGGACTAAGAAAGGTATAGTAATTGCTAATAACATAAAATACCAAGTTCCAATTACATACAGGTGTTCACTTAAGTTCATGTTGAAGCCATCTTTTCTGGTTTTCTTCCTCAATTACCTTAATGAAAGCAGACAGTTACCTTGAAATTCTCAGTATAATGATTCATGTTTTTTCAATGCCTGGCTCTAGTAATTTGGGGAGAATGTTATCGAAGTCCAAAAGAAATTGTGAAATGAAGGTTATAGTAATCGGTGTAACATTTTCAATTCAGTCTGTGAAGTCTAACTAGTTGGAAAACTACCAGTATTAGGAAAAAACAGTTGCAAACTATGCAAGTGAAGACAGACTAAGTTTAGCATTTACCATTTGGCTCCCAATGGTGCAGTGCCTTAATTGGCACATGGAATTCCAAGTGAAACAGATTTTGTCCATGCTGAAACATTGTAAAAACCTAGATTTATTTTTTCTTGTAAATCCCCTACCAGCAATGTACTGGTACAGATGGAGAAAAAGCCCAGACTTAGAGTTTATCCTCTGTACTTTTGGAAAGCATTCACTGTAGGTTGCTATCAGCTCAATCTTGGTATGTGGAATTATTAGTGGCTGCTGTACTCTGAGGTCTGCTGTTCTGTCAGAGACAGTCTTCTGTTAGCTTGGGGTCTAAATCCAATCTCTAAGACCTAATTTTTTGTTTTGTTTCTTACCGTTTGTAATGCCTAATGAAGTCAATACTTGCTTTGGATTTGAGATGTTTCTCTGGATTACTGTGTCAGGGATGCAGAGTCATCTTGGATCCTGCAGTATCTATTGACTACTCGGCATCAGTCCCAGCAGCGTTGTCAGGTCCCAGCTGGACTGAGGAGCAGGGCAGCTCCTGCTCTTCAGCTCCATGCAGCATTATGTTTTCCACCACCAGCTGGTTCTGTACAGAGCAGACCCCTGTGCCGTGCTACTGCTCTGCTTCCCTGCAGCTGCTGCACAGTGCCGACTCTGCCTCCCACATGCTGCCTTTTGTGGACTTTGTCTTTTCACTGGGCTTCCCAGTCTGCTTTTGATGTGTACATGAGTGAGGAGAAGAGAGAGGGGTCCTTGCAGGCACTTGCATTTCCCAGGGTGCTTCCAGTGCCGCAGTTGGTGTGGGACTGGTGCTGCGCTTGAGTGTGCTCCTCTGAGAAAGATGGAGGTTGTGAGGTAGCTCTATAGCTCCTTAGCTTTTTGAGCAGTGAACTTAGGCTGACTCTGCTTGGGTGGGTCTCAGGCTTTGTTGCAGCGGACAATGCACCCCATAGCTCAGCCTGCCTTTATCTTAGATAATGAGAGTCTGTCTCTGTGTATTGCTTCAATCTGCAAGCAGTGGGCTCTGCAGAAATGGGTCCCAAGTTTAGGGTTGTCCACTCTTAGATAATAAAGCTGGTGTAACTATTTTTCTTCTTTGTAGAGGAAAAAAGAAAACAACAAACAACCAAACAAAACAAATAAAGCAACCCAAAGTTTGCCTTGTGGTATCTCCGCTTTATCCTGTTAAAAGAATTAGTATTTCTTTAGCAGCTTCTCTAAGTGATGCCCTCCTGTATAATCTGTGATTCAAGTTAGGGTACAGCAGGTATTGAGTTAGCTGCATGTTTGCCCTTTGCCTGTGCTAAGCACACTGCTAGCATTGGCCTTTATGAAATTCCTTATCAAGATAATAAGGTACAGAGTTCCCTCTTCATCTGAGGTAAGGACTGATACCCTGTCCAGTATGTGGGCTTATCTAGGTGGTCTGAGTGTTTTTGGGCAGCTGTCATTAGTGAACTTGGCCAGTAGCAGTACTGAAATTTTTGTCTGAAGAGAAGAATGCTTCTTAAGAAATGCTTAGATAATAGAATTAGACAGTGTGTGTTTGCTTATAGAAGGGCTTACGATGCTGAAGATGGGGCTCATTCAGCCTAAGGCACCTGGTATCTCAGTCTGGGTCTCCCCTTACTCTTGACACCCCAATAGCTTTAAGGGAGAAAGGTGGCAGCTTTTAAAATGCAACCAATCTCATCTCTGGCATGCAGATACCTCCACACTTAACTTCTTTGTGTTTAGATAAGGCTTATGTTGAGTCTCTGTTTTCCTCATTTTCTTTTCTTTCCTAGGGGCACCATTTTTAACTAAACCAGTGTAGACTAATTGCAAATCTTTTACTAGGTCAGCCTATTTTATAATTAGAAATTAGGTGCAGTACGGTTTCTGTCTTGCTAGCTGTGGTAAAAGCTTACACAAAGCAGACTTAAAGCAGCAAAGACATGTTTTGTTTTAACTATAAAGTATACTGTAAGGCACACTCTCCATATATATTTTTTTTAAGCTTCAAATATTGGATTTTCCTAATATGCCTTGGCAAATGATTCCAGTAGCTAAAAGTAAGCTAAAAATATTAGTCTAGTATCAAATGCCAGTGACTCCATCCACCAGGAAAAAAGCAAAAGATGAAAAGTTTGGAGTCTTTGTCATTGGGATTATGATCTTGTTGTTGCTTTTTCTGTTGTGTTTCAGAAATCAATTAACCTGAGCGTAAGAGCTCAGTTTTCATTTATGTGTAGGAGTGGGATAAGGACCTGATATTACAAAGCTTCTCTTAAAATGTGGACACTTGAAATGTAGACAACAGTTCAGTGGTAAACGTGAAGGAGATGTGGTGAGTGGACTGCAAATGACACTTCTTCTGCCTGCACACTGAAGTAATTTTTTCTGTCTCTTGTAGTATCTAGTATGAACCTAGCCCTGGCTTTCTTACTGGCATAACTAGAATCCAAGATAGTCCTTCTGATGGAAATTTAGTCTATAGTCTAGCTTGTCTGTACATTATCTTATATTGGATTTGACATAATTCACACTGAAATAAATTGACTGAGATTAGGAATCTGTCACTGTAAGTAGCCTTTTGTCGTTACCTCTGAATTTGTTAGTTTCTGCTATTAGCAGATTTTACTGTTAAATGTTCTTTGCAGGTATGACTATGATAGAAGTAGTATTAAGCATAGTGCTCATCTCTGCTGGACATAGATACAGGCACCTTCTTTTCCCTGGTGGGCTTCTACTTTCCTCTTGATCTGATTAATTGATCAAAAAGCTAAACAGTTAATCCACTTGAGTTAAAGATCATGCAACTAAATTCTGTGGGGTTTATATGCTTCTAACTGAGTGACAGTAGAGGTTAGTTTGTGTTTATGGCAATTCTTGTGACAGAAGCTTGGAGCTTGTAAGAGAAATACGGAGATTGAACTTTATACTTGTTAATTATTTGTATTATGGAGGTCTGGAGACTGAGCAGAGCAAAAGGAAAGATTTTGTTACTGCATTACTATAACCTCTGATTAATTCTCAAATTATTAATATAAGAAACTATGCATTACAAATGAGCTTAGAAGGACTTCCTTTATTTGCTGAGTAGGAAGTATGACCCTTGCAAGAGCTTCCAAAACATGAAGCAAGCATTAGAGTCTGTGAATTGTTCCTTCTGGAAGTATTTTATTTTCTGAACATAGTAAGCCTTACAGTAGAGAAAGGAGGATGTAAAATCAAGTACGTCTACAGTGTGGTTATGGCTGAATTGTGCAAGTCGAAACCTGTGCTTTCCTCTCTACCAGATACTAAGTGATTTATATATACTCCAAACAGTGCATAGGGTATGCTTCAAATTACTCTATTTTAAGATGTTTAGATGAACTTCTGTTAAAGTGGCTCTTGGGAAGATGGAGCTCAATACTGCAGTATGCTGGTTTTTCCAAAGAAGTGGAAAAACCTATTGTACTTACTGCTTTCTTCAGTGCAAAATGCTGTCCAAACTTCTGGAACCAAAGCCAGAAACAGCAAAACAGAGTATTCAAAATAATATTTTGTTCCATACATCTGAAAGCAGTTTGTGAAAAATGTTCTTAGAAACCTCAGATGGCACCCTTCAATTTAAAGGAATAGTAGAATGAGTCATTCTAAAAAAA
Source organism: Indicator indicator (assembly GCF_027791375.1). Classification (NCBI taxonomy): domain Eukaryota; kingdom Metazoa; phylum Chordata; class Aves; order Piciformes; family Indicatoridae; genus Indicator; species Indicator indicator. Next base: position 7,864,888 of record NC_072013.1, on the reverse strand, counting down.
AAAAAAAAACACCAACAAAAACCACACCAAAACAAACCAACCAAACAAACAAAAAAACCTGTTTTTTGACCTGAAATAGGAAAAGGGATTGACTCTGGATATAAAACGCTGACCTTTATTGCATTTGCATTAGGCAGAATTATTAACATTGTATTGTAGAGGCTGTAGCACATTTTTGGCAAGCCTGGTACATTCCTCCCTTTCTCTGTTGCTTCCTCCCACTCGAGCTTTTGTCTTTCTCCATCTGCTTTTTGAAGAGAGAAATGTGGTGCACATAAAGACCTCTGAAACTGTAACTTGAGTTTGGATTTGACGTAAAGCTAAATTGTTACCACAAATTCAGACTAGAGAAATAAGCAAAATTGAAAAGCTCCGTTTCCTTATTTAAATAACCCCAAATATAGTTAAGATGTAGAATCAGGCAGTAGGAAATTGACTGCTCAGACTTCTGTAAGTAATACTTGGCAGAGCTGAGAAACATCTACTGTGTAAGTTAATTGTGCCTACTCCATGTGTTTGTGTATCATCTTTTCTCTGTTGAGAGAAGGTTATTATGAAAGATGACAGTGAGTTAAACATAAGGAAAAAACACTTGACATAGCAGCACGAGTTTATGATAGTATGATGCAAGCTACTGTCATGCTCTTATTTTTAGTAAATATCGACTTGCTCTGTGGTTTTATTCAGTGATCTTAGTCTTAAGTGGAGGAGTTTGTGAGGAAGAACAGCAGAACCTCTAATTTTTCTATTAGTATGATAAGAATTTAATTTTTTATTACCAAACCTATTTAATGCCCCATGTAATGTAGCTGAAAATAGTTAATGTGGCATAAGCTGATACTCTTGGAGGATTCTTTTGAGCCTGTTGTATGCAAAATCCTGCTAGCAAGATTCAAAGGTGGCTCAACACACAGTGTGCATGGAAGATCTTTCATGAATGGCCTTGGAATGTTACATGTATGGTTGTTTCTAAAACAAACAGTAACTCTTCCCCTCTCCTTCTGTTTATATATAGACATAGATATATATCTAGATATATAATTAAAAGGCTTGATTTATCCTCAGGCTACTTTCTACTTATTTATTGAAAAAAAATCTGTACAAAAGTAAAGTTCTACTTTAAATGGATGTTAAAGTAATTCAGGACAAGAGTTTTTTTTATAAAGCTAGTAATATTTAATTTTAAGAAATTTCCCCGTCATGTTTACACATCTACAGCTGAAAAGTATGTCCCTAAGATGAGAAGAGAGAAACGGAGAGGTGAAAATCTGCCTTTTCATAGCCAAGGATATCTAAAAATGGGACATACATAGTAATACTAATTTTCCTTGTTATGTTCCCCTCAAAGATTATGTAATACCAACAACAGAAAGTAGGTCTAATCTTTGTTAGGAGAAAATGGAAAATGTATTGTATGAAAGATGGAGAGATGACCTGTTATTTTCTTAATGCTGTGGTATCTCAAGTTTTGTGAGGTGCTGTGGTCTTACCGGTGGATAGAAAAATGTTCTGTGACAATATCCTGTAGGTCTTGGATCTGTGTGTAGTCAGTAGCATTGAATTTTAGGAACAGTTTCAAACTGAGTAAACTAGGTGCCTTTTAAAAAAAAACAAAAAAAACACCCTAATCCATGTGTACACATCATATATATCTCCTTGTAGCAAGGTTTCTGACTGTCAGTGTGCCCTTAACCACTAGAAATTCTTATCTGTAATGCCTTTACAGTTATGACTATTATATTGAGTTACAAAATTTATGAAAAAGTTGAATAGCTAGACAGCACTTTTCATGTGATGTCAGGTACTTAAACACAAAACAAACTAAAATGAGGTGGGGAAGTATCTAAATCTCTTCTCTAGGAGATTGTCATGGAAGTTCAGAAGTGCTTAAGAAGGTGGAGTTCAGCTTTACTGGTGAAATGTTGCATCTTGACAGCTCTTATTATTCTCAAAATTATTGGTGAGGTCACAGGTTATTTGAATATCACACAAGCCTTTCACCTGTGTTAAGCTTAAATCCTTGGTGATATGCTGGCATGGGTTTTCTGTCACCCCATCATCTTAGTGTGTGCTGACTGAATACTGTTGCCATTTTATGCCCCTTGCAAATTCAGAAAGGGAAACTATGGACCACTTGAAATACTTTATATAGTCATTGGATTTTCCTCAAGGCTAAACTGAACAGCATGTTCATTTTAGTGAAGCTGAGTTAGGGGTACATTGGTTGGGTGAGAAATACTTTTCTTTTGTCCATGTGGGCAAACCAGTTTTTCTTGTTCAGTGGTAGCCAGCATAACATAAAATAGGTGTATTTGGGCTGCAGCTTCTTCATTTAATTTGTAATCTAGTATTTAATGTTTTAAGTTTTTCTGTGCTGCTTATATTATCTTGAGGTTTTAAACTGTAAAGCTGTAATGAAACCAGCAATACATGTTGGTAAAGCTAGCAGAAAATACCATTATTCAGCACCTGAAAACTTTTTATTTTGTTTTTTCCTCCTTATGAATGTCTACAGCTGGTTGTTGTCTTATCAGGTGTGCACAAAAGTCACGGTACACTTTTATGCAATTTAATGCAAACAGGTGACCTGGTGTGATGACTTAAATTGTAGTATTTAGTAGCACTGTCCTGGTCATGTTAGTATTTTTGAAACCAGAATGCCCTTGAGCAAGTTGGTTGAGAAATTTAGCCTAACAGAGGTCACTATTAGTGCTCCCAGTTACTGCTCAGGAAAGCTCTGATGAACTTGTTGCTGGCTTTCATATTGAAGACTGACCTATGATATTTTTAGTTTTGGAGAGAAACTTATTAAGAATAATTTTCTTCCCCTGTACTCAGCACTGGTGAGGCTGCATCTCGAATACTGTGTTGAGTTTTGGGCCCCTCACTACAAGAAGGGCATTGATGTGCCGCAGCGTGTCCGAAGAAGGGCAGCAAAGATGGTGAGGGGTCTAGAGCACAAGTCTTAAGAGGAGTGGCTGAGGAAACTAGGTTGTTCTCGCCTGGAGAAGAGGAGGCTGTGGGGAGACCTTATTGTAGTCTGCAACTACATGAAAGTAGGCTGTAGTGAGGCGGGGATCAGTCTCTCTCCCATGTAACAAATGATAGGACAAGAGGAAATGAACTCAAGTTGTGTGTGGGAAGGTTTAGACTGGGTATTAGAAAAAATTCCATAACTAAAAGGCTGGTAAAGCACTGGAACAGGTTGCCCATGGGAAATGGTGAAGTCATCATCCCCTGGGGGTATTGAAAAGACGTGTAGATGTGGTGCTGAAGGGCATGGTTTAGTGGTGGACTTTGCAGCACTGGGTTAATGCTTGATTGATGCAGACTTGATAATCTGAAAGGTCATTTTCAACCTGAAGTATTCTATGGTATATTTACTCTCCTTATATATAGTGAAATCTATGAGATAGAATATGAGACTATTGCTAGGACCTCCAGTTGTGGAGTTCAATTTTGGGTTTGGGGCCTGCTGTCATTAGAAACAAGAAGCAGGAAAACCATTCTCTGTACTAAAGGTACTTGGATTTTTTTTTTCCTTTTTTTGTTCTTTTCTTCCAGACTCATGTATCATGGACAGTCATGTTGCACAACAAATTGAATGTTTTTGTTGATGATTTTTTTAGTGGTGGCTGTTAAATAGGGTGAGATCTGGTAACAAAGACAGAAATTCTTTTTGGGAAAGAGAAGTCCACAGGATGGGAATTAATATTTATACTAGTTAATCTCTCAGTTTTGTAAACTAGTTTTATTTTCTTTAGATATCAAAGTAGGGAAGGACCAGGTGGAGTTGTTGAGTGTCTGGCTTGTGGATCACCAGTAAGAACTTTAGCTTTGCTGAAGCTTTTTCTGAATGTATATTTTGCTTTGAAGTTAAACATGGCGACTCTTATAAAGCTGCGTATCTGCTAATTTCTGAATGCTCCTAGTGTCTGGACAGAAATAGTTATTTTGAAGTCTTTAATAACAATGCTTCTTATCAGTTGTCACATTTTTTCCCCCTGGGTATGTACAGAAGGAACTTGTAGAGTCTTTGCTTTCCATGCCACTTTAGACTTAAGAAATGCTAAGTGGTGTGACCCATTGCAGGTTTCAAGTCAGGCTTTCAAATAGTTGGTCAGAACTGTGCTGGTATAGATTCAGCCTTGGGTGTGCTGACATTAAGAGAGGCTTGAGGTGCCATGGGTCTTAATATCCAGAATTTAACATTTTGTATTGAAGTACTACAGTTTGGCTTTTTGAACGTATTGACGTTAACTAGTATGTGAATACAATGTTAATAAACAATACTGATTTTTGTAGAACCTTATCTTTCTTCATTACTCATTTGGTTTGCTACTTGTTTTGGGGAGTTTTGAATCTGGTGGATTAAAAAATACTAATTTGTACAGGTATCATGCATTTTCACTAGTAAAAATACTTGTTCAGATAGATCTTTGTATTCACTGACGCACTTAGACATAGAAAAAAACTTCATTGGCTTGTTTCTGAAGGTACCACTCCCAGCATTTCTTCATCTGCCAATTCTTACTTTTGTTGATCTGATTGTGGAAATTAGTATAGTAGATGTAACAGCTGCATGCTGGCTGTTGGAGTTTTAGTGTGGTTTGGAGTCAAACAAAAATAGCAGTGCTTAGGTTGGAAAGAGGGAGGACTGCACTGAACTGATTATACTTGTAAATGCAATGGAGTTTTACCTAGAGCACTGAGCCAAAATGGGTGCTTGTTTTGGAAGAGACTTAAAGTTTTGTTCAAAGGCTTTTTTTCGTAAACCTGTTAAATCAGTTTGGCAGCCACTGATTTATAGGGAGCTGGTTAAGTATGTACTGTTGGTTTTCGTTCTTTCTACAGCTGTTCAGACTCCTTGCGCCTTTAACAGTCAGAGTGTCTGCCTGTGTGGCTGGAATGCCTCCAGCTCCTGAGGATTGTCTGAGAGAACAGTAACAGCGTGGCACAATGTATACCTGGTATAGGAGGAATAGGAGTGGTAGGAAAGGAACATTCCAGTTGTATTAACTAGGGAAAGCCATGTACAGTCTTGGGGATAGGCTGATCACTTGTGAGCTTGAGGAAGGGAAGGTGCTGGTGTGGAGTCCTATAGCCACTTTTTGTTACCCCAATAATAATTTTCTCATACAAGACACTTCTTACCAGTCTCTGTCAGATTGTTTTTGAAAATCCAAGTAAGATTTTCATATATAAACAACTTAGCTGAATGTAGTTGACAGGAATTCTGATGGACAACTAAAGTATATCTGACTTTCTACAAAACTGGATTTTGTTTGTCCCACTTAGGAGGCTTGAAATTATGTGTTGTTTGGAGACAGGCTAAAGTTCGGGAGTACATTGTTTTGTGGAAGTGTAAAGATGATCTCGTTTTCATCTGTCTTGACAGATGTCAAGCTATTCTATGCTTCTCTGGAGCTTTCACTGCTGCTGTTTGTTTTCCCAAACACTTTGTTTAAACCAGTTTACCACCCTAAAATAGAATTCATACCTAATTCTCAGAGCTGCTTCTAGCACCTTTTAAACGTGAGTGCAACGTTTACTATCCAATGACATAAAAGCTGGCTTCAATACGTGCATGTTAGCAGCTCAGTCATTTGCTGTGTACAGTCAGAGCTCTTTAATCATGCTATCCAGACCTAATGAGTTGTTTAAATTATCTGTTCTAACACTTCACCTCTTGGTACATGTATGACAGGGCTGTGCCCTAGAAATACAAGGCAGGCTGTAAGGTCTGGCTTGATACGTAAGATGAAAGAGGTGTATGTTCTAAAGCACCAGAATACATAACCACGGGGATGCATCATTTCAGTTTCCTGAAATTAACAATTCACTTTCATCACAGTTATAAACAGGGAAGTTGTGCTACTGTTGAGGAGACATCTTTCTTGCTACCTAATCATGTTCCTTCCACTGCATATCACATTTGTCAATCAGGCTTGCTATTTTTGACTGCAGGAGCAAACTTAGCCATCATTAGCATGATGCCTGTGTTGTAAGGTTAAGCAGGGTAGAGGGGCAATTTGGAGCTAATTCTAATCAGTTGACTAGTGTTTCTTTAATTTGTGTGGTATTAACATGGTTAAGTTAGAATATGCCAAATAAGGTACTTAGGAAGTGCTGTAGAACTGTAAAATCACAGAATGGTTTAGGTTGTAAGGGACCTTTAAAGGTCATCTAGTCCAACCTTTCTGCAACGAGCAGAGACATCTTCAACTAGACCAGGCCACTCAGAACCCTGTCCAACCTGACCTGGAATGGTTCCAGGGATGGGACATGTACCACCTCTCTGGACAACCTGTGCCAGTGTTTCAAGACCCTTATTGTGTTTAAAACAAAACAAAACAAAAAAAAAAAACAAACCACAACAACAAACCCAAAACACTATAGAGTTAGTCTAAATCTCCCCTATTTTAGTTTAAACCCATCACCCCTCGTCCTGCTGCAGCAGGCACTGCTAAAAAGATTGTCCCCATCTTTGTTATAGGTCCCTTTGTATACTGAAAGGCTGCAAAAAGGTGTCATTGCAGCCTTTTCTTCTCCAGGCTGAACGACCTCAACTGTCTCTCTTCACAGAAGAGGTGTGCCTTTTCCCTTGTTTTTGTACTTTTTTGAATCTGAACTTACCTGCACCTCCTGCTTTTGTGTGTAGGAGGAATGACAGTAATGGAATGTAGAAATAGTATGACTGGGAGTGGCTTTGGACCTAATTTTTCAGGTAGGTGTTCAGGGGCATGAGGGGCAACAAGAAAGGCTTCTGCAAATGCATCAACAGCCAAAGGAAGACTAGAGAAAACATGGAAAAAGATGAGGTGCTTAAAGCCTTTTTTGCCTTGGTCTTTATTGGTAAGATTTGCTTTCTGAGGCCTCAGACTAGCAGGAAGGTCTGGAGCAATGAAAACTTGACCTCAGCGGTAAAGCACCAAGTAAGGGAACATTTAAATAGATTTGCTGTAAGAAAGTCTGTGAGACCTGGCAGAATGCACCTATGTGTGTTGAGGGGAGCTGATGTCTTAGCCAAGCTTACACTTAATTAGTTTTGAAAGGCTGTGACAATAGAATATAATTCCTGAGGGCTGGGAGAAATTAAATGTCACTTTTGCCTCCAAGAAGGGCAAGAGAGTCTGGGGATTTACCGACTGATCAGCCTTACCTTGATTCTTGTTAAGATGATGGAGGAAATTCTTCTCTGAAGCCATCTCCAAACGTATGAAGGAGAAGGTGATTAGCAATAGTCATCATGGATTTACAACGGAGAAATTTTGCTTGGCCTAGCTGTGAGACTTCTGTGATGGAGTGACTGGGTTGGTGGATGAGGAAAGAGCAGTTGATACTGTTTGACACACTCTCCTTTAACACCTTTATTGACAATCTAGCTGATGAAGTACAGGCTGGAGAGTGAGGTGGATTGCAAACTGTCTGAAATGCTGGCCTGAAAGGGTTGTGAGTGGTGGCACCAAGTCCACCTGAGGCCATTTTCTAGTGGTGTATCCCAGAAGGGCCTGGGCTATTTAATATCTTCATGAATGACCTGAATGATGGGACAGAGTGCACCTCAGCAAGTCTACAGATGATACTGGAAGGAGTGGATGGCACCACAAACAGTTGTGCTGACATTCAAAGGGACCTTGATGGGGTGAAGAGAAATGGGTTGACATGAATCTTGTGTTCCAAAAGGTTCAACAAGCAAATCTGCTACATGGACATCTGCATTCCAGCACCGTCATCTCTGCACTTCTTTTCCTACTGTTGCCAGCTGTTGGCAGACTGCTTGTGCTTGGGCTGGGCTGCATACTGCTATTTGAGTGTGGTGATTAGACTGAAAATATGCAGAACTGTTTGGAGAGAGCTATCAGAGTCCTAGAGAAGAATGTGATAGCAAAACTATAACATTTATTTTAAGGATACTCAAAATGTCGAGAAGGCAATTTTCAACAGCTCTGGACCATTATTTAAATGACTTCATGTCAGAGTTCAATGAAGTAAGGAATGTGAAAGTGTTTTTTTATCACATGTAGTGATTTATCCTGTGATAACTTACAGGGTCACTGCTATCTAGCCCTGTGTTGCTGAACCCACAATCTGTTGTATTTGGTACACCTGGGCCTGCTGCCACAAGTTGCACTTGGTTTGTAAGTTATTTCTTTGTTAAAATGCAACATTTTGTTCACCTGTTTTTAAGTCTTCAAGACTAGTGTTGCCACTTCATGTTAGTTTGCCTGTTTCTCTAAGCACATCTCTTTTCAGGATTTGAGATGTTCACACAGTCTTGGTTTGCAGTTCTTATATTTAGAAATGTTTTAGTTGGAGTTAGTGATTGCTCAAAAAGTGGATTGTGAAAAGGCAAAGCATTTGAGCGTGAAGGCTAAGAGGAGAGCTAGGAACAGACTCCTCAAATTGTCTGTGTTTATGGGTAACCAAAATAGCTTTAATAGAACTGTTGGTGTGTATGTTAAGCATCTTGTATGTAGCTGTATAAAGCATTTGATAGAAGAAGTTTGAGTCCAAAATAGGACTTGAAGAAGGTGACTTGGATTGATTGTCACACCCAAACTTGCCCAGTAAATAGGTATTGTGTGAAGATTTTAATAAACCTTAGAAAGCAAAATTCTGATGTAGCTATACTTGCAGGAGTGAAAAACAAAAGGTTTGTAACGTCAGTGCTGCATCTCATCTTAAAGGTGGATATTATTCACAAGCTTCAGGAGAAAAACTTAGAGTAGCTATAAAAATGATACTCTTTCCTACTAAAAAGCACAATGTGTCAATGTGTGTTATTCAGAGATTTGTGCTGTTGTTGTACATCTTCATCATGGTCTTGAGGGTCTGACATCCTCCAGTGGCCTTGTCCTTTGATGAAAGTTGGAGTATGACTGGAAAAAGACATCACAAGCTTTGAAAGTATAGTTAGTCTCCATAATGGAGATATTTACCCACATAACTAAAATGAGAGGGAAGGGGAAAAAGCTTGATTAATATGATTATGGGGGGGAAAAAAACCCAACAAGCAATAAACTTGGTGCCACTAATACCTGACCCAGATATTCACCTGTACATACAACACCCTTCTTTGGTTATGTTTTTACTTATGTTGGTTTGGCACAGCCAAGAGTGGGTTTTAGTAGCAAGAGTTATCCACATCTTCATTTAGATGATGAAGCTGCACAAATATGAGGAGTTGGGATGAGAAGGCAGAAGGCAGGCTGGTTGGCTGGAGGATTAACAACAAAAAAAGAAAAATCTAGTGTACTGAATTTAGAAATATTGTTCCATATACTTTATGGATTCCATGGTACTGCTTTATAACTGCTTGTAAAAGGGCCTTTTCAAGATTATTTATAAATCAGACCTCTGAAGATTTAAATTTGTTGCAGCATTTTCTGTTGACAAATAATACCTAAGTGCCTATGCATCGTAGTACTGCAATCAATTACAATCAGCTTGGCAATTGCTTACATAATCCTTGTTGGAAGGAATATATTAAGGGAAAGAGGTTCCTGTTTTAATCCTAATACTGTAGGCTGAAGTCTGTGTTGTCTGCCGGATTGTTACTTGAAGTGGATGCCAGAAATTCTTATGACAAAATTAGTGATAATCATTATGCCAGTTTAAGGAGACATTGTCCCCACCCCAGAAGTTCATAGGAAAGAAAACCTGGAAGTTTTGATCCAAGATGAGACTGTATGTTTGTCCTGGAATACCTTTCACTTACCCAAATGTGGATGCCCAAATCCTAGAAGGCCATCTGCCTGTGTGACCTTAGTTTTATTTATACTTAGAATTTTGAGATGCTTGTGGCAGGGAATTGATAAGGAAAATATTTATACTGTTGCAGCTGCATAGTTCTTCCTTATGTATGTACTTGATTGCAGATGTCTAGATTCAAGCAGGAATTTAAAAGGGTGGTTTTCTTTTTAAAGGGACGGTAGTCAGTCAGCTCCCCAATATGTGCAGTGAAGTGCCTGCTACATAGTTTGCTGAGGATACTGAAGTGGTGATACAGTGAAGTAATGACTTAGCAAAGGGGGAATTATGGCACCGTGTAATGTGTAAACCATAGCATTACAAGCAGGGAAGCAGTCCAGGAGGTTGTAAAGAATTCAGCTGGGTTTTTTTAATTAACTTTGCTCATTCTGAAATTGAACCTCAAGAGCTAATTTTTGCACTTATTTTGCTCAGTGCAATTTAAGCTGAACTCTAAAACTAGAGTGAAAGCAAACCAGTTTTGCAGCAACTCTTTCAAAAAACCCCAACATTTTCTGCTGCAAGTTCATACAAAGCCCATACAAAGTGTTTTCTAAAAATTTGTTTATGAATATTTTCCATTTATTAAGTTATTGTACTGCTATTTCAAATAGCATTTGTGAATGTGGCAATACTCATAACTCCTGAAAAATAGGGATCTTGGTCTTGCTTTGCTTTATAGGAAACGGGGTGTGTGTGTATATATATATAATATATATATTATTATATATTATGAAGAATGTAACCAGGATCTGTAAGTCTTGACCTCTGGTTTACTCAGTCTGGATTATGTGATTTGCTTTGTCATTGAGTAAGAAGCACAGTCTGTAAATGTGCTTTGCTGTTTGCACTAGAATTTCATATACGCAAGCTCAGCTCTGACTCTGTGACTTGGTGGTGTGTTTTGCTCTGTATCACTTGCCCAATTCTCTTAGCTGCTGGACAAAATGATATTCTGTTCCTCAGCTTGAAGTAGCAGCTAAAAACCTGATGTTAAAAACTGCAATGATGTATTTTGTCTAATGTATGAAGACTGTGAGAAGGGAAAAAACATGAACTGTTTGACATCTCATCTGCCAACTTTCCCCCTCTGCCTTGTCCCAGTTTCAAATGAACATATCTAGAAATGCAAACTGATTGCTGACACTTCGTAATTGAACTTAATATGAGAGCAAGTTCATTCAGCTGTCTCCAGTAAACATTTTTAAGGGTTTCTAACACTAACCCAAATATCACTGAATGAAGCTTTTATGTTAGTAGACGTTGCACTAAAAAAAAAAAAAAAAACAAAACCAAACCAACCAACCAAACAAACCCCCCCCAAAACCAACCAAACAAAAAAAAGATAGAAATGGTGTTCTCTGTATAAATGTGGGGATAGTGCTCCACCTTTGGAGAAATGGTACATAAGTATAAAGGTATGATTAAAAACATGGTAAAACCACATTAGAGGTAGTTGTTCAAGTAGTCTGGCCCTGTCTTTTTGTTAATTGTGTGCTTGAGAAGGTAAAGCTTCCAGACTAGTACAGCAGTAATTTTATTTCAGAGGGTAAAATATTATCAGTTCTTTTAAGAGCCCTGCAGTTTATTATTGATTTCAACAGCCTGTTCTATGAGGAAACAGGGGTAGTGATCAAAATACTCCTTGCAGGTTTGAGAATATAATCCTAAGAAGGGAAACACATAAAAAGCCACAAAACCAGTAAACATCCCATCTTTCCTAAACCAATGAGTACAGTTTCCTTAGTGAACAGACCTGGCTATATTTTGATAAATTCCAAATCTTGGTGGTAGAAAAAATAGCAAATAAATATTTTATTCTGCTGAACCAATTTCAGGAAACATGTAACTTCAAAACAGAATGGATGTAACAAATGAAAGCTCTTGCACAAGAACCACCTCATGGGGAGCTTAACAAATATATTGTTCTGAGTTCCCTGCAGCTGCAGAAGTGGATGCATTCACCAGGATTTCTGAGGTGGGCAAGACTTGATTAGAAAAGCCTCAGTGTTCTTAGACAATTTTTTTTTGAAGCCGAAGTAAGTAACTAGCAAACCTGTGTTTATTATCCTAATCTCCAAATTTCCATGTTTGTTACTGCTTTCCTGGCAGGATGTTTTGGAGGACAGTGTGTCCCTCCCTTGAGGTCAAGGCAGGACAGGGATCTTCATCCTTAAGAACTGGAGCCATTTTAAACAATGATGCACCTTTGATATGTGATTGTCTGCAAAGAAGAGGGATGTCAGCTACAGCACTTCCTCATATTGTGTACTCAGAAACACGCCACTAGAGAAGTCTGAAATCATTACAAAGTCCATGTTGTAAACTGGAGAATGTGCAAAGCTGTAATCTTATGAATGCTCAATTTCTTGAAGACCTTTGTACTACCGAGTTTAAAAATCTACCCTTGCTTTGTAGGTATGGTTTGGCAGGTTGTTTTATTCCATGTGACACAGCTGTTATAAATGTGGCAAGATAAATGTGGAGGAGGAGTTTTTGGGTGGTTTTTGTTTGGTTTTCCTTTTTTTTTTTCCCTCTCCTCCCGAATCATACCTCTTAATTTGTATCATTCACATCTATTTTGACTGACTAGTCAACAGCTTTATAGCAGAATTAGAGAGCTGGGTTTATAGGATTTTTAAAGTTTTTATTGTTCTTAAAGCTATGTTTTCTGCTGGAAGTCTTCTTGTTAACTTTCTTCTGTGAAGCAGCTCCTTTCTGTCTGTGGAGCTGTCAGGTGGTGTTAGGTGCCACTGCTTCTGGATTACTTGGATTACTGCTGCCCATTACAGATTACTTGGATTACTGCCGCTCATTACGTAGGTTTCCCAGTTGGAAGCAGTGTCACTGGTTTAATTTCATGGGCATGGATGTAACATTTCAAGAACTACTTGACACAAAGAATGTGGGAGGTATCATAGCAGCTCATGAAGATAAGGGTTATTGCTCACTGGCCTGCATGCTAAATTCTGAACCTCCAGTTTAATGTGTTTCTCCAGACAGAGCACTTTTCTTACAGGAGTGCTGGTCTAGAAAACCTGTCCTGCAACTGTTCTCCAAAAATGCTGAATCCCATTTTACTGATGACATACAACACACTTTCAGACTAGTGCAAAGAAACTGGTTTTGTAAATGAAAATGAAATTGTGAAGGGAGGGGTTGTGTGTTATGCTATTGCTTGCCCCTCATCCACCGTCCCAAGGTCTGAATCTAAATCTGATCTCTGATTACAACTGAAAGAGCTGCCAGAAAATCTAATGCAGTGATTTGGTAAGTTGTTGGCTCTTTTGGGAGCAGGGTTGGGAATAAATACAAATTTTCATCAGAGGTTTGATTTCTTTCATGTTTGAAAAAACAAGCTGCTTTATTCAGGCAGTAGACTGTAGAATGTCCTCTGAAACAAAATCATTGTTGATGCAAAGCTGTGGACTTGCTTCAAGGTTTTAGGTACTGATACTTGCTAGGAATTTAGGGTTTAATTAAGAAGTGTTTGACTTTCAGAAAGCTGCATACCAATTTAAGCTAAATATGTGGAATTCTAGTGGAAAAGTGATTCAGTAATTAATAGTACCTAGCAATTTGATAAGGGTTTATCATTATTTTGGAATTCTAAGTAAAGTAGGCATAATTCTGGTGTGACAGATGGTAAAGCAAATCTTTTCCCTTTAAAAGGGAGAAAGGATGGCAAAAGAACAGGAGAGGAAATATTGGCAGGCAGGGTGGGCAGGCTATTTGGATTCGATTGAATATTCACAACATAGTGGTGTGTTGACTACTGTAATGAAAACTTTCTGTTAGTACCTTCAGGGAGATGGGGAATAAGGGATGATAGCTGTGACTTTCCTACTGAGAGCCTTTAATTTTGGTTTCTACAGAAATCAAGAGGACAATTGTCCACTGCTGAGCTGTCCTGAATATAAATGTGATGTTGCCTTTCACTTACTGGATTGATACCATGGGCTCATCTTTTTCAAAATTATTTTTAGCTAAGAAGTGCTTTCTTTCCTCTGCTGTTTTTAATGGAACAGAAAATAGAAATGAAAAAGCATGAATGCTCCTTAAAGCCTGGAGTTTGCAGGGAGGCACTTTACTCTCTGTTCTTGGCGTGGGTTGCTGAGAATTGGAATTGGTTGGGGCAGAAGGGCAGTCTACCTGGGAAGCTGTGATGAGCTCTCTGTAGACCTTTGTCTTCACTGTACAAAGTACATACAGTACCAGTCTGAGCTCTTCTTTAACCCATAATGCCAGGCATAGTAGTGATTTGGATCAGTTTAATTCGGGAGGCATTCTTATGTGTGAATGGAGAGAGATTGTGTATGAACACAGCGTTGTTCTGCAGTGAAATGGAACAGATTAAGTGAGCTGGAAGTCTGGCCCTAACTTATGCTTTGCAGTAATATTAGGACTTGATTTTATATTTTGGTTACCTGAACCCTGGTGAAAAGTGTGGTGTTTGTGGTTGTTTTGTTCTGTTATTTTTCCTTTTTATGTTTGCCTATAGGATATTTCACTTTTTTAAAAAAACGTGTTCAGAACAGAATGCTTTGTTATTACTTGTCAAATAATACTTGATGTTGGGGGTGGGTATTTCCTGATACTTAATGATGGTTTGGAAGAGTTAGTCATCATTGGCCAGGAAATACCAACTCCAGATTAGATGGAGTTCAGTTATCTCAAAGGATATTTCAGTGTCCATCTGAATGTGGCACTGCGGTATGTTGTCAGAGACATTGTGTTCATAGTAGCATCTTGTTTTGGTGTTTAATTATAGAATAAGTAGTGGTATGTGGGTTCTCTGTGCTATAAATATGTTGTCTTAGAGTCACGGCCTCTGCTGCCCCAGGTTTTGGGAATTGGTCAGATGGCGTTGCCTAAAACTTTACTTAAATTGTGTAACTGTAAGAATTACTTTTGGATTCTCAAAATAAAGAATATATGCTACTTCTCCCCCCACTTCCCAACTACAATTACTGTCCATGTAAATTTCAGTGTACTTAATTTTGGGATTAAAACTGCATCTTTTCAAGTTGAGCAGGTTCCTTTGCATTTTCCAAATGGGAGCGATAACTTTGTGAATCCTCCAGTAGCACTTTTTCCCCTCGGGAGTCTTAGAGATTGTTTTAAACCCCAATGATGTTTACATCAACCAATGTTCTTCAGTTTACAGATTGACTTGGTACGTTTGTATACTTTTTCCATGTCTTTGACAGAAACTTGGAGCACTGTTTTAAAGCGTTGGTTTCTTCTTTCCTCTTCCCTCATCCACAACCTTTATACAAATTGAAGGGGCTTGTTTTGCTTGTTTTGCTCTTTCTTACCATAGCACAAAGCATTTTAGACTTAGGTTGAATTTTCACAGCAGACCATCAAACTTTTTTTTCCAAGGTGAATAATGAGTCTTTTGATAGGGTTGAGCAGATGCCATGATAAACTTTAGATCACTCTCTAATTAAGAGATCTTGAGAGATAAAATACCAGTAAGGCTGAGTAATGTTTCCTTTTTAAACCCATTCATCCTGCTTAGCTCAGTTTAGATAAAGATGTCCCTCCTCCTTGCAGGAAAGGGTGCAGATGTGATAACAGCCTTTTGTATCAGCCAGTAAACTGAACTAGTCAAATGAACTAGATGTGGAGTGCACACTAGATGCTGCATAGTGATCTTAATATCTTTGGTTATATAAAAATAAAGCAACCTCCAAATTGATGCTGATCTCTTGCATAGTAAGTATAACTTGTTAATGTGTAGCTTGTGTGGGTTTTTCTGTGATTTTTTTTTTTTCAATATTGAGAAATCTCTCAAGGGCCAAAAATTCCAAATGTAATTTATCACCTCATGTAGCACTAGTCGAAAGCACTTTCTCATTTCTTTGTGTGTAGGCATTATTTCATCATGATGTTACTCTTCTGTCATTAGGTAGTCAGAATTTGGAACATGTGAAAAATCCTTTTCCTAGTTAAAAAAAAAAAAACAAACATACAATGGCAAAAATTCATTTTTCAGTGTTAAGATTAGAGCTTAATTTTTTCTCTTAAAATAAGATCCAGGTATTGAATTTAAACCTTTTTTTCTACAAAAGATTAGATTTGATACAACTACAAGGTAAAAATCACTTCTCCAGTTGTAGCAATATAGTTCTGCTGATTTGGGGCTGTTCAATAGCTTCATGTGAGAAGAGGAGTAGTAATCTGGAGAAGTGCTCTTATCAAATGATTGCACATGCAATTGAGAAGGGATGGAATATTTTAGAGAACATATCTAGAAAAAGAGGTATTTATGTGATAATGAACTTTTTCTTGTCATGCAGCAGCATGTTTAGTAAGGGTGGTGTGTCCTAGGGGACGGCAGCAGAATCTGGCTTCCTACAGTAACAGATCTGCTGCCTGGGAATCCTCATGCTTCTGCTCTCTTTAAAGCAGGCTCTTTGCAGCTGGGTGTTCTCTCATTTTCAGGTGGATAATTACTCCTCTTCTAGAACATGTGCATCTTATTACTTGATGTCTCTAAACCCAGTAATAGCTCATACTCTTGTACTTTTAATCCAGTGTAGTAGCATCAGCTCATACTTGGTGTAAAAGGACAAGTTTATATAAGAAAACTGGACAAAAATGCAGAGTGCTGGTGTATACCAACAACTATATGTAACTACCAACCCTTGTAGTTCCAATCAAATACTGTCTTTTTGTTTCTGACATTAAAAATAAAGTATTTGCAAGCATTTGCAGACCCCTTTTTCCAGAGACATCTAGCTAAACTGTGCCAACTGATTATTTAATGTGGGGAGTTGAGGGGGCAGGTGGATAAAAGCTTCTGTAATTCAAGGATGAAGTGAGAAATTCTGGGAATATCTTTGTGACTGTCTTAATTTCTCTTCTGCATTTTGGTTTCTTTCTCAGGACAGGTGAATTTTTCCAGCGCTAACCTTGTTAAAAAAAATAAGTATATTGGGAGTTAACTGTGTAATTGTATGCCTCTGTCCTTCCATTAAGTATTGTGCTCCTTTGGAACAGGCTGAAACTTTCTGCTCTTGGGGCTTGTAACTCTTAGTAGTCTACCTTGAGGTTGTTTGTTCTGCACAGTTGATTTTATAGGTGTCTGCTGAAGAGTCAAGTAGTTCTTTCAGTCATGTAACAAACTTGGACACCAGGGGTCAAAGCAGGATTCACAAATAACACTCAATTCAATTTATAGAACTTAACATACTATGCAATTTACATACACAAGGCAATTTAAAATGTTTCACTTCAGATATTACCCTGCTGCTTGCCAGTTGTTTTTGCAAGTTTTTCTTAGGTTATCAGTGAACACAGCTGGAGCTGGCCAAGCCTTGCATAGGCCTTGATGCAGAGGGAAATGAGGCATCTCCTGTAGACAGCAAGGAACCTGTGGTGGCTTGTTCCACTGATGCAATTGCTCAGGCTTTCCAGAAAAGGCATGGTGTCACTGAAGGTCTTGCTTAAGCTGTTGTACTAAAGAGGACTGTTATTGCCTGCTAAAACCCACCAGTTTCCATTCTCTGTCACACAAGAATGGACTTTGTTCTGCAGTTCATGTGCTTAATAAAAACCCAAGAGTTTCAGTACATTGTATTTTTAATTTTATGTAGATAGTGCTGCGTCTGGAGGAATGCAATAAATGGCAGTCAAGGTGAGCTGTGCTACTTCTACAGCAGGGTATAGCTACTGCTTCTAATAGAGATGTCCTAATGCTTTATGATTGTAGTAGTCACTTAAGAAATGTTTGCTTAGGAGTCAGGTGTCTCAGAACTGACGGAGGTGCTACCAAAACCTGTGCAAAACCAGACAGCTGAAGATGACACTGGTCTGGGTTCCAGGGCAGTGTCACACAGATCTGAGTTTGGTACCTTGGACATAGCCTTGATTTTTGACCGAAGGCCATGTCAAGTTTGTTTAGGTTTCCCAGAAGCATTTCAGCATACCTGACTCAGAATGAAGGCTGTCCAGGCCCTTCCTGTTGTATGTCACATCTGTGTACCTAGCACCAAGGGGACGTGGGCGGTGAAGAGAATTTGCAGGGAGTGTCTTGGGGCAGTCTGTCCAATGAAGCCAGTTTCACAGCTGCATTCTCACTTCATACTTGCTGTCTTGCAGAGGTTTCATTTCATGGTCTGACTTTTGGAGAATTATATCATCTTAATTTATTTATGTGTAGCGTAGCCAGCCGAAGTCTGTGGGTAATAATCAGTGGACTTCTTAAAACAACAGGCGTTTTTTTCAAATGGTAAGTTAAGTACTAGTGAAACTAACAATTTAATTCTATAGGTAAAAGTGAGTGTTTCAAAGGAGGCATTTCTTCTCAGATCTGGGGTGGACTAGATTTAAATTCCCATTGGAGGGTTTTGTTAGCAGTCCTGATGGAATTTGAGATGACAATGAACTCCTGGTTCTGCTTTCACCTGTTGAGCAATGTGTTTATTCCTTAAACTAAGCTGCTGAGCTGCTCTGTTTCTTAAAAACTGAATACCACATCTTTTTACCTTAAGCTTTTGTGAGCTCTAAAGTTTGAGGGGTTCTGTGAAAGATTGTAAATGTGTACATCCTAACATAACTGAGAAAATCGTGTAGAAGCGAGTTCAAATTCCCTGAACTCATTTCTATTAAAACCTTTAAATGTAATGAGATCTTTATAGTTGTACTTACAGGGGGAATCTTCAACTTCTCACAATAGGTATAGAAAATCAGGTATTACTTACTGATATGTTGAAACAGCTTTTTAGTCTATGTAGTAGATATATTTCTCTAGTTTGAAGATTTGAGCCTTGCTTGGATTTTAAACACCATACTCAGTAAGTTGATATGTAATGCTATTAAGATTTGCATTTCTACTCCAAATGTATTTCTTCTGTGATGCCTGTCAATAAGTAGCTACCTTAAGCTAGATAAGGTGCCACTTACCAATAGCTGTGTTAATGATGAAGTAATTTCTTTTTTATTCATATTTTAGTTCTTATTTCCTTAATTATTTTCCTCTTTGGACTTGACATAATGCATAGTCAGTAGTACTGAGACATGTTGCCTGTTCCCATAACCCGTGGGTAACTTTCTCTTTGAAAAGTGCTCGTTTCTTTTCTTTGCCATTAACAAAATAATTGTTTCAGGGAGAATTGGAGCCATAGGACTAGGTCTTGGTTTTGTACCAGGGTGAGCATGGGTTAACTTTACAACCTGGGATGCTAAGGTTTTACAGAGGTGTTCAGTCATCTCTTGCTGGTATATTGCGGTTTTCTTCATCTCTTCCAGAGTCTCCCTATAGAGAGAAGGAGAAATCTCCTGAGAACTTCACCTGTAGCTATTTCAATTTTGCCACCGTGTCTTTATGTGTAATGTAGTATTATTATCCAGCAAGATATGTAGCCTCCTACTGTGAACCTCAGGACTGTCCAATATTTTAGGACTGGTTTCCAACCTTCTTTCCTATATCAGGGAAATAGGTATGTGAAATATCTGGGTCCTGTACAATCCACACCTCTCTACCCTTGAGAAAAAGAATTTACAAGCTTGCTGTAGATATCCTGACAGACTCTTGTGGAATGTAAGATTTTTTTTTTTCAATCTATTCAGACTCTATTTCAAAATTACAGGTGGCTTGCAGAGGAGGCCCTTAATAGTAACAAAATTTAACAAAAATCCTTCTTAGGAGAAAAGTCACCTAATTACCGAGAATATTTTGAAAAGTAAAAATATTCTCAGTAGAACAATGTTCCCTGCCACAACCCACTACCCCCCAAAACCAACAGAAAAACCAACCTGCCCTGGAGTAAAAGCATTTGAACTGCAAAAACTGGAGCAAGTTGTATGTGTTCATCTATGAATATTATCTTAAGCACGGGCAGATTTTAATTATGTTCTGTGAAGTTAATTTACATGATCAGTCAAACCATTTTGGATCTTTTGCCTTATTAGATAATAAGGAAGGATGGAACTGGATTATCTGCTTCAGCAGTGATGTCCAATTTTTAACTTGTGCAATTTGAAATACAGAAGCATTTTAAAGATTAATTTCAATTAATTGGGAAGTTGCCACTAGATCAGGAATTATAGAAGTTAATTTGAGTAAACGTATGCAATCTGATTTTATTGTCAAGTTAGTAACCTATATTATGATTTTTCACTGCAGAAACAGCATAGGAGTGAAGCAGAGAAACTGCAGGTCTTACAACCCCTCTCTTAGAAAACATGGAAATGCCTCCTTCAGTAGAGCTGAGTTTACAGGACAAAACCAGGACCTCCAGGAGGCTACTGATACTTCTTAGCCAAGCCCAGCAGCACGTTAGACGTTTGAGTTTTGTCTTCATCCTTATGTCTTTGTGTTTCAGGGCAATCTGCTACCAGCTAATGTATTTTTTTTACACTAATTTTGTTTTACCTAGAAAAAATAAATTCAGTAATAGGATTGTATGTAATGTATGGGGGAGCTTATAGCCCAAATCCCTGATTTCTTCACAGCCTCATCTCTCATTTTCTGTTTTCATGAGAGTTCAGAACGTGCAGGCTGTATGCCTCAAAGTAGATAATTTTCTGAATGTCCTCTTCTCCCTTAATTTTATATTGCTGAGGCGTAACTCAGCGTGTCATATACATTTGGATCTCCTATGTACGGCTCCAATCTTCTCCTGTATCTACAAGACTATCTATTTATAACAAACCTGCCAAATTTATTATTCCAGTGGTGAGCAACTGATTCAGTTCTCATTGTGATTCCTCCTGCGCCTACGTCAGTGACCAACTGTTGAGTTTTGGCATGCATTGCATTCTTGGGTGTGGTTGTAGGACAATCCAAGATAGCCTCAGTTATTTTGGCTTTGTTACAGCAGCCTGTCACAATTTAGAGGTCCATGTTGGAGGCTATGAAAAGCATTTCTTTCCAGACTGAAATTTTTTCTTCATTTTTTTTTTTTTTGGTAAGATTTGAAGGAGGGAGGAGTTACATGAATAATAAGAAAGCCCTGAACTACTTTGTGTAGTTCATAACCTCAATACATTCTAAATATGTTGTGAGTCATAGAAATAAAAATTTCCGTAGTTGTAGTTGCTTTTCAACTCTGGGGTTTAGAATCCTGGGTACATTGAATTTCCTCCTATTCTTTCTGATATAGGCTCAGAGTTAAGGAGGTTTCATCTTGTAGCACTAGTAAGTCTACTTCCAGTCAGCGTAAC
This sequence comes from Indicator indicator, assembly GCF_027791375.1. Lineage (NCBI taxonomy): Eukaryota > Metazoa > Chordata > Aves > Piciformes > Indicatoridae > Indicator > Indicator indicator. The sequence goes on along the minus strand of NC_072013.1, from coordinate 7,843,960 downwards.
TGTGATGTTTAATTTTGAGAAACTTCTGAACTGCAGCTTGGCTGACCAAGACGGGACTCAGCTGTTAGTCAAGGTTGAACACAGAAGGACTAAGTATGGGAGAGAAAATGAGCATGGAAAAATAAAATCCACAGTAGCTGTCAGAGATGATGCATGGTCTGCAGCCCTTTCTTGTGACAAGGAACACCCAACAGGCAGCGTGAATGTGAGTGTATTGGAAAGTATTGTCATTTAATAGTGTTGACATCGCTCAAATTCAAGACTTGGAAAGGCTAAGAAAATTCTGTCAGTTTGTGTAGTCAGATACTGTGTACTCTATAGAAATGTTTTTATGTAAGCCCTGCATAAGTAGTGCTGGAGGTCAGCTTCCAGTGGTACTATTTCACAACAGAGAGAGGTGGAAAAGTAGAACCTTGGTTTTGAAAATGTGCCCTCTTTATGGAGTATTTTCTCATAGGGAGGGAATGACAAGAATATGAACCCCATTAAGAATTCAGCTACTTCACCTTTCCTTAACAGGAAAGATGCAATGACTGAACTAGGCTGCCCTTGCAAATTCTTATGTTGCTGTTTTTTGCAGCTTAATAAATTTCATTGAAGAAGGCTTCTTTATGTAAACTATTGAGTGCAGATAACTGAAGAATGTGTTACTGCATAGATGACTCTTCTTTTTGGGTAATATTTGTGAGTTTATCAAATTTGAATCACTGGGAAAAATGGATTTGGCATAACTCTTAAATATGCTTGGTATGAAATTTGAGGCAAGGTGGCTTGTGGCTTCCAACAGTCGTTCTCGAAGCGTGTGTTTCAAATGCCTCTAGACACTTGCCTAGTTTTAGTGACATGGGACTGAATTGCTCAGAAAAACATACTTAGTAGCTACTTGGATTTTTCTTCTCCTAATGTGTAAGAGTTCAGCGGTGCTGCTCTTTCTGAGTAGGAATCTACCTTCTCAAGTCTGTGCTGTGAAAACTGGGTGATGGTATTTAGAAGGGAGAGGTTTATATAAATGCCTTCAGTATATCTCTATAGTGGTAAGCTAAGTTGCTACCAATGTTAAAAGAAGCCTTTTACAGAGAAACGAGGAGTTCCATGGTTCTTGTCTGAGAACCTTTTCCTGAAAAGAATACTACTGGAGGACACTACTGTCGTTAATAGTGGCAGCTGTTTGATGTGATGCTTGCAGCTCCAGAAAGCTGCAGCTAAGATGCTGCTGTGTAGATAATCTCAGGAGATGAAGTTTGAGCTGGGAAGATACAGGACAAGCCATAAGCAAAGTAAAAGGATGGCACTGCAATGTAGGTAAGTGGCACCTGATGGGCAATCGGCCTATGAAATGAAATCTGTCCTCTCCTGTGAGATGCTTGTACCCATCAAGTGCTAGAAAACACATGTAGGGAGACCCTACTCATTCTTATGCAGACAACTTCTGGTTTCTTAGTGCTCTGTTGAGTCATGTTTGAGAGACACTGGTTGCCATCAGTTAACCAGGGTGAAGACTGCTGCTGGAACACACTTTGCGTGGACTTTCTTAGTTCTGCCATATGCAGTGCTAATTTGAGACAACTGCACTTCCTGTAAGGAATAAACTATATTATTTTAATGGTTTCTGGACTTAGAAAGGGAAGGCAGAGGGCACTAATAAAAATGGTGATCTATGAATGAAGTCATCTGCCAGAATAACTGAGTTGAGTCAAGGTGCTGCTTGCTGGACTCTGACTTATCACTGGGGAAGATAACACAGTTGTGACTTCTATGGTTGTGTGAATCTGGCAGCGCAACATTTAGCATCCTTTGCACCAAGTCTTGCCTGCCCTGCTGCTGGGTGCCAGGCATTTTTAGACTGCGTTCCTCTTCATCTTGTCTTCTGCTTCCAAGTGCAGTTGCCACCCCAGGAAGCAGCTGTCTTTTGTAAGCGAGTGATGTTCTCCATGCTAGGATGGCAACACAAGGCACATCATTTCATCTACATCATGGGAGGAGCAGCAGCACAATTTTCCACTGGCCTAGGCTGTAGAGCTCATGCTGCTTCTAGTGTCCAAGTCATTCATGCCAGGAATGAAAATTGGTGCTTGCCACTGCAGTCATCCGTCAGCAGGCAACGCACAATACAACAATGGTGGCATCTGAATATGTTATCCAGAGGAAACTCCTGCGAGTGATGACTTGATAATTTCGTTCTGCTGCTTGCTCTTTGCTGCATCTGATTACCAGAGCGGTGCCTGGTAGTGTGCTGTGCTAGACATGGAAAGGCTGCCATGTGGTGCAGGATTTCACTGCTGTCAGGTGATACTTCTGTCTGTGTTGAGCTTCAAGTTTTATGAGGCCCAGTGAGACTGAAGACAATTTTCCTGGTTGTTTCCTGTTCGACTTTCCTTGTTCTTTTGCCAAGAATTTTGAAGTTGGGAAGATGACAGCATGTCATCCAAGAAGCTGCTGCAGCTGCATGGTTTTCCAGCATGTGTTACTTTGGGCAATGCACTTTTTGGCACTTTCTGCCACCAAAATCTGTGTGCTGTAGTGGATTGTTGCAGCAGCTTTACTATAGTGAACAACAGCTGATTTATAAAGAAAAGAGAGACCTCTGTGGCTTGCGCAATTCCAGCCAGGCTGAGGTCCTTCAGTCAAGACTGGTGTGCTTGAGAGACTGTAGCCATCAGCAGAGCTGCTGGATTGCCACTGTTCTCAGCAGTCAGGGCTTTGGTACCATGGGCAGCCTTATCTCCCTCTGGGAGAACATGGCCTGCTGCATGGCTGTAGGATGCATTTAACCATCTGAAAGGGATGGAGGCGTGACGCCGTATATGATAAACAGGATCCTATTTCACCTGAGGTTGTGGCAGGATTGAGGAACGTGATTTCTGTAGCAGGAACAGAATTAAGGTGAGGACAGCTTTAGGAATCTGTATTCTCTGTACTTTCCTCTGTAATTCGGTGTGGTATTAATACTGAACTTTCTTCCTGGATTTGAACAGCGGTAACAAGAAAGCCAAAAGCTGAATTTGCTCAAATAACGAACATGTTTGTCATTTTTACCCACGTCTCAGCTTGCAGCTTGTTTTAAACAAAGTTTATAGGCACTCAATTACAGCATAATATGCAGTATTTCTGCAGCTCCTACCTAGCCCAAGTTGATAAAGTCTGCCTGACTGGTGGCTTGAGATATTTCTAACTTACCTCAGCAGATACTGCTTGTAATTATCCTTTCATTTGAAGCTTTTGCTGAAATAGAAGGTGCTTTTCCATACTTTCCTGCATTTTTTCTTAAATTGACCATTTATTTGTAGGTTAGGGCTCGAATAAACATTATTTTGGAACCTCTTAGGTGGAAGAACTAGTCATGAATAATGACCAAAAAGGAGTTTGGTGAATGTGAGTATTTATGAGATTTTGCTATGCCTGGGAGAAGGTCATAGTCTTAGCATGTTGTGTAGATAAACTGGGACCTTGAAAGGTGGCACTAGTGCTTTCAAATACGTATCTTATCTTTGTCTTTTGAATGTCTGGCTGATCAACTGCTGGTTAGTTTAGTTTTGTCTCAATAGGTGTTTTGTCTTGCTGCACTAAGTATGGGACCACTTTTGATCTTAATTTCTAGGTTCTACAGACACATTCAGTGTATGTTGTTTGTTCTGTGAAGGTTATTTTGAACTGTGAGAATACACATTGTGGCCTTTTCTTAAATACATTTTGAGATGTGAGAGTAAGACTTGTAAGGAAAACATACATGCAATGGCTTGTTTTGGCTTTGGGCACATGTTTGTAGTACTTGTCTGTACTGTAGCAGAAAGTCTGTGCTGATCACGAAAGATAATAAAACCTGTGTGTTAACAATTGGAATTGATATGAAGAAGAGAAACCTAACAGAAAAAAAGAGTTGAATTATGATCTCATTTTTTTTATGACCAGGAACATAGTACAGTAAGGCTGAACCCCTAATATTCTAAGCCAAAGACTTGACTTGTGTGCTAAATTACCATAGATTTAATTTTGACTAGAAGCAGAAGTGCTGATGTGAATGCTTGTGGTGCAGTTGGTAGGTAAAGCAGTTTTACAAGTTTGGAACAGCCTGTCTCAGGTAATGAAATGATGTTTGGGGTGTTTTCCTTTCCATACTAGAGGATACTGGTTTAAGTGTTGTCTGCAGGCTGGAATTAAGATCTCATGGTGCTGGAAAGATCAAGTATTTTGACTTGATTATTAGAAAATTGAATGTATTGTTTCCATTTATTGATTAAAGTTTTCTTTAAAAAAAATCTTATATGGAGGAATGCTGTAATTATTAATTTGCTGTTAGGCATAAAGGGTGGAAACCATCTGTTTGGGTGTCTGAGCTATTTAGAGAAATACCTTTTCATTGTTATGTGTATTTAAAGTACATTTGTAAAATAGAACTGTTTTTTCTCTCCACTGAATCTAATGGGAATATAAATAACCAGTTTGGACAGACCACTGGATTTGCAGACATTTCAAGCTGTATGTGATAATTGTCACTGAGGATGTAATTGTGGATTCATAATGTATTATTGCTGATTAGCAATGATGTGTTACTGATTTTAGTGATCATAACAAAATTTGGTAACTTCCATGAAAGGAAACATAGGATCATAGGATGTTAGGGGTTGGAAGGGACCTTTGAAGATCATCAAGTCCAACCCCTCTGCCAGAGCAGGACCATGGAATCTAGCATGGGTTGCACAGGAACATATCCAAATGGGTCTTGAAAGTCTCCAGAGAAGGAGGCTCCACAACCTCTCTGGGCAGCCTGTTCCAGTGTTCTGTGACCCTCACAGTGAAGAAGTTCCTACTCATGCTAAGGTGGAATCTGTGCTGTAGTTTATATCCATTACCCCTTGTCCTATCATAGGGTGCATCTAGTAACATCTGAGCTTACTTATCAGTATCGCAAAAAACAGCACCTGTGAGCATAGCAGTAGCAGTTAAATTTCTGTCCACTGCCAGCAGGACTGCCAGGTCCTGCACTTGGGTCACAACAACTCCAAGCAGCACACCAGGCTTGGAGAAGTGTGGCTGGAAAACTGTCTGGCAGAAAGGGACCTGGGGGTTCTAATCAACATGCAATTGAATATGAGCAAGCAGTGTGCCCATGTGGCCAAGAAAGCCAATGGCATCCTGGCCTGTATTAGAAATGCTGTGTCCAGGAGGAGTAGGGAGGTGATTGTCCCCTTGTACTCAGTTTTAGTGAGGCCACACCTGGAGTATTGTGTCCAGTTTTGGGCACCTCAATACAAGAGAGATGTGGAGATGCCGAAGCGAGTGCAGAGAAGGGCGACAAAGCTGGGGAAGGGCGTGGAGAATAAATCTTACGAAGAGTGACTGAAGAAGCTGGGGATGGTTAGTTTGGAAAAGAGGAGGCTGAGGGGAGAACTCATTGTTCTCTACAACTACCTGAAAGGACATTGTAGAGAGGCTGGTGCTGGTCTCTTCTCACAGGTAATTAGTGATAGAACAAGAGGGAATGGCCTCAAGCTATGACTGGGTAGGTTTAGACTGGACATTACCAAAAATTTTATCACAGAAAGTGGTCAGGCATTGGAATGTGCTGCCCAGGGAGGAGGTTGAGTCACGAAACCTGGGTGTGTTTAAAGGTCATTTGGATGTGGTGCTTGGGGACACGGTTTAGGAGTGAGCCGTGTAGAGTAGGGTTGTCGGTTGAACTTGGTGATCCTGAGGGTCTTTTCCAACCTGTATGTTTCTGTGATTTAGGTGATAAAGACCCCCATTGCTTATTCTCATGAGCAAAAGGTGCGAAGTGATAGGAAGGGGGAGTATGGAGTGAGGTATGCGTCTGTTTGTCTGCACTTGGCTTGGTGTTTTAAAACAAACAAACAAACCTTGAATGCAGTCTGATTTGATACATCATTTTATCCCCCCCCCCTTTTTTTTTTAATCAGAAAAATCTCCCCACCCCAAATCCTCCTCAAATCCATTGAGATTTCTTGCCTGCCTCTCCCTACTCTGTAACCACCAAGTGGTTTCAATATGCAAACATTGAAATCAGTAAGATAGAAGGTTTTGCCATCGATCTGAGAAGCTTCAGGTCTATGTGGCAAGTTGATACAGTGGTATAACAATTTCAGGTTGTTCTTTGAAAGCAACACTTGGAATGATATGAAAATCCATTGGCTTTTGAGGCACAAGCAGGAAAGGACACATGATTGCAGATAGTTTTTTCTAGCTCGCATTTGACTTGACTGTATCAACTCTCTGGTTTTGTGGGTTTTTTTTCAGCCCATAGATTCATATTTTTTGTGTATCTATGGGTTTGAGGTTCTAGCTTTGAGAGAATGATTTTAAAGAAAAGTACCATTGCAGAACCCAAGAGAAAAAACATAAGCCACCAAATCAACAAACTCTTTCTACTGTCATTACGTTCTGTGACACTTGGGGAATTTTTGCCATAAATTACATAGATGCGGCTTTTAGGATGTTCAATAGACTCTTATCACAGAATGGCTTAGGTTGGAAGGGACCCTGAAGATGATCTGCTCCAGCCTCTCTGCCATGGGCAGGGATGCCTTTCAACTAGACTCAGCTGCCCAAGGCCTCATCCAACCTGGCCTTGAACACACCCTGGAAGGAGGCAAAATACTTAAAGATACGTCTTTAGTTATGCTGCTATACAATTTTCAAAATCACTGAATGTGCCACTGCAGTTGTGCTTGGGTCTTCTTAATGCTTGGCAGCAAGCCCATGTGGAGCGCATCAGGCGTGAAATGACGTCTTATGTGCTATGTAATCATAAGGAGTACTGGTTGTATTCATACAAAATTGTACCCTGTTTAGACACTTCCCATAGGGACTACAGTGACAGATTCCTTAAACATCTTGTCAGTTCTTCTGTGGGTGATGAAACATGTGGCTTGTATTGGACTCTGGAGAGGATGCAGAATGTTTTTAAAGGTATTTAACTGGTGGGGGAATTCAGAAAACAGTGCATCCTATGTGCCTAAAGGAATTTATAGCTTGTATCTGACTTCATTAAGGTGGTTTCTGATTTGATTACCTTTGTGTAAAGCAAACAGACTTGGGAAACATTACCAGCAACTAACGGGATTGTTTTGCAAAGAGCTATTATGAGGAAATAGTTATGGAATAACTCCAAACTTGCCCAGGACATGTGTACAAATGGTAACATCAATTTCTAATGCAATAAATAAGAATATTTCTGTAAAGAAAAAAACTATGTTCTTGCGTGTCAGCCACAGTTGTTTTGGTGGGCACCAGAGTAAGTTCTCTAAGAAGATTCTGCCTGTCTTTTCTATGAAAGTGAATTTTTTTGTGTTGCTAGGCTTATTGAAGGCTGATCAAATGATTTTTCTGATATTTTTACAGCCAGAAAAAGTTACTGTATGTGTTCTCAAGGATCATTTTTATTACTCAAACCTGCCATTTTCACAAAAGCTTGACACAAAGCCTTCACAGCTTTATCAATACTAAAAATTCCTTTCGTGACTCTCACCCTCCTCACCTGCATTGGGGTGCAGTCAAAAGCTTTTTAGCCACTTAAAAAACTAAAATTTCATTTAGCATGAACAAGCTCAAGAAAACGCACAGACAAAAGGATCTTAATTATATTTATCTGACTGTTGGAGGATGGGAGCTATTCAAGTGTCTTGAACAGTCACATAACAGCTGCCAAGCACTGACTGAGTGAAATGCTTGGGCCCACTGTAGTAACGGTATAACAAGGAGTCGTCTGTCATCCTGTGAATGTATGAGCTGGTTTTTCCTTGCACATACTTCATGGCAGTTTAAGCTAACTTTGATTTTCTAATTGAGATTGACTAGTGCACATGTGGCTTGTGCCACAGTACTTCAAATTTTGTGAGATACCTGAAATATATAAATTAATGTGCTGTTTTTCATTTAAGTGCATTGAACTTTGGAAACTGGCTTCTGGAACTACAGAAACTGGCTTCTGTGTGTTTGGGAAGGGGAGATCTTTACCATGTGTAGTGAGCCAGCTCTTGCTGGTCCTGGTGTAGCTGGGTGCTAACAGCTCTGTTGTGATGCTGTGACAGCTGTAACACGGAGGTTTGATGGTGAAGGGAGACCAGCTTGTGAGCTATGCTGGTTCACAGCAAGGGCTCCCTGGCACAGTTAATTCTCTCTGATACGGTCATGTTGGATTCCAAGGAGGAATAGAAGCTTAAGGCAGACGTGGAAAAAAGCCTTCCCAGCTGGTCAGATTGCACTGGATGATTTCCTGAAAGGGAAACTGCACCTCCACTGTAGTTTTTAATAGCCTTTGGAAGCTTTTGATTAAGTAACTGAGCTGTTGAGTATTGTGGGGTTTTTTTCTTTGGGTTTTGTTTTTTTTTGTTCTTTTTTTTTGTTCTTTTTTTTTTTAGTTTTGGGGATTTTGTTTGTTTGGGTTTTTAAAAAACTCTTTTCTATTTTCAGTTTGTAAAAACATCCCAGGGCAAGGAATCCTGCAAGTTAATTCTGTATCATGAGTTAAATACTTTTATTTTGAAACCTGGACTGTGGGAGAATTCTATTGTGTCTATGCAGTCTCTACAAGAAGAACTAGAAAATCACCATCCCCTGTTCATTTACTAACATTTGTGATGCTATAGTTTTTGAAGTTCTCCCCACCAGCAAATTGCTCTTCTGAGGTGAAGACCTTTGATGTATCTAATCTGTCCTTGAACAGAAGCTGTTGATGTAGTCCTCATTATCTTTATTCCCTTCCTGCACTCTCTACCTTATTTCAGAAAGGGTATATTCACTACAAGAACAATGTGGTATTCAAGCTGAGTGCAGTCTGCTCTTGTGCTGCCTCATCTCACTGGGTTTGCCCTGCTCCTTTCATAATAATTCTTCCTGCTCCTTCCTTCTTTGACAGTTACCATTTTAGAGGATTGAGCGTGATTTATGGTCTTTCCTAGACAATAGTAATAGCTGAATTCATATTCATCATTATTTATAGTTAGTCACTCTGTTACTGTTCTTTCCTGTGTTTTTTTTTTTCTGCTGTTTTTATTGCAGAATAATTTCTTGAGATATCCTCGTTTCTCTAAAGTAAATTTCATCTGCTCCAGAATATTTTGCATTAGCTGTGAACAGTGACTGAACTATTTGCTTTCAAGAGCATATATAAATAAAAAAATCAGTGTTTCCCATTGAGAGCCCTGTGTAGCTCTCCATTCTGCATCTGAGCATGCTATCCTTCTTGTGTAATTTACCTACTTTCTCTGTACCTGAATCCTACTTGCTGCCAGACTTGGCAGCACTACTGTTGACTCCCACTGGAGACTTCTTATAAAGCTGATACAAATTTGTAGTTTGTTCCAAATGTTTCTGCAATGTGGGCAATGTTGAATGGACTTTTAAGGCTGTTGTGTGCCACTGCTGCTGGATCAGTTGTCCAGAATGCCATGGCTTTAACTTTTGTGTTGAGCCTGACGATCATATATATGAAACATTGTGTAATACTGTAGCATGAGTACATCTATTTAATCTTGCTAAAATGAATCCTCCAAGTAATCTGGTTTGGAGTCCTGAATCACTTGCTCTGGATCTGTAGTTGTTTGTCTGCAGTTTCTGCTCTCACTTAAGACCTAGAACCAAAAATACAGTTTGCATTCATGTGTTTCTGAGCTCACAGTAAGAAGGTAATGATCATGTCAACAGCACAAAGGTATAATTGATTTATTGATTTCTGAATTTTTCTGCTCCTAAGCAGCAGATGTTTGTTGTACTGGATACAATTCCCTGTTTATTCAGACACTAATTTTTTGGCTATAAAACACTCATAGATCCTACTGAAAAAACTTCAGTGTAAAAACCTTAGATTTGGGACTGATTTACTGATAAAAATATGCTTATTTTACTTGTATAAGTTATTTTTATTTCATTTAAAAAATGAATTTATTTTCATGAGATTTGATGTACTTCAGGCTTTGGTTCTTGGATTTTAGTGCATAAAGGAATTTTTTTCCCCACTGCTTTAGCCCTTTTTGTACTTCCTTTAATATCTAATCTCTTCTAAATTCAGCATGTATTTGTGAAGATACCTTTAGGCCTGAGATGTTCATTTTGGAAAGCTGTTCAGTTGTCTGGGATTTAATGCTCTAAATGTAAATGATTTGCTTAGAAATGGCATGACTTAGTTAAAATTCTTCACATGTGTGCAGATGAGCTCAAAGCAGAATTGTCTGAACTGCTTTCCACAGGGCACAGCTAGTGTTTCTTCAGAAAACTTTTTCTTATGTTCATTTGTTATAGGTAGTATAATTGAACTAATTTTGTATCATGTAGTGTTTAAGAGACCTGCTTTTCTCTAATGACTGACAGTCATTGCAGGGTATTTTTAGAGGGAGCCTATAAAAATAAGCACATTACTGCCTTATACTGCTGTACTTAAACATTTTAGTGTACTGTATAGGACCAGTCAGTTTGCAGTTGCTGTGGAGTCTGATTAGTTGGGATGTTTGTTTTAGAATAGCTATGGGTGAAGAAAATGAGGCTTTCTTCTTTTATGTGCTGAGCTTCATGGGTTTGGGAGAAGCAAGTGATTTCTCTTGGAACTGCTACCAAAAAGGGCACGGTGTATCTTTTAGCAATAACTTCTCTCGTGCAGTGATCAAACTTGTATTTTTCTGACAGTTTCAGAGTTATGAGCGTAGTTGCTGTGCTCGTACTCCTAGTAGATACTCTTGTGGAATACTTAATGCTGTATTTAATTGCTGCAGTCTGGGGATATTTCTGTTTAAAGAAGCTGGCATAGTTGACAAAATTCTGAGCTTTAGGACGGGGCTTTTGGTAGCTGAATATTGTAGCCACACAATTAGTAAAGGTGTACTGGAGTGCAGTTCTTGATCTCGTTCCCTGTTATTTTGTAAGCTGTCTGTAAGCAATTTTTGGTTAACTCAGGTTTTCGCTAGAAAGATGTTGCTGTCCTAACGTTTTTTTTTTTCTGCTTCTTCCACTCTTACCCATGGTGCAAATAATTCTCAAGTGCTCTGGAAACAACTATGGAGTACTGCTGTGATACCTTTATCTCAGGTATGAGACAGCAAGAAGTCTGATGGACCTGAGGGTGGTGGCTGGTATCTCACAGCTTGTGATGGCAGTGCATCACGGTTTCTAAGAATGCTGTCAGAGAAATGTATATTACTGTTACAGCTCAGACCTCTTTTGTCTTATATAAAGAGTTTGAGACTGCTGGTTTTGCTGTATTTTCAAAGTATGATCAAAATATTACTTTCACTGGTGGAAGGTGGGTTGGTGGAAGGTGAGTTTTCAACACCTGATACACTTGCTTAAGTGGTCTTTTTATTACATACCCAGCACTTCATTTTTCTGCAATAAGGAAAATCCCCTAATTTGAACTCTACGCAGTAATAGTAGCAACAGCAACAAAATGTATTTACTGGCTCAACAAATGAACTCACGCTTCACCTTTATGTGTATTTTGATGTCTTAGAATGCTTACTTGTAGCATTGTATTATTAGATCTTAATTGGGTAATGAAAGGGTAAATGGGTTGGAAAGCCATGTGGTGAATAATGTGGTTAGTCATAGCCTATTGCGTAAGCAGGACTGTTAATGTTTTAGTGAGCATGCTCACATGGTTACATGCCTTTCTCTGGTTCAGTGTGACAGTGCTGGATTTAATTAGATTTTATGGAATCTAAACTTACAGAAAGGCTCAAAGTTCTGCATTCAAAGTCTGACATGTGGGGTGACCTTTTCTTCCTTAGAAGATAAGGGTACTCAGTGTTCTTGCGCTGGTGAATAATTGCAGGGAAGCTGTTGCAGGGCAATTGCAGCAAGTTTTGGCTAACCTTTACAGTAGGCTTGGAGAGATAGGGCATTACATGTTTTTGTACTGTGTGAGTGGGAGAGGAGGGGAGGCGGTTAGTTTAGCAGCAGTGTTTAATAAGGATTTCTCAGAGAAGTAAAACTCCATTCTGGCAGCTTTATAATAGACAGGGACAGACTATTTACCTTGGCAGCAATCAACTTGCTTTCCTAGCTTGCCTCTTCCTTATAAATGAAATGTTCTTACCTTGTCCTCTTAAATTTAGAGATTCAAAACGTGCATTAGAAAGCAAAATAGATCTAAATGTTTGGAACCGCTGCTTCATATTCGTGCTTGTACTGCAGGTAAGTCTGCCACACCCAAATCTCATCCCAAGAAGATGTCTTGAAACAGGCATATTTCCTCATTGGTGTACTAGTGTCTTGGTATAGCCAATACTTACAGAAACATTGATGTGTCAGCAGTCAACTGAACTTTACAGGAAAATATGGAATATTTTCTGAAATACGGAAGAATACACTGTTAGCATTTCCTGGTATAGACCCCTGTGGATTTTGTAATAAAAATCCAGGTTTTGGTAATGCTAAAAAGAGAGCTGTTAGACATAAGTCTTTGGATAGGTTGTACTTGCACAAGAACTCAAAAGCCAGAGTTTTCTGAGGATACAGATCTTGATTTCTTGAGCATACAGATCCTCAGCTGTGCTGAGGAATGTTTCTGGATTGTTTTCCCAGTAAGTAGGTTAGGCCAAAACTTTCTTTTTCAAGGAGATCAAGGTAATTTGTATGTCCTCTTAGATCTGAAGTATCAGGTAACTTTGGCAGGAAAAGTGGATCCTTACTCAGAAAGCTTTGATGTGAAGAAATGTGTGCTTTTTCTTAGGCAAAAAGCATATTAGAGATAGATGAACTTGTTGCTCTGGGTTTTAGGCTCTGTTAGGCTTGGTTCTTTTTTAAAATTTATTTTATTAGCAATATTGGGTGCATTTCACTGGGAAAGAGCACTCAGGAGCTAATAGTTGTGCAGCTGCTCCTACCTCACTTGTGCATGGCTAGCAGGAAATAGATGTATGAATGAGGCTTTAAAAAAATTACATAGTCAAATTCTAACATGTTAATTGAATTAGTTCTGTGTGAAGGATTGTAAATTTTAGAATGATCCCTATAGCACATGGATCCCTGCTACTTAAGATGCATGCTTCTAGGAATTATGTTGATGTATTGATGCTCCTGGTGAGTCAGGCTTGCAGCAGGACTTCTGCTCTGAAGCAGGATGGTGCTGGAGGGGTGTGTGTATGTTCCCTCCAGGTCCCTGGCTAGTCTGTATTTGTTGGGGGCTGCAGAGTGCTTTGCCCTTATTTGACCCATGGTTTTCTTTTCTAAATTGGTAAATGGGAAACAGTATTCAATTCTCAGAGAAAACAGAAGGTAATCCCAAACCCTCTGAACGGTTTATGAAAACTGGCTTAAAACCAGGTTCTTATCCTTTTCCATTGCAAACAAAAAAGACACTACATATTTGAATGCAGATTAAATGACCTTTGTGAAGGATAGAGTTCAGAAGAAAGATAAAAATGAGTTTGTGCTGTTTTTTTGTTCTCAGTGTTGAAACTCTAAGTGGTTGCTTAGTGTGACGTTTTGGAGCCTAAAATTTAATAACTCCTTACATTTGTGAATGCAATTCAGGTACCAATACTGTCCTCCTGCCCTGCAGATCCTGTAGTTAGGATCACTTTGTAGCAGCAATTGCTCTGCAAAAAAACATTTATGCAACATGCAAATGAACCACTTATCTGAAGGTATGGGTACACAGGTATACTGCAAGCTCCAAATTTGCATCATCATCAGCTCCCACCTGATCTAACTTCAGTGACTACGAAGCTTACCCGTCTCTCACTGAAGGGTAAATCACTGGCTTGTGCTCACTGAAGGGTAAAAATGAACACAATTGTACAGCACAGCAGCTAACAAGACATGAATTAACATGCTGGTTTATCTTGCAGTAATTTGTTCTGCAGCCATAACCTGATGATGCACAAGGCAATGAAGCCCAGAATGATTCAACATGCGCTTTTATCTGTGACAATGTTGTTTCTGCCTCTGTGCTACCCCTTGATTTGTCAGGGAACTGATAGGGGTTAAAATGATACCTTTTCCGTGGCCAGAGGAATAATGGTGTCAAACCTCTCCTTTAATTAACTTTGGAGCTGTGTTTTCAAATATCTAAAAATGAAGCAATTTGCATAAAAAGAAACAACAACATAGATGTATAACTCACTATGACATAACTTTTGTCTTTTCAGTGTGTTTTGTAGATGCTTGTATGGTGCTTTCGGAGCTGTTCTAATGTTTAATGTTACAGTCTCTTGGATTGCAAAAGTGGTGGAGGTTTTCTTGTTCTGTTGTTTTTTTCTGTTTAGTGTGGTGTGTTTTTTCCCTTCCCGGCTGGCATGACCATTCAGATGTTGAGCTGTCTGTAGATAGTTGCATGGTAGAGATAACCTTGAAATGTAACAGAACCAAGAGTGACTTGGTATCCTCTTTACTCCAGAAGATCTTGATGCTTTCAGCCTTTGCTACTGCTTTGTCTCTGATACAGCACTGTGTTTTATGATTTAATACCATGTGGCGTTTCCTGTCTTGGCATTTTACCAGATTTCTCTTCACATACTGTTTCTCTGTTGTCCTGTTTCTATGCCCAAACTGGAGATCAGGTTCTAAAAATGAAAAGGAGATAGTGTATTTGGTGGTTTGGTTTGTTACTTCTTGTTTGTTGGGTTTTTTAAAATACATTTAATTACAGGATGAAAATCAGTTGCTAAATATAGAGAAATCAGGACAGATAACTATGTAAGCCCAAGGCAAAGTATAAAACTCTTCACAGCATCAGTGATACCATTGGTTCAGTAAAAAATACCCTGCTAGCTTGTTGCAGTCTGGGCTGGTGTTTGTGGTGTCAGCAGGCATGCTACACTGATAGGAAAATGTGAAATGCACTGCAAAGAATTCAAGTAGAAAATCCTCACTTGTGTTTTTTCTGGAACTCCTGCACAGGGCTTTTAAGCTCTGGATAACATTAGTAGAAATTTCAGCCCTTCATTCCAGCAATTCCTGTGCTTCTCTCCTGAATCCACAAATATTCAGCCTGTGTGAATTGTTTTACTTAACACTTTCCCATCAGATGGCAGTTCTAGTTCTATTGGGCTGAAGTGCATGTTAATGGCAAATTAGGTGTTTATAGGGCACCCTATTTTGCAAGCTCCTGGAAACAGTGGCATCTCAGAAAATCCCAGTGTCGCAGGGTGAGAAAGATTGTTGGTTGCCTGACCAGAAATTAACTTTGCTATTTGTCAGCATTGCTATTAAATACAATAGGTTATTTTTAAACTGTTTTTTGCTATCATCACCTCAAAATTAGAACACATAGGGAAATGGGTTTAGTTTTCAGTGAAAAGGAAATACTTTTGGGCAAAATGCCACTTCAGCTTCTCATAGGAAATGTAGTTGAGGAACTCTGATTCTCATCTTCCCCTGTTGATTGAGATTCCTGGTCAGAATAAATTGCTGATAAGGTTCTGGTCTCATGGGCAAAAGCAGTGCTTCCTGGGAGAGGTCCAAGGAAATGCTTACACAGGAAAATGTTGCGATAAGGCAATTAGATTGCAATTTCACAAGCTGTACCATGTGCTGTTCTTGCTTTGTTACTTACTGAAGCTTTTGAGATTCAGAGCTACTTTGAAAACTTTTCCACAAGTTGTTTTTAAACCTACAAATGTATAAAATTTCTATTAAGTGTTTTTTTTAACAGATCACATTCAGATTATCAGCAGATGAGCCTTACTACACCTATTTGAGTTGGCTTAAGAGTATGTCGCCCTTCTTGGCAGAACAGAGTATCTGTGCCTGTTTCTCAGTCACCAGAGTTGCAAGGTTGGCAGGTGGATTCTAAACCATGTGCTGATCAGACTCCTTTGGCTTTGTGCCAAAGCAGCATTGTCCTGTGGTGCTGCCAGTCTTCAGCAGAGACGAGCAGGTGTCTGTCCTCATGAGCTGAGATTTGCTGGAGAACATGTTACCTACCCAAGGTTATTCAGTTGGTCCCCCTTGAAATTCTGGTTCCTTTAGACTGAATGATGTGTAGACTCCTCTGTCTGATATTTGTAAAGCAAAATAAATTACTAAACTGCTCTAATGCCTCTCTAAACCTTATCAGAGAATAGAAGCCTTGCACCTCCTCTTAAAACTTCCAGACTGCCTTTGCATATTTTTTTTTTTTTAAACGGGTTTTACCTAGTAAAATAAAAAAACTGTGTTTGCAGAGGAGCTGCTTCAGCTTGTTTAGTGGTAAGAAGCCTGCATGGTTTTTATTATGTGTGCATATTCTAAGCTCTGAGTTCTGCCAAGTAAGTTCAAGAAAATACTTTATGTTACTAGCTATGTCAGGCATGTTGCAGCTATGAAGGAATGAAAGTAGTACTGCTTTAGAACTAGATCACTGTGAGTGAGAATCCATGAGCAACTTCCTATCCCTGCTGTTAAAAATGCTTGTTACAGCCTGTGGCTATTCTAGATACATGCTGCCTTCCAGGGCCAGTCCCTAGCTTTTGCCACACATCTCAACCCTTCTCTTAACTTGAAAGAGAGGTTTGGATTACTTGGAGTGCCTCACTGCTTTCAAATGCTCATCAAGCAGCTTTCATCACAATGTGCTGCAAAAGTAGAGTTTGATCTGGCTGTTAGCTGATGTAGAAATGCTTATTGAGGTGCCTGAAGACTGGAAGAAAGCCACTGTTACTCCAGTCTTCAAAAGGAGCAAGAAGGAAGATGCAGGCACCTACCGACCAGTCAGCCTCAGCTCCATCCCTGGTAAAGTGATGGAGCAGCTCATTCTGGAAACCATCTCTAACCACATGAAAGAAAAGAAGGTTATCAGGAGTAGCCAACCTGTGTTTACTGAGAGGAAATCTTGCTTGACTAATCTGATATCCTTCTACGAAGGCATGACCAAATGGGTAGATGAAGGGAGAGTAGTCATATACCTTGACTTCAGTAAGGCATTTGACACAGTCTCCCATAACATCCTGATGAGAAAACTCAAAACATGTGGGATAGATGATTGGACTGGGCAGTGGATTGTAAACTGGCTCAACAATGTTGTTCAGAGGATCATGATCAGTGACACAGAGTCAAGTTGGAGGCCTGTGGCCAGTAGTGTTCCTCAGAGATCAGTACTGGGTCCTGTTTTGTTCAGTATTTTTGTTAATGACCTAGATGAGGGGATAGAGTGTACCCTCATCAACTTTGCTGATGATACAAAACTGGGAGGAGTGGCTGACATACCTGCAGGTTGTGCTGCTATCCAACAAGATTTGGACAGGCTAGAGAGCTGTGTGAAGGTGAACCTCATGAAATTCAAGAAGGACTCGTGTAGAATCCTGCACCTAGGGAGAAATAACCCTAGGCACCAGTACAGATTAGGGGTCATCCTGCTGGAAAGCAGCTCCAAAGAGTCCTAGTGGACAGTAAGTTTTCTATGGGACAACAATGTGCCCTTGTGGCCAAGAAGGCCAATGATATCCTGGGGTGCATTAGTAAAAGCGTGTCCAGCAGGTCTAGGAAGGTTCTCCTACTCTGTACTGCCCTGGTGAGACCACACCTGGAATACTGTATCTAGTTTTGGGCTCCCCAGTTCATGGGAGACAGGGACCTACTGGAGAGAATCCAATGAAGAGCTTATGAGGATGATTAAGGGACTTGAACATCTCTCCTGTGAAGACTGACAGAGAGAACTGGGACTGTTTGGAGAATGCTGAGAGGGGTTCTTATTCATGTCTATAAATATCTGAGGGGTGGGTGTCCAGAGGAAGGGGACAGGATCTTTTCAATGTTACCCAGTAATAGGACAAGGAATAATGGATATAAGCTGGAACACAGAAAGTTCCACTACAACATGAAGAGAAACTCCTGTACGGTAAGGGTGACAGAACACTGGAACAGGATGCCCAGAGAGGTTATGGAGTCTTCTTCTCTGGAGACTTTCAAAGCCAACCTGGACGTGTTCCTGTGTGGCCTGCCCTAGGTGATCTTGCTTTGACAGTGGGATTGGACTAAATGATCTCTGGAGGTTCTTCCCAACCCCTAACATTCTGTGCTTATACGGTAAGAAGGCCCCACGATGCTACCAGGCAGCACTGTGCTCGTTTGTCTCAGGACTTGTGCATGTGAGGAGCATGAATTTTTGCACTTCTAATTTTGATATCACTACACTTAAATTTCCCACTTAAATTTCTACTGATATTGTGGTGTTGTATTTTTGTATTATTACTAATTTTACATATTGCTTCTAATAGAGTGCCTGTAAGTTACAATGGGAACTGACTTGCCCAATGATTTACAGGCTTGAGGAGGAAAGTATCAGTTGCTGAAGGAGGGTTGGGGAAGTCAGTGACAGAATTCACCTTTTTGTCACTTGAAATGGTTAAAGTGTATCAGGAGATATAAAACAGTTCAATATATTTAATTTGGCTGATCAGAATTAGCAGTAGTAGGCAGGGATTTTCTTTTAATTTCTGACTTTTGTTCAGCTTTGAAATGGTTATGTTTTGAGTTTGTATCAGACACCACACACATGAATGTTTTGGTTTTTCTCAGCTATGTCAGATAGTTTTAACTGGGAGACACTAGTTCTTTTCAGGGTTTAAAATAGTGTTCAAACAGCTTTGAAAGTCGCTTTCATTCAGAGGCTGCCTGTTGACACCCATAAATTTCTACTTAGTGCATTTTAGTTCATGTAATGGGAAATAAGCATATATAATCCAGTTAGATTTTGTTGCCTTGAATTCTGCAACATTTTTTGTTATCAAAATGAGACATCATGGTTGTAAGAAGGCACTTTTCCAGGAGAGAAGTGCAGTATCTCAAGAAGCCCTCCATGTTTTCTATATTCTTCATATTGTATCCCATATGATTTTACTTCTCTGGATGAGTACTGAGTCTTTTTATTAGTTGTTCTTTCTCTGATAGCTTGCTAGCTAATTGTAGTTAGAATCTACCAAAGGTGAATAAGTCTAAAATAAAGATTGGTTTGCATATAGAAACTGGTACATTAGAGATCAGTGTCTAAAAAGCACCTAATTCTAGGCTTTGGAAATGTAATTACAGAACTGTCTTGCCTCTTTGAAAGGTTAAGGCTATATAATAATTTAGAGATTTGTCCAAGACAAATTGTCAATTCAGTGCATTTCTTATTTAAGAACTTCTACCGGTGGACTAAGCAAGCACTGGACTGTGCCCCTCAGTACAATTGTGTACCTATCTCTTGTACTTGAAGAATAGCACAAGCACCTGATACTTTAGGAACAGTCTTAGGGCTGTGAATCTTAGACCAGTTTTAAGGCAAGGTAGGGACCTTTCATGTGTGCCTTGGAAGCTTGTGCTATGGCTGTCCTGCTTGATTGCTCTAGGTAGGTGTTTAACTCCAGGGAGGCAGGATTTCATGCACATTGGTCTTGAGAACTCCTCTGTCAGCTCTTTTGGGTGACTTTATGCTTGGAGTAATATTTATTTCTAGGTCTAATGCTTGAGTTGCTGTGGAGGGATATTAAAAAAGTAATATAGATTTGTGTTTTCTACTTTGAAGTGAATACCTATCCTCTTTATCCAAAATATTTTCTTTTCACAGGTACTTCCATTCATATTTGCAGAAGCTCCTATTTTTCACAGGGATATATGTCATGATAGTGCTTGACCCAAACTGGGTAAATGTGTGTTTTCGTCCCTATTGAAAGTTTGGTTGTTTTTTTTTTTTTTTTCTTCTTCTAGGACGTGAAAATCTAAGAAATGAACAAATTACGGCAAAGCTTTAGGAGAAAGAAAGATGTCTATGTCCCAGAGGCCAGTAGGCCTCATCAGTGGCAGACTGATGAAGAAGGCGTTCGCACTGGCAAGTGTAGCTTTCCTGTTAAGGTAAGAGCTTCCTTCCCTTCTTTCAGATGTCCATGAGGAACTCTTCTTTGGGTTTTTTTAGGCAAGCATAAGCCAGCAATATGCTTCATTACACACTGACCTATTTTATAGTCAGCTCTCATTGCAAAGGATGTGGCTTTTTTTTAAGCCAGATGACTCATTTAACAAATGCCTTGCAAGAATCACTGTCTGAGATATCCTACAGTATTATCTAGTTGAAACAAATCATGTAGCTAGGCAGTGGAGTAATGTAATATTTGTCTTCATTTTTCTGGAAGAGCAGAAATGATAGACCTCTTGGATTGCATGGAAGGGTACTCGGTGTTCTCTTAAAAGTGGAGTTATGGTTACAGTTTGACTTGTGAGGTAAGCAGTGGGTTGTGCTTGGAAGGGAATCCATCCTCTGTTTTGGTAATTGGAAACATTGCCAAATAACACCTGAGTTTCCTTCTAGTGCTTGGGGTTATAAGCATTTGCTAACTTCTGAGCGTGTCTTCTGTGTTGCAGTTTTACGTGTGTGTATTTTACAGATGCATGTAAAACTAAAATTACTTTTTTGAATTCAAAGAACTCATTCCAGGTTATCAGAACATTATAAATAGGTGTTTCGTGTCACCATTTCTTCATCCCCTGCAATTAAGAAGCAATGTTATTTTAATATTTTAAAATATTATTTGGTATTATTTTTGAACTCATATTTACTATTAATACCTAAGAAATAAAATAATAAAAATACAGTATGATATCTAAGGTGTCTTGTTGCATGTGATCCCTTTTGTAATCAAAAGCTTTTTTCCTCAAGACACACTAATATTAACTCAAAAATAGATTGTAAGCAGGTGACAACTTACGGAAAGCTGATGGAGTCAATGCCTGTGCACAAGGGAAACAATCTATGGTTCTGACACCTAAGTTTTGGTTTGTTTGTTTTTGTTTTTTTTTTTTTTAATCTGTAATTTACCTGAAGTAATTGAGCAGTTAAACAGGTGATGTTGCTAGGTGGAAGTCTTGAAATGAGCTATTAGGTATTTTTGTAAAGCTGTGGCTATGTGCAGATAAACAATAAATTTGAGGTAACTTTCACACTATGTTCATGCCCAACTTTACCCTACTGTATAGTTGGTTATGTGTACTTATACTCAAGACTATGTAACATTTCTACTTTGTTATGGCTGCGTGTTTATGTGTCTTTCATATTAGCTTTCTGGTAGAAGGAAGGAGCTGTAATCCAGTACTAAGAAGAGATGGTGTTTTGCCAGTGATTTGAAAGAGAGTAATTGCTCTGTGGAAGATGAAGCTTAGATTAAGGTTTAACACTGCCTAGGAGAGAATAGACCTGTTAGCTTGAGAACTGTTATTTTTTTTAAAGTAGTTTTAGCTATTACCCAGCCTAAAAAGCAAAAGGTTCAGTTTCTAGACGTTTTAATTTTACTCAAACTTTCCCAATCCATTACAGAACACAAAGGGTGTGAACCACTTCTCGCTGTGTAAAGTCTGACCTTTTTCTAACTCGCAGTCAGGACTTGCACTTATAATGACAAATGCTTCCTGTATTTAAATGAAGCATTCTTCTATTCTGGGCACATGTATCCAAAGTCAGAAAAGGTTTTGGGCTATTCTATGCTGAAGAGGCATAGAAATAGATGAATTTTTGCATCCTGTCATCATAATGGGACTTATTTACCCTAATTTGCCTGCTTTGTATTGGAATTCATTGAATTAATTTAATTAGTTCTTTGGAAAAAATGGTCTAAAGCAAATGCACATTTAGATGTGCTTCTTGGTTTGGGCAAGAATGGGAGATTAATAATAAAGAATTCGCAAGTAGATGAAAACTTGAAATCAGAACAATGTGACATTAAGAGCCTATTTGATTAGAATCTTACTTCCAAAATACTGTGCCTTGAGATGGGGAGTAGTGGAAATTTTTGTTAGAGCTGGGATGCAAGTGGGTGTTGACTGGTGTTTAATAGATAGAGGCAGGAAATATGCCATTGTGAGCGAACAAGATAAACCAGATGTAGAGTCATCAGTTTAGTGGGTGGTACTATATTTTGCTCACAAAAAGAATAGAACTTTGTGCTATTGAAGGAGAGTATCCTGTCATGCTGTTTTTAGATATTATTCAGAAATTCATAGATTCCAGGAGAAATATTCTGTCTCTTATATCCTTAAATATCTGATGGGGGTGACTTTTCTTCCTGATGCTCCTCACTGGAGCAAAATAAAAGGAGATATTTAGGGGAAAATGGTTAATGAATAGAAATGCATTAAAATCTCAAACATGGTGAACGTATCTCCATTTTCTTAAAGGTTCTAAATGAGAATTCCAGACTGGTCCATTGCCTGTAGTATAGCAGCTCAACTGCAGTTTAATGTTTCTGGGTGAGCGTGTGTGTGTGTGTAGGTGTGTGTTAGTCTATCCACCTTTGTTCTGATCTGCCTCATCCAGTGTCTAAAACTCATCAGCTGTAGTTCTTCAGAGCCCAAAGCATAGTTGAGTGGCTTTTGCAGGGATAATGGAGATTTTACCTGAGATTTTACCTGTATAGCTGCCGAAGACCTGAGAATTGTTAACAAATGTCTCTACGGCTGGCTTAGAGTTTTTCCATATGAAAGTAAAACGCATGAAACTAATGTAGTAGCAGCTCTGTTGAGGGCTTTATTTCTTCTAATGCTTGCTATCTTACTTAGTAAAGACTCTACCTTTTTTTTTTTTTTTTTCTTTTTTGAGAGGAGACCAGTGCAAATGCAGAGTAAGGAATGTTTGCTATCAGTTTGTCTTGGAAAAGAGAAAGATCATGAAAGTCTGATGGGTGAAAGATACATCACTTGGTTTGTTTTTTCGACTTCTTGCCTTTGCGCGTTTACTGTTTGCCTAGACTTGGGATATCCATAGAATGCTAGCAGAGATTTATCCTTTTAAAGATATTACAGAACATATGGAAACAATTTGAAAGTCGTGTTGCAAACAGAATTTTGTTCTGCATCCAGACTTTGTTCGGTTAGTATTGGACAGGGAATCTGGTAGCTGCTTATTCATTGTGCTTTGAGGATGCTGCACTACAAACACATTTAATGTTATCCCCAGTCTTCTACGCTGGCAATTCCTGTGCTACATCCACAACCGATCCATACTGTTCATTAAAGTCTGTAAGTGTACTATTGGATTTTGAGCAAACCTGATGATTCTATGGATCATCTTAATCTTGATAGAGAAGGTGCTCTGTGAAAAGTGCTGGCAAAGTTCCTATTACATTGTTTAAAAATTTGGGGAAGTGGATTTGAGGCACAGTTGGTTCTCTCCAACCCTGTTCTCATAAATTTTGAGGTGGTGATACTCCTGGGCACATACTGTTGCTTTTAGGCAATAGCACTCTTGTTCGTTTTGTTTAACAGTCTGTGTTTCTTCCACTGGTTGGTGTGCTTGTATGGCCTGGAACCAACTACTTGATTATATTTTCTCAGTAATTTTAATATGTGTAGGATGTATTTACAGATAGCTCCTCACTGTTGGAAATCTAACCACGCTTGAGGTAGTAATCTGACGCATTCAAATCAGGGCTTTGGAATGGCTACTGAATTTCCCGCGGTGCTGTCCTGTGTTAGCTGCTGTGAATCTGCTGAAGTTGCACTGAAAGAAAAGCCAGGGTGCTGAAGTGCATGACTGAATGTTGGGGGTTTTTGTGCTCCACTGCAGAGACGGGTGCCTGTCTGTCAATGAAGATATGAAAAGGATATTAAACTTATTTAGACGAGTTTGAGTTCTTGACTCTTCTGTTCCATTTGGAACATAGTGGTATTGCTCTCCTAATTTTTGCGGTGTAGAGGTGTGATATGTTTCAGCTTTTATAGATGTATTCAGCCCTGGTGAGTGTGCCCTGGTAAGTGTGGCACTGCTACACTGACTTGAAAATCTGTGAAGTGTATTTTCAGGGCTGAATTGTCTTCCACTGTCCTAACAAACTGAAGAGTAGCTACTGAGTTCCAGTGGTAGATCTTTCCCTCTGAGACAAGAACTGTGCCAGATACATTTAATGTACAGTGGGCTTAAATGGAGACATTGTATTTAAAACTATTCAGAAGCAGATTATTCTGACAGACATTACAGCCATGCTTATCAGTGCTAGAATTATTTTTATGCAATCTTTATTCGTCATAATTACAAAAAACGAACTTCATTGACACAAGCATTTTCGAACTTGCTTTCTTGCTCCAGACACTACCTCACTGAGAACATGCAGCTGTTCTGTGTTTTAATGACTAAAATATTTGACACTAGGGCTTCTTTTGTCTGAAATGCCTTTTCAAATGTCCCTCCGGGTAAGTAGTTTTTACTCATACAAATGCATTTTAGAGTAACTGGCCTGTGAAATTTATATCAGAAAAATTAGGTCATTTCCCTCTGCTTAGCAGAATTAAACAAACCAAATGTGTGCAACTTCTTGGTGCTTCTAACCAACTGGACATGTTAAACAAAATATTAACAGATGATCTCTACCTGTGGTTCTAGAAGATGCAAGTCACACATATATCTTGGATTAATTTAATTATTTTGTTCTGTCACATTCATGTCTTTGGTGGTCACTTGCTTTTGAACTTAATGTGTCTAAGGCTACTGTTGCCCGTAGCCTGTGAATTTACTTGCATGTTTTGGTTCCATTTATTCCAACTAGAAGACTAAACACATCAGTGAAACCAAAAAGTCCACTTGGAAGAGTAGCAAACCTCATTTGTATTTTTGAATGTGCAGTCTGGTATTGGCTGTGAGTTAGCTGAATATCAGCTGCTCTGTTCATGTTGAGAAATAAAAATCGTATGGATACAGTTGTACGTTCACACAAAAGAATTCATTTTTGAGAGTAAACACTCTTCAGCTGTATCCAAGTGAGATGGATAACCCTTGGTTTGGTGGGGGGTATTTGGAGGATGCTGTATTGCTCTGCGTTCAAGCAGAGACAGAAGAAACAACCTGTGCTGACCCCTGTGGATTATCCTCAGTGGGACCTCTGAGTGTTGCTTCCCATCCCTGGTCTCCCTGTGAGCTGGCAGCCTGTTACATCATTAGGCCATACATGGCCCTGCTGAAACTAGTATTGGTAGGAAATAGCCCTTATGTCCCTAATGCATTCTCCCACCACTCATAGCTGCCCAGTTGTCCTCTTTTGGAATTTGACTTCATTTCTTAGTGTGAAATTGATACATCTCTTGTATTAAAAATAATTTCTTACTTTTAATCAGTTCATAAATAGTTTGCATGCAGTTCTGTTCTTCTGATCAGAAAGACTGGTGCTCAAGTCTGGCTTTTATGTCTAAAATCAAGTTCTAATTTGAAATAATAGTAGCTGTGAAAGAGTTTACCAGCATCTTAGTGCTGAAGTGCCTTTAAGTTAGGCATGTGATATTTTTGACTGCAGAAGCTTAAGATGCTTGAATAGTCTTTGGAAACTATGTTAAGTATTTTTAAGAAGTTAATGTGACAAATCTGCTGATTTCTCAAATGCTGCACAGCCTTACACATTAAGCACTACAAATCCCTACCTCTTAAGGCATGAACTGATGTAGCAATGAACAATAACTATTCCTACCCGATGCACATCCAGCAGCAAGCTGAAGTATGTTTTAAATCCTGCAGTGTTTAGGATCACACGGGGAAAAAAAAAAGCTTGAAGACATCTGATTATAGAAGCATGGTGATTGTAACAGAAGGTGTGAGACTTGTCTGCAATACATTCCCATGCATTTTTTTCCACAGTTAAGAGGAATGTAATGCAATCCTTAATCTTTAAACTTTTCACACTTGTGTTCAAGCCTTTAGATTTGTTTGAATAGCTTTGCAAACAAGAAGCTTTAAATTAATTTTTTCTACTCAGTTTTAACTTGTCTTTTTCCAAGGTCAATATTCCTAAGTTGTTTAGTAAACTTCAAATTGTTTTTAAGATGTGACTACTAGTGTTTAGAACCATTAAAATGGTTTGCATGTCCTTGCAGAAATATTTAATCTAAATGTATTTTAGGTGTTAGAAACGTAAGTTTTCGTTGTGTTACGCTTTTTTGATCTTGAGTGGTTTGTTTTTTAAAAATGAGAGGGCATTTCCAGCATCATAAATGGAAAACAAATTTTTTGAAGGACTTGAAGAAAATGTACAATGCGCAGCTGTGCAGTGTGTTTATAAATCTTTGTGCTATCAACCCTTGTTTTTCTTTTCTTAGAGAAAATTTAAAATTCGCTTACTAATACTGAATTCCTGGAGAAGTAGGAATTGCATATCACAGCAAGCAATCAAAAGCCTAACAGTACACGTGTGAAGCTGTAAAGGGAATGGGAGAAATGTTGGGTTTAAGCCTCATCAAGGGAAATTTAGGAAAGGTATTAACAACAACTCCTCAGCAAAACAGCCTTCCCTTTCTAACAGTGAGGCCTGTAAGCAACAGAGCAGAAGGTCTGCACTATCGATCTCCACTTACAGAAATGTCAGTACTTCAAGGCTGACTTCTCTGACGTAGATGTGGAAGTAGATCCTGCCTTGAGGCAAGTGCTGTCCTACATAACCTGCTGAGTTCCTCTTCTGCCTTGTTTTAGGGATTTGTGAGAATATGAAAAACACAGGATTTCTGTGTCCTGCCTTGAGCCATCTTCAATAGTCATAACTGGAAGTGTTTGTTTTTCCCTCACAGCATTGCTTCTATTCCCACTAATAAATACGATATGAGAACCAGTAAGTGAAATGCATAGTGTGGATCTAAGATGGGTGTGATGTGAAGAGACAGAAGTGGTATAGCTGCTGCTGTGGTTTTAGTTAGCTTATTTTGACTGTTACAGAGGTTGATGAACAGGGAAGTAGAACTTGGACCATAAGGACATGTGTAGCATCCTAACTAACCTCTAGCTTTGACCAAGCAGAATTAAGGTTAGTTTGGTTTTTTGACGCTTAATCATGGAGTTTCCATTACCACTGCTTCTACAGCTCTGTCTCAGCAAACATATTTTTCAAACAGTTAGAGCAAAAAAGCAGAAGCATTGGTATGAGAGAGGAGAGAAATGAAGTATTGAGCATTGGAATGTAAATCTTACAGAAGTCAGTGGAAAAGTAGTTCAGCTTTAAGACGTACCCAGGTTTTCTGGATTTAAGCTTATGTCTAGTTGCAAGACAGCATTTCACTGTGAAACTGTGGAGTTCAGGCTTTAATTCTTGAGCAATACCAATTCCAGAAGCATATCTACAGATGCATATGCCTAGTCTGTCAGTCTTAATGTTACAAATAATACACGAGTTGTAGAGAGAATGCGGTTTAGAGGAAGAAAGAGGAATGTGCTGCCACTACGAAAAATACCAAGGAAATGGTGGTGTGCTCCTTTCTATGGAGGCTAGCTCCCTAGTATGGAACACCTTGGTCAAGACTTACAGTAAGTTTATTTTCAGTGACCATCTAGTTTCAGATGTAATCTGAAGAACCTAATCTATTGTTGCAAATAAAACACCACATGTGGATATCTGCTGATACAGAGGGAACTTCAGTGATTTGTGTAGCTGTGTCTGTTTGGAGGAGAGACTGTAATGGCATATTACTGGTCTTGAACCAATAAAACTGGCATGAGTGAGTTGTCCAGGATGTAGGCATTCTGGTGAGGGATCTTTCTTTTTGCCAGTTGAACTTTTGAAAACTGAGTCAGCCAAGTATTTGTGACATAAATGAAAATGGAAAGAAGATCAGGGCAGTATTTCTTGCACTAGGACATGGATGGCGGATCTGTTTTCTTTCTGACCTGGTAAGTCAGCCCTTGTTGTTTTTTCCCTAGGAGCAATTTCATTACCATAGATTTAGGAGAAGGCAGTAGGACAGCTTCACCAAAAACATGTGATAAGGTAACCTAAGTTGTTCATTTTCAGATGAAATGAAAAAAAAAAAATGACAACGCTTAACATATTGAAAAAGATTAAAGTTTCTCAAGCGCTTTTCAAGTTCTAAGGAAAGCTGTGTGCCAGTTAAACTAGTTGTGATGTTGGTTGCTTTCTGTTTGACTTGAAATTGATACTGAGCATCACTGTCTGTGAAAGAGAAAATAAAGCCTAGAGGTGAGGTGGGAGAGGTTTGTGGTTTTTTTTTTTTTTTTCATTACTTGCTGCACCACCATCTTGTCCTTTTTATTGGGAAAATGTTAATATATAAGCAGTATTTATATGGAAAAATGTTTATGTTCAGGAGTTCTTCAACAGCCTCTGAAAGTGTAGATTAGAGCTTTTGTTTTATGTTACTTTGCATGTGGATTCTGCCCGCAGGGATTTTAGCTTTCTGTGAAAGCATTGGTGGTTAATTTCTGGTATAACAATCACATCTCTTAGAGAACATCTTATATCTGAGAATTGCTGCTGTTATGACTATCATTCATTGGTTGCTATGGAAATTAAGTAGGACTCCATTTGGTATTAATATTGCATTCCTACTATGTGCACTTTCCTCATGGAAAACTGCTAGCTTTGTGCAGGAAGGTCATCCTTGTGACAAGGAGTGCTCTTCACAAACATGTCCAGGGTACCCTCTTCTTACTGTTCTGCAAAGGCACCAGGCACCATAGGATGGTTTATGCAGTTTGTACTGGTTTTGTGCAGCCAGTAATTGTGTCCCAGTCCTTGAGTGTGTTTTTGGTATTGTGCCATGATGGATTTGCTTGAGGTTTTACTTATATAGGACAAGCTGCTGCTCTGGCATTTCACAGGATGTTTCTTCTCCTTCAGTTTGAAAGGGAATTTCCTTTCACAGATCATGAAAGGCTGTGCCTAGAAATGTGGGATTTGTGTATCTGCTTTTTAGAGTGGTTTCCATGCAGTCTCTTTCCTGTGCCAGAACAACAGAGTTTGGTGATGGTTTATTTTTAAGCCCTGAGTTCTGGTGTTTTAATTTCAATTTCAGGCTGAAAGGTGGGGACAGACCATGTCCTAATCTAACTAGCAGCTGTATTTTCTCTCTATTAAACTTTGAAACGTCATTCGTAAAATGCTGTTGCACTAATAAGTTCAGCTAATATTACAAGTTTAAGGTTAGGTAGTGATAGAATTTAACACTTCTGCTTAAAATGTAAGGGTACTAGTCTGTAGTAAGTCTCAGTCTGTAGCAGAGCTGTTTGCCAGGTACCTTGAAAAAATATTGATGCCTTAGAAGTCAGAAAACTATTCTAACACTGTTTAAATGCAGTTTTGGTAGGGGACCTCCTGCTTGAGGGACACTTGGCTAACAAAAATAGAAGAGGACCACGTTGTTCTGATTGTAACATTGAAAGCTATTTTTGCAGGAAAAAAGATTAAATGTATGTGAGTACCTGTAAGGAATTAACACACCACCACCTCACTACAGAAGAAAAAAACCAACCAAACAAACTAAAAAAACAGGAAGAATTTTGAAACTGCCTCTAAAATATACAAAGCCACTGATCCTGATAGCGATCAACTTCTGGCTTCTGCAGAAATGATGCAGTGGGAAGAACAAGTTATTTTTGACGAAGGGCTTAAAGTGTGAAGTGTAAGTCGAAACAAAGCACCTTTTGTCCTCTATGTCATAAAGAGGTATTGTAGGGCAGTGTAATTTCTTTTATAATTCAGAATTGATTGAGGTCTGTGGATTGTACCCTTTTGGTGTGGGTAGATGCACTTGATATGTGTAATAATGTCCCCATTCACTGGAGTGGAAGCAGTATTGAGAACTGCAGCTAAACTTGCTGTCTCTAGCAGCAGTGGCATGACTGATTGCTGAACATTGGAGCATAGGACTTGAATAGAGGTTTGGCAACACAGGGGAAAATGGTTGTCTGTTTTGGAGTGTGACATGAGGCAATATTTACCCTACTCTGTTTCTCCCTTTTCCAAGCAAAAGGCAGGTTGCCAAGTACAGGGACTGAATGGTTTGGATCTTCAGTTGGAAACATTTTGCCCACACTGGGGTAAATGAGGTGTGCAGATAGCTCAGGAAATCTGAAAGCTGTCCTTTATTTGCGTGATACTTTACTTAATGGTCATTCAAATGAAATGACTTATTCCACGCATAGATCTTTCCTCCTGTCCTTTGTAAGCCTAAGCCTTGTTCCTGTCTATATCCATCCCCTTTTCAAGAGAAGCTGACAAACTTGCTTGAGTTACTTAACTTGAAAATTTCCATGACAAATGGGAAATTTCCAAACCGTGTTATTTCTGCATCTCCGGAACTTCCAGAGGAGTCATGGCAGAACCAGAGATCCATCTACAAAAGCTGTAGATATCAATATGTCCTTCCAGACACACAGTAACTGCATCGTTAGTCATTACAATCTGTGTATTTTCAGGATGAAAATTGGTTCCTGTGTTCCGGAGAAATGCAGATCTTGCGCAAGTGTTCAGCAAGCTCAGCTGAGGGAGCACAGTTGCTGTTTTGGCAGCTCCAGCAATCAATTCTTAAGGCTTCAGCCTCACAGAGCTCATTTTGGAAAAGCTCTAAAATGTCAGATCTCTTTTATTTACCTTGTAATTTCTGTGCAATTTGTTTTTCAAGTTGTTTTCCAGCTGTGAGGGATTGTTTAAATGAAATTCTTGCAGGATTGCTCCATCCAGATTCACTCTGTTCTAAAAATGCCACATAGTGAGCATTAATGTTAAAGCTTGCTGTCACTTAACATCTGTAAAATCTTTCAGCAGTTTAATGATACATGGGGTGATACGGGGAGCTCCTCTTTTGGAACATCTTGCCTTCCATTAAAAAACCCTCACCTTCCATTTTTCTCTTAAGTCTCTAAACCAGTCTGATTTGGTCCATTTAGTTGATGCTGTTAAGTTGTTATGATGAAGTACTTCAATATGGTGCTGAAGAGTGAAATCTTTTTTGCCTGTCTAGTTAAGTATGGTATCCTAATTAAAGAAACAAAACTTGGGAGATTTCAGATAACTCATGACAGAATAATCTGTGGAGTGGGAATTCTCAATAGATTATTGAACCTAGGTTTACCTTTGCATTAAGTGACACAAGTATTGATTTTGATATTTTAAAACCATTTCTTCACTCTCTAGCTAGTCTAAAATAGAAATGCTGAATTGCATGCAATTCTTAAAACGCCATTTAAACTCGAATAAGCTCCTTTGACCTGTATCTCTGATTACAACACTTCAGAAGGCTTTTTATTTAATAGTTTCTGTGGTTTTCTTCAAGAGTTAAGTACTTTGAATAACAATCTGAACATTTGAGGGAACATTTCTTTACTCTGTCAAAAAGAACTATGATTGGAAAGGTAGGGAGAAATTGGTAAACTCAGAGCTGCCTTTTTTCCACCACAAGAATGTAAATTGAAACTATCCACAGTACCCAGAGCCCTGCATTCTGATGTATTTATTGAAATTGCTTTCTTTATAGGCTAGTATTATTCTGGGTTATTAATTTTAAAGCTTTGATTTTTGCCATTTCTATTTGCTGGTGTTTTGCGGTTTCATTGAGTTTGGGGTTTTTTTTGTTTGTTTGGGGGTTTTGCCTGTGTGTGTGAGTTGTTTCTTGGATTTGTTGTGTGGTTTTGATTTGTATTTCTAAAGTAGTGTGTGAGAAGAATATACAGAAAACTGGTCCTTTTAAAAACTTTGAGAATGATGAATGTTTTAATGTCTACATAAGAGCCTGGTGTTGTAATGAAGATAAACAATTCTGATTTGTAATTTTTAAAAGAAAAGGGGATGTTTTCTGTTTGCAATATTGAAATTTCTTATATTTGGACATGAGCATACAAATATATTTGGTTATCTTGCTATGTAATATAATTTTTGATACTAAATACATTTATAATTACTCAAAAATCACATGTTCACAGTGATTTCCATATTGACTTCAAATTTTCATGCTATGCTGGTAAAAAAAAAAAAGTGACTAAAGCTCATGCTGAATAAGCAGGAAAATAAGAGTTCTACTTTTTAGTTTATTTTTTTCCCCTGAGTAAGGAAAATCTGTCTTTCCTTCAAGATTTCTAGATGTTTTATGCTTTTGTACAGATGCTGGTGCTCCATATAAATGCCAAGTCAAACTTCCAAACAGAGATTTCAAAAGAAGGCTAGCAGAGTGCTCTTAATGTCTTTCATCTCATCTGTGCTGAAACGAATTCAGATATGGGATTTTTAAACCCAGGGACATTAAGGAGCTGCTACTAAGCTTTTCTCCCCCTCCTCTCTTTCCTGCAGTACTTGGGACATGTTGAAGTGGATGAATCCAGAGGAATGCATATCTGTGAAGATGCTGTGAAGAGACTGAAATCTGTATGTATATTTGTTTCATGAAAAAGTTGGCTTTGGGGCTGTGAGCGTCACTGGAGAAGGTCCATTTGGCAGCAGTGCCACAGCTAAAGACTGAACTTTTGACCCATGTTAGGAGAACAGTTGGCCAGTTTGAGAGCACTGCTGTGGTCAGGGGGACATGCTAATCTGGTGATGAGAGGGAGAGAGTTACAACTGTTCTTTCTACTTGCCGAAACTATTTGCAAAACAAATGTGTAAAACTCCACTGTGACCTTTCAGACTAAGTGGGTACCCACACAGGATTTCAACCATTGTTTTTTAACAGTTCTTTCTCCCCCCCCTCTCTTTTCTTCTCCCTATCTCTCCTTCCCTCTGTTGCCTGCCACTTTAATAGTGACTTAATTCACTGTTAATATACAGACTATTACTTAATTTAGGCTGCTTTTTTGCTAATGCACTGCAACATTGTAGTCATGCATGAAATAATCTGGCTTGCATCTGCTCAAAGTGGCCTGAAGGCTGCCTAATTCTGATATGTCATGAAGTGGGCTGCTCTTAGGTTGGCTTCTGTGAACATTTGCGCCTGGAAATGGCACTCGTTCAAAGCTCTTTGTATTTCTATGGCTCATTTGAAGAGGTCTTGTCATCTCTTTCCCACAGTAGCAATATCACAAAAGCTGTGGAAGTGGCAAACTCCATAAAAGGCAATGATCAAGGAACTGAGGCTGAAATGGCATTGAGGAGAATAGGAGAAAGGACATTTAAATTTGGAGTTTGAAAGGAGATAACGAATGTAATATTTTTTTCACTTCATCTATGTGCCTTAGCCCTATACATTCTTCAGTGATGACTTCAGGGGAAGAAACTCTTGTATCCTTGCAGCTCAACAAAAGTACTGAGAGTCCATCAAACATTTCTTCTGCACCTTTGATAACTTATCTCCTGCTGGACATGACTTTTTTCCCCACTAAATTCAAGAGCTCAAATGGCTTCCATCTAAACCTGTTCATCACTTCTTCCTAGAACACAACAACAGCAGATTATAGGTTATCTTTTCTGCCTTCTGTTGTGCTGTAAAGTTTCTGAATTGGTTCAGTGCTCTGATTAAAATAGTCTTTTAATTATTTTCTGTCTCAGCTAATGTATAGCAACCTGTTAAAGCTGCATCCCATCTGTTCCCATTCAGTCCAGCAGTGGTGATTGATTTTGATTAAAAAGGGCCTCACAAAATACAAATGAATTTCTTTATTCATTTATACCTGAGTTCAGTAGCTAAAAGTGCAAGTACAGACTGCATTATGAATTGCATCTGTTTTTTTATCCTGTTCTGTTTTTTGTTCTATCGGAATACTTTCTATTAGCACACAAATAACAACACAGTATCTACTTCATGTGACTTTTCTCATTCTCTTCCCTGGGGAGCTATGCTATGAAGCAGTTCTTCCTAGGGTTTTTTATAAACTTTAAGCCCACAAGCCAGTTAAGTGTAGCTAATCTTGTAAGTAATGAGAGTGAGTAAAAGCATAGCACCCAGGTTCTTCTGGAATCCAGATAATTCCAGCACTGTGATTCTTGATCACCTGAATTACTGATTCACATGTCAGACTTGGAGATCCAACAGTACATTCTCTGGGAGTAAATAATTCCATTTGCCTGTTCTGTGCTATGTCATTACTCCAAACTGTGGGTGGCAGCAATTTTCCCATCTTCATAAATTCGATGTTTTTCTTCATATAATTTTGTTTTCTTCTGC
Organism: Indicator indicator; assembly: GCF_027791375.1. Taxonomy (NCBI): domain Eukaryota; kingdom Metazoa; phylum Chordata; class Aves; order Piciformes; family Indicatoridae; genus Indicator; species Indicator indicator. The sequence continues at coordinate 7,810,213 of NC_072013.1, read as the reverse complement.
TCTTTGAAGTTTTTGCTGTTTTCATTGTCTCCTTTGTCAGTGCTGGAAGTTGAGAAGCAGAGGTGAAATTCTCATTTGGCCCCAAGAGGAAGATTCAGATTACTGAAACCACTTTGTGTGCTTTCGTTGCTAGACTCCATCAGATGCAAAGTTCTTTTGAAGCTGCTCACTGCAGTTCAGCCCCTGTGCCCCACCTCACCATGGAGGTTTTAAAACAGGGGCATTTATTTAGGATTCTACTGTTACTGAGAGCTCTTTTCTGTACAATACCCTCTCTCAATTAGCGAAAAACCAAACCACTGGATGGTGTTTCAGCATGCAAGCAATGTGATAAGAAACTAGTTTGTTCTTTGGGTAGTCTTTTGCTTTCACAGTTATTTTGATGGGCTTTCTCTTGACCTTGAAAGAATTATAAATTTGAGCTGCAGTGCTCCATCTGAAAGAGCAGCTTAGGGGAACTTGGACTTCACTTTTCATGTGGTCCAACTACATCAAAGTATATGTGCCCTGTTTTTATCTTCATTGTTTTCTCTGCAGGTTTTATAAATCCAGTCAATAAAAATTAGAATTGCTGAAATGCCTTATCTTGTAGCTTTGAAAAATTAAGTTCTGTCTTTATTTATTTTAATAGATATGCGGGTTTTTGGTTTTGTTTTTTTTTTTTACATTTAAGTCTTGTTCTCCAACAATTTGCAATTTATTTAGGGAACTGATGTTTGTCCGTTTTGTTTTGTTTTTTTTTTAGGGTTGACTAATGGATTTTAAAACCTTTTAATAATTTGTTCAAGAAGAATATAGAACAGTGTTAATTTTGGGTCTAGGAATAGCTTGATTAGCTTGATTTCTGCTTTGGTTTTTGAAAGAAAAGATGCAAACAAATCTTGCTGTTTCTGTATTATGGAAAATGACCTTTCAGGGAGGGGGTTGTTTTTAATTTTTACTTCCTGCTCATTTAATGTGATGTAATTATTTTTTGAGCATTGCATCTCTTAAAGCTTGAAACCAGATGTTGATGAACATTTTATTTAGGTGCTGTTAAACTGACAACTGAGTAGAAGAAGCCTTCATCCATATTGTATTCTATTGTTAGTATTTTATTTCTCTGAAATTGCCCACCAACAATAATGTCATGTGCAGTTTATAATATTATTTAGAATGATAACAGACTTGGGTTGTGTGCCTATTTTCTGTCTGATGAAATGGCACTGCAGTCTCAGAAGCCCATGTACTCACCTATCAGTCTGTTATTAACATGGGTTTATATTACCAATGGAGCTTGCATTTTTCCCTTAAAAGGGATATATTGCTAACTGTGTACATGAAATGTATGTGTACATTTCATATATCGGTAGGATCCTTGTGTTTGGACACTAAGCTCTAAACAGTTTCTTCAGAACCACTTAACAGAATTTAAAATATCCCATGTAAACTTGAAAACAACTTTGTAAGGGCCTTCTAAGTATATTTGACTCAGGTATGGGGACATCATATAAAGATGAAAGTATACTCTCTTGTGTCATGTTTTGATTTGAAATCAACATTAGCGTGTAGAATTGGTTTCTAACTTGCCACTTTTTGTTTTAAATGATGCATTTATTTTAATATATGTTCTTGTTTTAGCAGGTAAAGAGAAATAGTTTAATATTTTAAAACATGCATTAGTTTTCTCTAAACCACATTAACTTAGTGTTGTTTAAAACCTATTTTGCATGATGCCTTTTCCATTAACCTTGTCTAGTTTATTAAAAAAAAATAATCTCATTTAACAAACATTTTGCTGAGAGCAAAATTAACCATCACCTAAAAATGAGGTCGCTTCTGGTGAATCTCTTTAGCTTTTGCTATCTTTAAAAAGCTGTTATTTCATGTAATGCAATAGTCATTGCTCAACTTGGCAGCAGCATCCAACCCCTTCTCATTATGTACGCAACACTGTGATTAATCCATTAGTTCCCCTCCTAGTGTTCAGCATATCCTGTCCAAATACATAACCCGCTCCTGCCTCTAAAAATTGTTAAGCTCTTCAGCTGGCTGAATTTAAAGGTACTCTTTATACAGTGTCTGAGGTTGACACAAATGTTACAGATACCAGATACTTGGTAAAAAGCTCTGTGGAAGGTCCTCTGCCAAAAAGGCACAGAGCAACTGGAAGTCAGGAAATGCAGAGTCAAGACTGACACTCCCTTCTTAACTTTGTGTTTCCTGGCTTTTGTTGGCTTACGTCAGAACCATAACTTTGTTTCAAATACAATCTTGTTTATCAATCAATTTTTGAGACACTACCTCAGGGTATTTATAATAATATTTTTAATATAGTATCGTTATCAGCAATCCACAGGTTGGATTTGCACAGTGTTCATTTGGGGTCAGGAGATGTCACAGAGACTCTCTCAGCCTCATCTACAGTTCTCTACCTCCTCCCCATTACTGCTATGCCATAGCTTTAGTAGCAGTGAACCAGTTTGGAAAGACAGCAAGAGCAGTGATCTGCTCCATGCCAGCTTCCCTCAAAGGCAGAGGAGCAGAGTGTGGCTGTGCTCGCAGCACACCAGTCCAGGAGAAGAGTTCTCCCAGGAGATTGGTTAAGATCTTGCAGGCTTCTTTTCACGGTCTGGTAACAAAGCCAGAGAGCTAAACTGCATTCAAATGGTGCTTAAAGATGATGTGCTGCCTTTTTCTTAATGGGATTGGGCAATTGGTATAATTGCTTCAAGGCTGAAGAAATCCACAAGTTGTAGTTCAGCTTTTGGTATAGTTGCAGTTGTCTCTCTGTCCCTGTCTGAGCTGACTTTAAAGGGGTCTTGTTCAGCCTATCAGTTCAGAGTTGTAGAATTAATATCTAGTATTTGTATAAATATTGTATAAAGCCCTGGAAGGCTTTAGAGAGAGTAAAAGAGGAAGGGAACACATTTGTGTTTCAGTCGTACCTCAATACAAGATTGAATTCCTCACTCTTCAGAGAAGATGGCATAAAATGTGAAGTGTGAGAGTAGCATGTACACCAAAGCAACAAGTCAACAAACAGTGCAGTGTTTAACCCTGCTTTACACCAGCCATACATTGCTTCTTCAGCTTACAAAGCATTTGCTTTGGGAAAGAGGAATTAATTCAGAGCAAACTCGACTGTACTTCTGGAGTCAGAACTTTGCATTTCACAAGAGCCTGTACAGTATTTTAAATGTCTGCTGCCAAGTTTGGTTTATAACCTAACTAAAAGGAACTAAACAAGGGAGAGTAAATATAAAGTAACCACTTTGCATGAAATTGGGGCTGAGGTTCTCTTCTTTCCACCAATTTCAGGGCAGTAGCTTATTAGAATTGTGTGTGTGCCCTTTGATCTGCATTTTCGTGGGGTTATTTTCACATTTGCCTGTCGCACCTTCTCATGGATAACTCTAAAACCCCCTTCCTTTCCCTCCAAACCCTATTCTTGTGTGTGCTTGTTGGTTTGAAACCCTGGGACATTTTAGCTACCTACAGTAATAGCGCTCGACTTGTCCCCCCTGTTCCTCCAGGAAAGGAAGTTCTTCAAAGGCTTCTTTGGAAAAGTAAGTTTAATACCTCATTTGTGCTTGCACTATAAGGAGTTACATCCCTGGTATAGCACTGCCATAAAATGTTGAGAGTCCCATAATCCATTTACATCTAAAACAGACTTGGAAATACATTGATCAAACAAGGAATATGGTTTAAAAGGCAACCTGAAACAGAAAAGTAAATCCATATGGACCTTATTGGAAATCCAGTGTTCTGAAGTGATCCAGTCTTCCTGAAAGAAATGACAATTTTCCTTTTTAAACCCTTAAACTTCCCAGAATCAGCCAGGTTGGAAAAGACCTGAGAGATCATCAAGTCCAACCTATTACCTAATACCTCATGACAACTAAACCATGGCTCATGCCACATACAATCTTTTTACAGAATCACAGTCTTGTGCCAGTCTACATCACCTGGGCAATTATCTATAGAGCAGTTGGGGTCTGTGCCTTGTTAGTGCTCCGTGAGCGGCTGCCTCACTCCATGACTTGACCAGTGTGCCTACACATACCATCTCTTAAACCTTTCTTTTTTAAGCACAGGCCTAACTCAAATGTCTATGAAGATGAGACCAGGCATTTACCAACTCTGTTTTTGTCATTGCAACTGTATAACTTGAAAATTTTACTGCCTCTGTTACTGCTCTTCTTTTCATGAGGACAATGTCTTAGAGGTGAAGGGAAGCAACTCTTTGTCCTTGTTAAAAATGTGCTGTACTGAGAGCTGGTTGGGTTTATTTCTGCTGTCTGCATCTTCACAAGGCAGTGTGTGTAGACCTCTGAAAGAGCTCTCTGGCTTTGACCTTTCATCTGTTCCCTACCTTTGTGTTTGAGATTCTTGTAAAACATTTTAATTTAGTTTTTGTATGGAGTTCATCTAAGATGCACCTTCTGAAATATCTCATTGTGAAGTGATTCTTGGTTTCATTAGAAACTGATGGATTTGTAACTTCCATACCTACCGAAATCTTGTGGAGCAGATTATTCTCTGATCATGAATTTGTTTTGGCTTTGCTTGGGGAGTAAGTAAGGTTTTTTCATCTGTTGAGATAGTGACAAGGGACACCTGTTTCTCCAATTCAGGTTTTGTCCTATGATCTGGGAAATCACACTTCTGAAGTGTAGTGATGGTGAAGTAAGAGGTTCTATTTTTAGGGCCAAAATACCATGGCGGGAGATGTGTCAGATAAATCAGATCATTTCTGTGCGCAAATGAAATTTAAGAGCTGGAATTTAGGAAGATAGGAGTCAAATCATGCTGTTTGCTTTACAACTGAAAATGCTAAATACCAGTAACAATTTGTTCAAAACACATGGGGAAAAAAACAAAACAAAGCCAAACAGACAAAAAAAACCCTGCAAACACCTCAGATAATCAGATATGTTAGCTTGCTTTCTATTGTGTTAGGGTACATAGGAAAGCAAAGCTGGTAAAGGACAGATCTTTGATATATCACTTGATTAAAAAAGTCCAAGATAATCTATTAAATGTGCTGGCTACCCAGTTAAAGCCTAGCTGCCTTTTTATCAAGTCTGGTACTTCACCATAGCCTTGTAGATTTCCTTTGTCTTTTATT